>NW_027530497.1:819349-864261 GCF_008692635.1 Crocuta crocuta | reverse complement strand
TTTCTCTCTCTCCCTCTCCCTCTCTCCTCTCTCTCATCTCTCCTCTCTCTTTTCTTACTTTTTATTTATTTTTTTATATTCTTTTTTAAAAAAGAAAAAAAGAATATAGATATTAATGGAATCTATCTTGTTAAGGAAGTATATCAACTCAACAAGAAGCTGAATCAGGGTCTGTGATTCTGAGTCACCCAGACAGTTTCTCAGAGTCATTACTTAACCTTGTCTTTATGACATAACATGCTGTCTTCATGTATCTTAAGTTATATCACAAAATTCCTGAGATACAATTAATTGTATTATCATTATAAAACTTTATGACATATGTTAAGACTTTCAGTCTGATCATATAAATGTGTAGTATGCTTGTTTAAATAAAATATAATCCATGCTTACTAACTAAAGCATAACACTTACAATTTTTATATCAACATTTTGAATAGCAAAATAAGAAATTGAATATTTATTGCCATCCAATTACAAATCTATAATGAGCAAATTATCTGCATAGTAGATTTTCTTTTTTCCAACCTTACTGAGGTAAATTTACATATCATGAAATTCCACATGGTAGGTCTTTGGAAAATACTTTTTTTAAAAAAGGAAAACGTTTCACTTATCATTTCTCCACTGTCCTACAACAGCTGTTTTTATTTATCCAGTATCTCCTTTTATTCCTCATCTAGATTTTTAGGGGGAGAGGGATGTCACAAGTAGTATAGCAAGAACTATACTTCATTTCCAAAAAGTTCCAAAAGTTCCTTTTGGAACTTCATTTCCAAAAGGAATGGAGTTGTGACCACACAGGATAAATCTAAACAAGTGACTTAATTTTAGTTAAATTCTTCTATGCTTACTAATCCTTGAACTGAATCTCTTCTTAATCTGAAAATTTAACTTTGTTTCATCTGTACTAAATACTCCTCCCCATGGTTTTCATTAAAGAAATGAGAGAATACAAAAAAGTATGGGACTTGCTCTTTCTTAAGTGAGCTTTCGTATGGATTACTTTGTAGCAGTGCCTGTGTGGGGCACTGCTACTATTGCCTATTGGTGGGGGCTTGAGTTAATAAGGCACAACATGGCTCCTCCCCTTAAGCAGCTTGCCTTCAAGTCAGGGATGTGGCATGTATGGGAACCTGTTCTCTCCTTGCGCATGTAAATCTAACCACCTTTAAGACCTCATTCAGTTCCCAAACCTTTCATGAAATCTTCACCAGATCAAACTCTCAGTGATATTTCTTTTTTCTTTTTTCAACTTCTACATTATTTAGTAATTGAATAGCTATAGCTTTATACTTCTGTTTTGTCTCCTTAATAGTATTTTAAATTTTCTGTGAGCAGGAATTATTTTCCTATTATCTTTGGATCTTGTAAGCACATAAGGCAGTATATTATGTACATAATAGATGCTGAAGTATTTTCTGATTTCCCTGACTTAAGGCTGTTCTTCAAAAAAATAGAAATACAGAGATATGAAGCAAAAACAAACAAGCACAATAAAAACAACAAAAAGAGAGCTTGCTTTTGTTCTTGTACAACTGCCAGGTATTGGGATTACTTTTGATTATTTGGAGGTTATTTGGTTTTGGGGAGAGAGTACCTTTCAAGTGCTAAAGAGATTTGTTGGGGGGAAACAAAGTGCACAACAGTGAAGATGAACATGCTAGCTCATCTACCAGCCTGGTTTTTACTTCTGGCTTACTCTCTTACAGATACTGCAGGAGAAGAGGCTGGGTACGATCCACACTCATTATGTCTGTCCCACAAACAAGCACTTCTAAAGGGAAAGTCATGCTTAAAGAATACAGCGGGCGCAAGATTGAAGTGGAGCACATTTTTAAGTGGATCACTGCTCATGCAGCTTCTCGGATCAAAACCATTTATAATGCTGAACATTTGAAAGAAGAATGGAATAAAAGCGATCAATATTGGGTAAAAATATACCTATTTGCAAACCTTGACCAACCCCCAGCTTTCTTCTCTGCACTAAGTATAAAGTTTACTGGAAGAGTTGAGTTTATTTTTGTTAATGTGGAAAATTGGGACAACAAGAGCTTTATGACAGATATTGGTGTATATAACATGCCATCCTACATTCTTAGAACTCCTGAAGGAATTTACAGATATGGAAACCACACAGGTGAATTTATATCCCTTCAGGCCATGGATGCATTTTTGCGCTCATTACAACCTGAAGTAAATGATCTGTTTGTTTTGAGCTTGGTTCTGGTTAATCTTATGGCATGGATGGACTTATTTATCACACAAGGAGCAACCATAAAGCGATTTGTGGTTCTCATAAGCACTTTAGGGACATACAATTCTTTATTAATTATTTCCTGGCTACCTGTGTTGGGCTTTTTACAGCTCCCTTACCTAGATAGCTTTTATGAATATAGCTTAAAATTGTTGCGATATTCCAACACAACCACACTTGCATCATGGGTAAGGGCAGACTGGATGTTCTATTCTTCCCACCCGGCCCTATTTCTCAGTACTTACCTTGGACATGGTTTACTAATTGATTACTTTGAGAAGAAGAGACGGCGCAACAACAACAATGATGAAGTCAATGCCAATAACTTAGAATGGTTATCAAGTCTGTGGGACTGGTACACCAGCTACCTCTTCCACCCGATTGCTTCTTTTCAGAACTTTCCTATAGAATCTGATTGGGACGAAGACCCTGACTTATTCTTGGAGCGGTTAGCTTTCCCTGACCTTTGGCTTCACCCTCTGATACCGACTGATTACATTAAAAATTTGCCAGTGTGGCGATTTAAATGTCTTGGAGTCCAGTCTGAAGAGGAAATGTTGGAGGGTTCTCAAGATATTGAAAATGACTCAGACAGCGAGAGCACAGACACTTTTAGGAGTGAAAAGGAAGTATTTGAAGATAAACAAAGCATAGTTCACAATTCTCCAGGAAGAGCAAGTCACTGTGATGCTGAGGCTTGTTCATGTGCCAACAAATATTGTCAGACCAGCCCATACGAAAGGAAGGGGAGGTCATACGGATTATATAATGCTAATGAAGATATGGAACCTGATTGGTTAACTTGGCCTGCTGATATGCTGCACTGTACTGAATGTGTTGTTTGCCTAGAGAATTTTGAAAATGGATGTTTGCTAATGGGGTTGCCTTGTGCTCATGTGTTCCATCAGAATTGCATTGTGATGTGGTTGGCTGGGGGCCGACACTGTTGCCCTGTTTGCCGGTGGCCTTCTTATAAAAAAAAGCAGCCATATGCACAACACCAGCCCTTGTCAAATGATGTCCCATCTTAACCATGTGCAATTTGTCCTTTATAAGCTTTGAGTAACTTACAGCTTGCCTTTTTAATGTTAGTCACAATGTTTTTGTGGTTTGAAGTTTAGTTTAATGTTAGTGCAGTGACAGGAAATACACATTATGCTAATGTTGATGACAATTATTTGGTTGCCTTGTGCGTCAATTGAATGCATACTTAATTGTAAAACTTTTTATTTACAACATTGGAAATTCAGAAGTTAATGTTTTTTGTAAGCACAAAAGAAGTATGATAGAAATTTATCCTAGCAAGACATTACAAGGTAGGATTAAATCCTAATGAAACTGAGGCAGTTTCTTATCCTAAATGTTTCCTCCCTTTTTACAATCTCTGTCCAGCACCTCTTGATTAAATAATGTATGCTCTGAGACCTGAAATTAAAACAGACTATGAAATAAATTATTTTAAAACCAGAAGATTATAGCTTTTCCACTGTTAAATTGTTTTTGGTGAGGTGACTAAATGTTAGAGGTGTTTTGCTGATTTGTTCACTTCACAGGTAAGTGATCCTACATTCGTGAGGAAAAACACAAAAATTAATTATGTTGCTGACCCTAACCAGAGGTAATGTTAGCCAGCCTCTTAGCTTGGTTAGCTTTGATGGGAAGGGATTTTGTGGTGGCCTTTTTAAAAAGTATTAAGTAGTTTATGAGGAATATATTTGTCCAAGTAAAATCAATTGTAGCATATTAGCCACACATTGATTACTTGATGTTCTCCTGACTTTAATTTTGAAAAGTTTCAAAACTGCAGAAAAACTGGTAGCAGTACAATGAATACCTGTTTCTCTAATTTACCAACTGTATATATTTTGTTACCTTTGCTTTATCTTCTCTCTGTGTATTTATCTTTTTTCTTTCTTTTTTCTGGTCTGTTTTTGTTTTTTACTGATCCCTTTGAAAATAAATTTCAGTCATCCTGATGCCTCTTTACCACTGGCTGTATCACCATGTATCTCCTAAGAACAAGGACTTTTTTTTTTTTTAACATAACCACCATACTATTATCACACACCCAATAGATTTATTAACATTGATTCAGTAATATTTAATATACAATCCCTACTTCCCACTTGCTCCCAACATATCCATATATCTTTATATGTTTTTGTTTTGTTTTTATTGTGAACTTAGGCACAGTTCATGTACTGGGTTTGGTCTCCTTCCTTTCATTCTTTTCTAGCAGTTCCCTGCCCTTTTTTTTTTAAAGTCTTTTCCTGATACATTTTGGAAGAGTACAGGCTAGTTAACTTACACAACATACGACATTCAGGAATTTTCTTGACTGTTTCCTCATGATAAGATTTAAATTAAACAATATTGCCTGGATGATATGTACCTCCCATTTGTATAACATCAGGAGTCACATGCTGTCGGTTGTCCCATCATTGGTGAAGCTAAATTTGGCTAAAGTCCTATCTGTCTTATTTTTCTATTGTAAGATACTTTTTCATTTAAGATGGAGACTGTGAGGCTATGTGAATATCCAATGGTTTGGTGTGGGTTTTATTGTTTATTTTTTTATTTTAATTTTAATTCCAGTGTAGTTAACATAGAGTGTTATACTAGTAAGCTAATGGTTTTAACATCCACTAATGATTATCAGTCTGAGTCAGTTATTAAATGGGACTTATAACATGGGGATTTTCTAATTGCACCCTCATTCTACATTTTTTTAGCTCACATTTTTTTGTGAGGAGCAGCTTTCCATTTTTCCTTCTGTCATATTTTGAATATTACCGGAGTCAAAGTTTCTTTTTATATTCAGTGTGTTAAAATTCAGTATTTATGACACCCAAATCATCCCAAATTTGATAAGGGAGAACCCCTTCTAGGCCAGTTCCGTTCTGTGCTATTGATAGTCCCTTTCAGTCTTGAAACGCTTGCTTTTTGACACAAGGTATTCTAGGCTCACTTTGTATTTTTTCTGGCCCAGCACTATGATCAGGTCTGAGTTTCATAGTCTACTTTTAAAATCTTTCTTGACTACCGCCCCCAAAATGGTAACAAAATACAATCTCATTCTGAATTACTGCTGGGTTACTAACAGAAACCCTTTTTTTCCCCCCTTCATGGTAGACTGAGTCTTATTTTCATACATTAATGAAAATAGTAAGAACCAGCTGTTACTGGGGTGCCTGGGTGACTCAGTTGGTTGAGCTTCTGGCTCTTGGTTTTAGCTCAAGTCATGATTTCATGGTTCATGAGTTCAAGCCCCACTCAGGCTCCATGCTGACACTGCAGAGCTTGCTTGGAATTCTCTCTCTCTCTGTCTCTACTCCACCCCCTTCTCTCAGATAAAATATTTAAGGGCCAGCTGTTAATATTTGGGAGCTCTAAGGTTTTTTTGGTTGTTTTTTAATTTTTTTAATGTTTTTTTTTTTAATTTCTGAGAGAGAGAGGGCATGAGCAGGGGAGGGTCAGAGAGAGAGGGAGACACAGAATCTGAAGCAGGCTCCAAGCTCTGAGCTAGCTGTCAGCATAGAACCCAATGCAGGGCTCAAACCCACGAACCCGAGATCATGACCTGAGCCGAAGTCAGACGCTTAGCCAACTGAGCTGCCCCATAAGTTTTTAAATAAAAAATGCAAACACTGCTCTTTGTGCTCTTAATTTTCCTTTTGAAAAAAAAGTAATCACATTATTGTAAATGTTAGTGTTTCCCAGAGTTCAGCAATTGGTCCACTGCTCTTTTCTTTCATATTTTCAGTGGTTGTCCCCAGTCTACATGTCCAGGCAAAGGCCCCTCCCCAGATCTGCAATTTTAGATACAGCCATCTGCTGAACAGCTTCTCCTGGGTGCTTTTCAGTACTTAGTAAGGAAAACAGCTTTTCATTCTCTCCCCGACCCCCAGTCATTCTCTCAGGGTCCTGATTTCAGTTAATGGGTCATAGACCTATAATATTGTCACTTTATGAAATGTACACAAAAGTATAGACATTTTAAAAGACAATTAAAATTTCTCCAGCATCCCAAGACATACCATGCTTTGGAGAATACCACCCTAGATGATAAAACAATCTCCTTAAAACCAGTTTTCAAGGCCCTTGACAATCTTCCTGGCCAACTTCAGAGACGCATCACACTCTGGACTGCTTATTTCTCCAGGGCCATGCTCTAGTTTTTCTAAGCTTGGTCCTTTGCTCTCCCTTCTGCCTAATGTTCTCACCCCTTCTTCTCTGCTTTGTCTAGCTAGATCCCATTTTATCCAGAAATTCTATACCTTCCTTCCCCACCAGGTTTATAAAAAGACATATTTTTACAGTGAAAACTCAGTTAGCTGTCCTCTTCCTCAAATGATCAAACTTAGCATCACCAACAATGGAGCAAACTGATAATGTACCCTTCTAATCTTAGTGACAGCTTGTCATTTCCTGATACGTGCCCTTCTTACATCCCACTTATACTTTGCACATGTCTGTCATATTCAGCCATATTAAAACTATGCCTGTGTCTTTTTTGTGAATTACTTTAAGGTAGGAATTGTGCATTATTCATCTAGATATCCACAGTGGAGGGCATAAAATAGACATTTTGAATGTGAGACATGCAATAAAAATAATACAATAAAGTTGGGGAGGAAATCATTACCAGAGGTTCAGATCTCCAGGGAAAGCTTGACTCATCCCTTAACTGTTAAGCATAGCAAATAATGCTTTTGTCAGATTTCCCTGGAGGTGGAAAATTGAAAGAAAAATACTCAAGGTTGACAGACTTTAGACTCGAACTGTGTTTAAAAAGAAAGTTTGAATTCAGAGAGCAACCTATTGAATTTAATGAACTAAAGATTCCAAGTATGTGGGCTTTTTAGGCACTGAGCTCTGGGATTAACTGCAATAGTAGGACACATGATTGTGTTCTGCTCAAATGTTTTTCTACTGTCTTCTCTCATTTTTTGTGTCTTTAAGGATAATATCCCTGAGGGCAGGTGTAATGCTAAAATCTACTGTTATATCTTCTTAGAGTATTAGAGTTGATATACAGTAATGATTGGCGTGAATTTTTAAAATCTATGTTAATTTTATCCTTTACCAAACTTTTTACCATCCATCTAGTGTAGGTAGAAAAGATAAAAGAAATTATGTTTCTAGTACCCATTAGTGGGACAAAGATATCCATATTTATTTACAGTCTGCTCCAAGACAAAGATCTTTTTTTTTTTTTTTTTTTTTTTGTTTNTTTTTTTTTTTTTTTTTTTTTGTAGTCATGTACTTCTTTTCATCTCTCCTTTAGATTATTTGGGAACCTGGAAGATTATTCATGTACTCTTTCTCCCTGCTCCCCTGTTTCCCCTCTTGGCCATTTTATTATTACCTTCAACTCTACCCAAGGGACAAAAGGTGGCAGATGTGAAGTAAGTGTTGGGTCCTTTTGCTATTGGATTTGATTAAAATTTAGAGAAGAAAAGATAGAAATTTAATTGTGCAAATGACATTTTGAATCAACCTGTGTTTTAATCATTCTGTTCTTGCTCTTGGTGCCAAAATTTAAGTATACTGATTAACAGTTAATTTAGACAGTCTCTTTGCTTAATCTTTTGTACCATCTTCTCACCCAGAGTTTTTATTGTTTGATATATAATAGATTATTTTACTTCCTAATATCCCTGTGCAACAGATAGAACAGAAGGAATCCCCACTTAATAGGCAATCAAGTTAGTTAAAGACGTGACTAGGACACGGCTTTCAAATTGGAATGTCTTTAGGGCCCAGTGACAGTTTGAGTAGGAGTGGTGGGGGCAGCAGTGTGCTTGCTCCACCTAAAGGTATTCAAATATTGTTTTAAAAGATTGCATCATCCAGTGAAAGCTGGTGGTGGCTTCTTTATAACCTCTGGATGAGATTCTATCTTGTTCAGGGCTCTTTTTACCACATTTTTACATAGAAATAAGTGCATGTGTGGAAAAGACAATAGGAAACTGTCTTTTGTCAAAATTATATTATCCTTCATGCTGAAGCTAAATTGCATACTTGTTACTGTCAAATTCTCTTAGTTTATGTGCATGATGGGATAATAAGCTCTTTATATTGTGTGTTAAAATGTGCTTGAATAATCTTATTTTCAGTCTATTTTAAAATACATTCTTAGTATTGACACTGCCTAACTGACTTTATAACATGTTTATCAAATAAGAACAAAAATAAGCTTAAAAGTAGAGAGATACCTGGGGTAGCTGGGTGGCTCAGTCAGTTATGCATCTGACTTTGGCTTAGATCATGATCTCACAGTTTGTGAATTCAAGCCCTGCCTCGGGCTCTTTGCTGTCAGTGCAGAGCCCACTTAATATCCTCTGTCTCCCTCTTTCTCTGCCCTTCCCCTGCTTGCACACATATGCATGCACTCTCTCCCTCTCTCCTTCCCTCCCTCTCTCTCTCTCTCTCTCAAAAATAAACAGATAAAAAAAAAAAAGTAGAGAGGGATACCTGGGTGGCTCAGTAGGTTAAGCATCTGACTTCAGCTAAGGCCATGATCTCAAAGTTCGTGGGTTTGAGCCCTGTGTTGGGCTCTGTGCTGACAGCTCACAGCCTGGAGCCTGCTTCAAATTCTGTGTCTCCTTTCTCTGCCCCTCCCCTGCTCATGCACTCCCTGCCCACCCCCCTCTTTCTTCCTCTCCTCTCTCAAAAATAAATAAACATTTAAAAAAAAAGGTAGAGAGGCAGCCAAACAGATGTCAAAGTTCAGGTACTACCTGTTTTCTTTTTTTGCTTGTTCATTTTAAAATTTATTTTTCCCAACTTTATTAAGATAATATTGGCAATATAACATGGTATAAATTTAAAGTGTACAATGTGTTGACTTGATAAATTTATATACTGCAGTATGATTACCAGGGTAGCTTTAGCTACCATCTCCAACACATCCCATAATTACTTATTTGTAATAAGAACATTTAAGATCTACTCTCTTAGCAACTTTCAAGTATATAAATACAATATTTTAAACTATAATCACAATGTTATGCATTAGATCCCCAAAACTTACTCATTTTCTAACTGCAAGTTTGTACTCTTTGACAAACATCTCCCCATTCTCCCCCTCCTCCTCCAGCCCCTGGTAACCACTTATATTTTCTATTTCTATGAGTTTGGCTTTTTGTTGTTGTTGTTATGTTTGTTTTAGATTCCACATATAAGTGATATCATACAGTTTTTGTCTTTGACTTATTTCACTTAGCATAATATCTTTAAGACCCATCCATGTTGTCACTCATGTCAAGATTTCCTTGTTTCTTATGGCTGAATAATATTCCATTGTATATATGTAGTATGTACAATGTAGTGGTACAAATATGGTAGTATAATACCACATCTTTATTCATATATCTATCGGTGGACAGTTAGTGTTTTCTTAGAAGCACCTACTGAATAAATGAGGAGTCATACACAGATACTTAGAATTTATTCTTGCTTTACATAGAACTTGAATGAACTTGGTAATTTAGCTTCCCCATCTATAGAATAGAAGCTACCCAAATAGAGACTTTGAAGTACGGAGTGGGGCCTGATACAGACAGGGCAAGTGAGAAAGTCATAGATACAGTAGTTTGATAGTAAGAGATAAATGCATTAAGAAAAAAAGACCAAACAAAAAACAGTCGTTTGTGGCCAGAAGTATAGTGTCAAATTATTTCCTGAGAGAATATCACTTCTTGCCAAGAATGATTCTGTGTTATCCAGAAAAACATTTGATCAGTACCATTTGCACAAGAATTCAGGAAAATTCATTTTATTATATTAAAAATAGTTTTAAAACTATTAAACTTTAAAATATTTTGAAACTTTAAAACATTCCGAAGAAGTGAAAAGTCTGTTTCCTGGAAAACCCATTTAGAGGGCTGGGGTGAGAAAGACAGAAATCTTGTTCCTTGCATCTCTTATAAAGGTTAACTCCTCATAACCTCACCAGTTATCCATAGCATGCTGCCAGTTGTATACTAGAAAAATGATGTTCATATACAATGTATATTTAATCACTGTCACTACTGTTGGTAAAATTCTGTGAGCTCTTTTCATTTGGGAATGTACTTTGAGATCATCTGTTGATAAAGCAGGGTCTGGTGACATATTTCCACATGGAAACTTATTTGGGGCTTTATGAAGAAAGTCCTTTTACAAAAGCAAAGTAGTAGGGTTTCAGACCAGCAAAAGGGAAGTTAGCATTCTGGTATATTCAGGGCTGCTTTTGTTGTTACTGCTTAAATACTCCCCACTGGGGCACCTGGGTAGCTCAGTCAGTTGAGCGTCCGACTTCGGCTCAGGTCATGATCTCACGGTTTGTGGGTTTGAGCCCCCCATCGGGCTCTGTGCTAACATCTAGATCAGAGCCTGGAGCCTGCTTCAGATTCTGTGTCTCCCTCTCTCTCTGACCCTGCCCTGCTCATGCCCCCTCTCTCTCTCTCAGGAATAAATAAAACATTAAAATTTTTTTAAAAAATGCTCCCCATTTAGCTTAACTTAATTTCCTGAGTCAAGTGGCTAAAACAGTAGGTTTCTGGAACCAAATGCCTCAAGCTGACTCTGAGCTTCATTGCAGGAAGCTTGGGTAAGAGACTCCTTTTGCCAAACACAGCAATATTTTGGACCTTTAAAACAAAGTATTGTTCAAAGTATTTGTTGGTATTTTGAACATGGAAGACTGTGACAAATCTTGATGTATGTTGCTTTGCTTTAAAAACACTTGTCTGATGAGAAGGAAAAAAGAAAATGGACATGGTTCTTATAGTCTTCTTGTTTAAAATAATAGAATCTGAGTGTCAGAAGCAAATATAAAGGCCATTTTGTCCAGTCTTCTGCCTTAATTTAGGTTGTTGATGTCCCGGTCATGAATAAATTGGCACACTCATCATCTGCATGCTACGTTTGCGAAAATCTATAAAGAGTCCATCTGCCAGGATCCACAGAAAAGCATGCCATTAACTGGCAATATAGCAATAGCAGGTGCTGAATGCCCAGATTCGGATACTTCCCATGTCACCATGGGGAGGAGAATGAAATCAGGAGTTCATCTGTTAAAAAACCTAGTCCTAGTAAGGTCTCCTTGCTCTGAAAGATAATTCTGATTTCTACATTTTCTCATCAAAATGGCACATACTTATCCAGGATGTTTGTTTAGAGGGAAACCTGTGAATGGTAAGGTATTAAGCCCCAACCTCATGAATTCAGTGACCAACTCATCCTGTTACCCTGAATTATCTCCAAAACAGGGAACAGGAGATATGAGATCAGTTTCCTTCTGCTTCCACTGAGCATATTCTCCACCCTCCACTGTTACTGAATCAGGGCAGATCTACACAGACTCTGCTGTACTTCCATGGCTGTGGAAAGGTTGAGAGGTAAAACACAGTTTATAGCATGATATACACCAGACTGGGATATATAGAAACTGGAGAAAGGACTTTTTATTTCAAAGTTTTCTGAGAGCTGTGATGCTTGGATAGCTTCTGACTCTTGATTCCAGCTCAGGTCATGATCTTAAGGTCATGAGAGCAGCCCTGCCTCAGGCTCCGTGCTGAGTGTGGAGCCTACTTGGGATTCTCTCTATCCCTCTCTCTCTCTGCCCCTCCCCTGCATGCACACACACACTCTCAAATAAACTTCAAAGTTTTCTGAGAGAAAAAAAAAAGGCTATAATAATTCATTCATTTACATTCCTTTAAGGAGGAATATATCTAATTAACCCATTCTAGGCAAATTTTATTTAGAATCTGGTAATCAGAGGCCTAGAGTTTGTTCAAACAGCATAGCCCAGGAGAATGTGGTATTTGCTATAAGATGCATGTTTATCTGAGAATTAGTACATAGTCTGAGTGCAGACTGGTGGTTTTCTACAAGGGTGAACCATAGGTAGGAATCAGAAAAGGCTTTTGATGCTTCATAACATTATTGATCAGCTAAAAGGGAGAGGAGTAGGACAAGAGAAGGATGGAGCAGACAGACAGTACCTTCACCATCTATTCCTTCTTTAATCATTTCCAGTTATCCAGGGAAAATACATTCTTTTATCCATTAAATTTTTACTGCAAGGCAATGCATCTCCATAAAAGTATATAAATACTAAATGTGCAGGTTATCAAGTCCTCACAAACTCAACACCCATCACCCAGATCAAGAAACAGAGCAATTATCACATCCCAGAAACCTCCCCTGGCTCCCTTCTGGTCACTACTTCCACCATTCTGCCCAAATCTAATCTCTATTGATAACTTCTAAAAGCCTAGTGTAGTTTTGCCTCTCTTTGAATGTTATATAAATAGAATTGTATAGTATGTTGTATTTTGTCTAGTTTCTTTCATTTAAAATTGTATTTGTGAGGTTCATCTCCATTATGTGCAGCAGTACTATGTTCATTTTCAATAGTGTGTAGTGTTATATTGTCTGAATATACTACAATTTATTCATTCTAGCATAATAGGCATCTTATTTCCACTTTCTGACAATTGCAAATTATAATATCAAGTTTTAGCAAGAATGTAGAAAAACTGGGACTCATATACTGCTGGGGAGGACATAAATTGATATAACTACTTAGAAAACTGTGTCTACTGAAACTAAACATAGGCAACTGTCCCATGATGCCAGTGCGTGTTATGTTTACCGCTTTATTACATAGCTGAGCAGAACACGTTTCATCTCTGGGATGATGAAGGAGATAAATGGGCTTTGGAGTGAATGTGGCAGTTTAAATAGTACCTTCATTTCTTGGACCACTAACTCTCTCCCCCTCTCTCTGCCCCTTCCCCACTCACACTGTTTCTTTCTCTCTAAAAATAAATAACCTTTAAAAATAATTTCCTTCCTGAGATCTTCCTACCTTGCTCCTTCAGAGTTATTGTACCTCTACAGTTCTGTTCCAGTTCTCAACTCATTTGAGTAATTTCATCAATACTTCTGGGTGACTCAGTTAAGTGTCTGACTCTTGATTTCAGCTCAGGTTGTGATCTCACCATTCCAGGTTGGGCTGACGGTGTGCAGTCTGCTTGGGATTTTCTCTCTCCCTCCCTCTCTGCCCCTTCCCCTCACATGCACACACACTCGCTCTCTCAAAATAGAGAAATAAAACTTAAATACTCATGTTCTAGATTCCAACTAATATGCTAATTGCTTCTGGATCTGCATCTCCAGTCCAGGACACTGTATTTGATACTAGATCTCTGTAGAGAGCTATCTGCTGGGCATTTCACTTGGATGATTCACAAGCATCCATGGTGGACAAGGCGATTGTTGTTCTCCCTCAACCCTGCCATTAATCTATTCTCCCATTCTTGCATTTTACTAGAATTTTAGCTGAACTACATTAGGCTGCAGCCCACATTGTAGTTAGGTGTGAACAATGTGACTAATTCTTAACAGTACAAGGTAAGCAAAAGTGATGCATCCCACTTCTGGATCTTGACTTAAAACATTGGGTATATGTATGAACACTTTCTCTTCTTTACTTTTACCCTGCAAGATATGGTGATAACTGATGCAACCTTGAAAGTCAGGTGAAACCAATGCACAGAGCTGCTTCACCAGCCTGGGTGCCTGAATGACCTCAAACAGAGCTACCTGACCATGGAGATTACTAGATTCTTTACAAAACAGACTTCTGTTTAATTTAAATCATTGCGTTACAGGTCTCTGTTATAGCAGATTAACCTTTAACTATGACTACATCTCAATCCCATCATATCCAAAATTTATTGACCATCCTTTCATCTAAATATCCTATGCCTATAGTTCCAATACGAGTAAAGGCTCCTGCAGTTACCTAGTCAGTGTTTCTTTCTCAGCCAATTTTCCTAAGTGCGGTTCATACACTTCTTTAAAATAACTTTGGATTTCTATGGGGCACCTGGGTGGCTCAGTTGGTTAAGCGTCTGACTCTTGGTTTCTGCTCAGGTCATGATCTCATAGTCTATGTGTTCGAGCCCCACGTTGGGCTCCATGCTAACAGGTGAAACCCGCTTGGGACTCTCTTTCTCCCTCTCTCTCTGACCCTCCCCTGCTCGCTCTCTATCTCTCTCTCAAAATAAATAAATAAATATTAAAAAATAATAAAATAAAATAAACTCTGGATTTCTACCTCTGACCATGATGGAGTAGCTGGTACTGGACTAGTCTTCTTGCCATAACTATAAATCCAGACAAAATATATGAGCAGTTTTCAGAAAGTGGACAACAGGCAATATAAGACTGAGATTGCTGGGGCACCTGGGTGGATCAGCCAGTTATGCATCTGACTTTGGCTCAGGTCATGATCTCACAGTTTGTGAGTTCAAGCCCCACATCAGGCTCTCTGCTTTCAGCACAAAGCCCATTTGGGATCCTCTGACCCCCTTTCTCTGCCCCTTCCCCACTCATGCTTGTGTGTGCTCTCTCTCTCAAAAAGAAGTTATTTATTTCCAGATTTTGCCATTATCAGTACAACTGCTTTGAATATTATTATACATGTCTTTCAATGGACAGAAACACTTATATTGAGTATATAATAAAGGATAGATTTGCTACATCATAAAGTTTATATATATGTTTAGCTTTAGTATATAACGCTAAAGTTTCCAAACTAGTTGAATGTATACTAACCAGCAGTATATGAGTTCCCGTATGTTTACCAACACTTGATATTGTCAGTACTTTTAATGTTAATCATTCTTGTGGGGATATAGAATTTAATTATGGTTTTAATTTTTATCTCTTTGATGAATAATGATATGGATCATCTTTTCATACTCTAAATAGCAATTTAAATAACACTTTACATTGCTAATTTAAAAATTGGGGTGGTTCTACTGTGATTAATATGTAAGAGTCCTTTACATATGCTGGATATGAGTTTTTATTTTGGAAATATGGAGCAGTTTTGGGCCTCCATTTTCACCCTCATCTTTTGATGAATATAAGTTCTTAATGTTAAAGAAGTCCAAATTAATGATTTTTTATAGCCCTTTAAAATTTATGTTCTGTTTAAGTCATTTTTGCCTACCCCAAAGTCATGAAGATATTTTCCTATGTTTTATTCTAGAAGCTTTGCTTTTTTACCTACCATATTTCAGTCTGTGCTCCATCTCAAATGAACTTTGAGATGTGTGTGGTGTGAGGTAGAGATCAAAGTTCTTTTTTTTTTCCTTTTCTTATGGATATCTAAATTGACCTTGTGAAATTAATGAAAAGAATGTCATTTTCCCCACTGAATTGTGGCAGTATTTGTTATAAACCAGGTGACAGTGTTTATAAATGGTTCTACTACTGGGTTATCTATTCCGTTCCATTAGTCTCTATAATAATTTCATACCAGCACCACACCATTTCAGTTATTAGAATTTTATAATACTGTTGATATCAGATAGCATAAATCCACCAACTTAAATATCTTGCATTTCCACAGAAAAATTTCAAAATTAGCTTATCAAAATTCACCACAAAAAAAAAAACCCTTCTAGGTTTTAATTGGGATTTTTGAGTGACTATAAATGGCATTGCATTAAATCTATAGATCACTTTGGAGGTGAACTGATGCTTTACAATATTGAGCTCCATTTTATGAATATGTTATATCTCTCCATTTATTTAGATATTCTTTAATTTTGATCAGCAGTGTTTTGTAGTTGTAAAAGGGTCTTGTATATTTTCATTCAATTTAATCTTAACTTACTGATTTTTTATGATTTTATGATTTTTATGGCATAAAAATTGTGTTTTACAAATTTTATTTTTTTTGGAGCTTTTATTTAAATCCCAGTTAGTTAACATACAGTGTAATATTAGTTTCAGGTGTACAATTTACTGATTCAACACTTACCTACAACACTCAGTGCTAATCACAAGTGCACTCCTGAATCCCCATCATCTATTTAACCTATCCCCTCACTAATGTCCCTCTAGTAACCATCAGTGTGTTCTCTATTGTTAAGAGTCTACTTCTTGGTTTGCCTCTCTCCCTCTCTTTTTCCTATGTTTATTTGTCTTTCTTAAATTCTGCATATGAGTGAAATTACATAGTATTTCTCTTTCTCTGACTTAGTTGCTTAGCATAATACTCTCTAGTTCCATCCACAGCATTGCAAATGGCAAGATTCCATTCTTTTTGATGGCTGAGTAATATTCTATTATATATATTATTATAATATATATATTATATGTATATATTCCAAATATATACACCATCTTCTTTATCCATCCATCAGTTGATGGACATTTGAGCTCTTTCCATAATTTGTCTATTGTTGATAATACTGCTATAAACATTGGGATACATGTATCCCTTTGAATTAGTATTTTTTTATTTTGGGAGTAAAGACCTAGTAGTGAAATTGCTGGACCATAGGGTAGTTCTATTTNTCAGTCCTCAGTTTTTGTCAGCATTCAAGAGTCTCTCATGGTTTGCCTCTCTCCCTTTCCCCCACCATTTCCCCCCTTCCTCTCCCCCTTGTTCCTCCGTCAAGTTCCTCCTAATCCTCCTATACGTGCAAACATATGATATTTATCCTCTGCCTGACTTATTTCGCTCAGCATAGGGTAGTTCTATTTTTAAGTTTTGGGGGAAACTTCATACTGTTTTCCAGAGTGGCCGTATCAGTTTCCATTCCCAACAGCAGTGCAGAACGCTTCCTGTTTTTCCACATCCTCGCTAACATCCTTTGTCTCTTGTGTTGTTGATTTTAGCCACTGCAACAGGTATGAGGTGATATCTCATTGTAGTTTTGATTTGCATGTCCCTGATGATGAGTAATGTTGAGCATCTTTTTGTGTGTCTGTTAGCCATCTGGATGTCTTCTTTGGAAAAATGTCTATTCATGTCTTCTGTCCATTTTAATTGGATTATTTACATTTTAGGTGTTGAGTTTTATAACTATATGTTTTAGATACTAACCCTTTATCAGATCTTCTCCTATTCTGTAGGTTGCCTTTTAGTTTTGTTGAGTGTTTCCTTTGCTGTGCGGAAGATTTTTATTTTGATGTAATCCCAATAGTTTATTTTTGCTTTTGTTTCCATTGCGTCAGGAGACATATCTAATACAAAGTTGCTATAGCCAACAAATTTTAACTTTTAATTGTTCATTATATATAGAAAAATGTGTTTTTGTATTTAGCCTTCCTTAAAAGCAAGAATTATACCAAACCTGTATATGTTTTTGTGGAGAGCACTGATATCTTTACTATGTTGTTCAATCCATGAACATAGTATATGTCTCCATTTTATTTAGATCTTTGATCTTTCATAATTCTGTCAGTGTAGTGTAATTTTCAACATGCAAGTACTATACATCTTTTGTAGATTTATAACTAAGTTTTTCATTTTTTGAGTGTTTGTAAATGGCACTGTATTTTTAATTTTGGTGTCAACATGTTTGTTGCTAGAAATGGTAGAAATCTAGGTTTCTTTAAATTTCTACATAGAAAATTATGTCATCTGTAAATAACAGTTTAATTTCTTCCTTTCTGATTTGTATGTCTCTTATTTTCTTTCCTTATCTTGTTGCAATGGCTAAAACTTTCAGCACTAAATTGAATAAGAGTGGTGAAAGTGGATATCACAATCTTAGGGGAAAGAATTCAGTCTTTGCCCTTGAAATTCAATGTTAGCTACACAGTTTTTGTAAATGACTTTTAGCAAAAGTCCCCTGTTACTATTTTTTGAGTTATTTATTTATTTAATCACAAATGGCATTGAATTTTGTCAAAATTTTTTTCTGCATTGAGTGATGTGGTTGTGTGATTTTTCTTCTCTAGCCTGTTATGGTGGATTACACTGCTTAATTTTCAAATATTGAGCCAGCCCTAAATTCTTGGCGAAAAAAAAACCCACTTGGTCATGGTATTTAATTCTTTTTATATTATAAAATATACATTTTATAATGAATATATTATAAAATTCATATTACTGAATTTTCTTTGCCTTATTTTGTTAAGAATTTTCATGTCTATATTCATGAGGGATATTGGTTTGGAATTTTCTTATTTTATACTGTTTTGGCAAGGCAGTCTGGTTTTGGCATTAGGGTAATACTACCTGCAGAAAGTGAATTGGGACATATTTGCTCCTCTTCTATTTTCTGGGAGAGATTTCTTTTTTCTTTTCTTTTCTTTATTATTACTATTATTATGTTTTTGGATAAGTTTTTTTAAAAATTTATTCTGAAGTTAGTTAACATATACTGTATTCTTGGCTTCACAAATAGATTGCAGTGATTCATTGCTTACTAATACACTCAGTGCTCCTCCCAGAAATTGCCCTCCTTAATGCCATCATCCATTTTCCCTACCTTGAACATCCCTCAGTTTGTTCTCTGTATTTAAGAGTCTCTTATGGTTTGCCTCCCTTTCTGTTTTTATCTTATTTTTCCTACTCTTCCCTGTGGTTGTCTGTTAAGTTTCTCAAACTCCACATGAGTGGAATCATGTGATATCTTTCTCTGACTGACTTATTTTGCTTAGCATAATACCCTCCAGTTTCATCCACATTATTGCATTTGGCAAGATTTCATTCTTTTTCATCACCAAGTAGTAGTCCATTGTATATATTACCACATCTTCTTAATTGTAGGAGAGATTTTGTATAGCTGGTGTTAATTGTTCTTTCTCTTTTTTTTTGTTTCCATTTTCATTGAAGTATAGTTGGCACACAATGTTACATCACTTTTAGGCATACAACATAGTGGTTCCACAACTCTTCATTATCTTATGCACACAAATGTAGCTACCATCTATCACCTTACATCACTATCATGGTACCACTGACTATATTTCTTGTGCTTTACCTTTCATCCCTGTGAGTTGTTCATTCTATATTGAAAGCCTGTATCTCCCACACCCCTTCACCCATTTTGCCACTTCTCTGGCAACCATCAGTTTATTCTCTATATTTGTGTGTCTGTCTCTGCATTAATTATCCTTTAAACATTTGATAGAATTCTACAGTTTAATCATCTGAGCCTAAAGATCTGTTTTTTGGGAAAAATCTTTTTACACAGATTTTTAAAAAAATTTATTTGTTACTTATTTTTAAATTATGACTCAAGGGGTGCCTGGGTGGTGTAGTCAGTTAAATATCCAACTCTTGATCTTGGCTCAGGTCACAATCTTGTGGTTTGTGAGTTCAAGCCCCACATCGGGCTGTGGAGCCTGCCTGGGATTTTGCCTCTCCTTCTCTCTGCCCCTCCCTGCTTGTGCGTGTGCACACTCTCTTTCAAAATAAATGAATAAACTTAAAATTTTTTAAATAAGTTACGACTCAATATCCTTAGTTGGATATTGTCTGTCATACTATCATATTATCATCAATAATATCTATCATATTATCCATTTCATATGGGTGACACTTAACCAACTGAGCCACCCAAGTGCCCCTAGACCATTTACATTTAATGAAATTATTGATATGTTCAAATTAACTGACTGTTTATGTTTTGTTTTCTGTTTCTTTTCTGTTTTCTTTTCCTCTCTTCCTATGGATTACTTGAACATTTTTTAGAATTCCATTTTGATATATCTATAGTAATTTTTTAAGCTGCTTTATTGAAATAGACTTCATACACTATATGATGGATTCATTTAAAAATATTTTATAATTGAAGTGTAGTTGACATACATTATATTAGTTCCAGGGGTACAACACTGTGATTTGACAATTCTATACATTACTTAATGCTTACCACAATAACTGTAGTTACCATTTGTCACCACACAACATTATTACAATATTATCGACTATATTTCTTATGCTGTACTTTTCATATGTACAATTCAGTGACTTTTAGTATATTCACAAAGTTGTGCAACCATCACTATTTAATTCCAGAATATTTTCATCACCCCAAAAAGAAATCCAATACCTATTAGCAATTACATTCCATTCTGCATTTTTCTCATCTCCTGGAAACCACTGATCTATGTTCTCCCACTATGGATTTGCCTATTCTATATAAAATCATGTGTCCTTTGAATGAGAGAGAAAGAATACATGAGAGGAATCTTAAGCAGGCTTAAGCAGGCTCCATACTCAGCATGGAGCCCAACACAGGGCTTGATCCCACAACCCTGGGATCATGACCTTAGCTGAAGCCAAGCATCGGATGCTCAACTGACTGAACCACCCAGGATCCCCTCATTCCTTTCTATGACCAAATAACATTCGATTACATGGATAATATATTTTATGTATCCATTTATCAGTTGATGGACATTTGGGTTAATTCTACTTTTTGACTATTATAAATAGTGCTGCTATGAATATCTGTGTATAAACTCTTGTGTGGACACATATTTTCATTTCGGTTTGTATATATCTAGAGTGGAATTGCTGGGTCATATGATATGATATTTAACTTCTTTAGGAACTGCCAAACTGCTTTCCAAAGGTACTGCATTATTTTACATTCCCACTGTCAGTGTGTGAGAGTTCCAATTTCTTTGTATTCTCAGTAACACTTATTATTACCTGTCTCTTTTATTATTACCATCCTAGCATGTGTGAAGTGATATTTCATGGTTTTGACTTTCATTTCCCTGATGGCTAATATATATGCTATTTTTTTTTATAATACCTCTTTCTAGTTTTTTAGTGGTTGCTCTAGGTATTACATTATATACACCTAACTTATCACAGTCTACTGGTTCAAGTGAGTATAGAAACTTTACCTCCCTTTAGATCTCTTTTCCTTCCTCCATTTATAAAATAATTATTTTAAGTATGTCCTCTATGTACATTTAGAACCACATTAGCTAGTGTTATAATTTTTGCTTCATTCATTGAACACAGTTTAAAAAACTCAAAAGAAGAGCAAAAACCCATTGTATTTAATCCACACTTTTGCCTAGTCTGTTCTTTTTTTGCTTCCTAGTGTTCCTAGATTCCTTCTTTTATTGTTTCCTTTCTGTTTAGAAACTGTCTTTTTTTTTTTTTAATTTTTTTTATTTTTTGAAACTGTCTTTCTTTTTAAGGTAGTCTTCTGGGGACACATTCTTTTAGTTTTCCATCAACTGAAAATGTCTTTGTTTCCCTTTAATTCCTGAATAATATTATCCTGGAATATAAGAGTCTAAGTTGACGGTTCTTTTCTTCTAGCACTAAAAATACTGTGCTACTTCCTTCTATGTCCCATGGTTTTGATAAGAGATTCACTGCCATTTGAGTTGCTTTCCCTGTATAGATAAGATGTCATTTTTCTCTGGCTGCTGTCAAGATTTTTTGTATTTCTTTGGCTATTTCATCTTTGGGGTTTGCTCAGTCTGTTGAATCTGCAGGTTTATGTCTCTTGCCAATTTGGGGAAGTTTTCAGCCAGTATTTCTTTTCTTTGGCCATTCTTTCTTTTTTTCTTTTCTTTTTTTTTAACGTTTATTTATTTTTTGAGAGACAGAAACAGGGCATGAGTGGGGGAGGGGCAGAGAGAGGGAGAGACAAAATTCAAAGCAGGCTCCAGGCTCTGAGCTGTCAGCACAGAGCCCGATGAAGGGATCCAACTGATGTACTGTGAGATCATGACCTGAGCCAAAGTCGGAGACTTAACCAACTGAGCCACCCACATGCTCCTGGCCATTATTTAAGTACATTTTCAGGCCTATTTTTCTTCTTTTTCCATGACTCTGATGATACAAATGCTACATCTTTTGTTATAGTCCCACAGAATCTGATATTCTGTTCATTCTTTTTCAGTCTCATTTTCTGTCATTCAGGTTAGGTGCTGTCTTATTGTTCTATTTTCCATTTCATTGATTCTTTTTCTATCTTCTCCATTGTACTCTTAAGCCTACCCAATGAGCTCTTTATTTTGGTTGTTGTGTTTTTTAATTCTAAAATTTCCATTTTGTTTTTCTTTGTATGTTCCTTTTTCTCAACAGATTTTTTTTCATTTGTTTCAATCATGTTTTAAATTGCTTGTTGAATTTTAAAAATCATGGAATTTAAAAATCTTTATTAGATGATTTTAATATTTCTGTTATCTCATTCTTGGCATCTATATTAAGTTTGCTGGAACTGCCACAACAAAAACTAGACCAAAAACTAGGTGGCTTAAAACAACAGACATTTATTTTCTCACAGTTCTTGAGGCTAGAAATTAAGGTGAAATCAAGTCTGAAATCAAGATTTTGGCAGAGCCATACTTTCTCCGAAGACTCTAGGGAATAATCCTTCCTTGCTTCTTCTAGCTTTTGGTAGGTTAATATTTGGTGTTTCTTGGCTTTTAGACACACACTCCAATCTCTGCCTCTGTCTCTACATGATTCTTTTTACTATGTGTTTGTGTCCAAATTTCCCTCTTCTTACATGGACAACAATTTTATTGGCTTTAGGGCCCACCTTAATCCTGTATGATCTCAACTTAATTTATGTGCAAAGAGTCTATTTTCAAATAAGATAACATTCACAGGTTCCAGTGAACATGAAGTTTTGGGGCACTGTTTAGCTTAGTAAGACATATAATGGTTATAGTTTTTCATTTAGTTGAGATCTCCTGGTTCTTGGTATGATGAGTGATTTTCATTTGAAACCTGGACATTTCAGTGTATGTTCTGAGAGTATGCATCTTTTTTAAACCTGTTTCTGCTGTTTCTTTCCTGACACTGCTTTGGTAGAAAAGTGGAGGTGCCCCCTTATTACTTAAAGGTGAAGGTATAGAAGTCCAAGTTCCCTACTTAGCCTTCAGTGAGATGTGAGAGGAGTCTCCCCACCTCCCACCTTTTGTGAAGTTCTTTTTTTGTGTTTGTTTTGTTTTGTTAGTTTTTAGTTATTTAGGTAATCTTTACATCCCATGTGGGGCTCAAACTCATGACCCCAAGATCAAGAGTTGCATGCTTTCCATCTGAGCCATGCAGGCACCCTGAGAGGAGTTCCTCTGAAATGCTGGGTAGAGATGAGAGTTCCAGTTCTCCATTCACACTATGTTGGGTGTAGTCACAGTATCACTGGGTGAGGATCAAAGTCCTAAGTTTCTACTAGGTCTCCTCTGACATCACCCCAGTTAGGTGGGGGGAGGGTTGCCTTGTGACTGCCAGTTGTGGTGGGAGTCCAGACTCCCCTGTTTCCATTAAGATTTATTCCTTGACTTATGAATTATTTGGAAATGTATTTTTATATTTCAATTTTTTTTAATTTTATTTTTTGGTTATTGATTTTTAACTCAATTGATATGTGGTCATATAATGGGATGTGAATCAAAATGATTTATTCACTTGTTTTATATGCGAGTACATAGTCAATTTTGGGAAATATTTTGATATGTGATAACTCATTCTGTTTGTTGTATACAAAATATGACAATTAGATTAAATGAGTCTTGTTTTCATGTCTGCTTTGTCTTTGTCAAATGTCTGTCTTCTTGATCTACCAATTACTAAAAGAAAAGTTAAAATTCCCCCCATAACGGTGCATTTATAGATTTCTCCTTGAAATTCTGTCAGTTTTTTCTTCTTTTTATTTTTTTGAGACTATACAATTAGCTTCCTGATAGATTTCAATTTGTACATTATAAATAAATTTCTTTATCCATAAGTTATTTTGCCATAAAATCTATTTTGTCTGATAATAATATAGCTGTAACAGCTTTGTTCTGATTAATAATTGCCTGGTAAATATGTTTGTCCAGGTCTTTCTTCCAATTTTTTTGTATCCTATGTTGTAGTTATGTTCTTTTTAAATGGCCTCAAACCAAATGTTTAAAAACCTAGTTTGGAATCTCTTTTCACTGGTAGATTTAGTCCATTTCATTATTAATACTGATATATCTTTATTTCTATCATTGTATTTTGTGCCTTCTACTTTTCCTAACTTTTCTGTCTCCTTTTCTACCTTATTTAGATTAATATTCTTAATTCCATTTTTCCTTCTAACATTTTGGAAGTATTGCTTTTATTTTAGTGATTATCCTTAATATTCTAACAAGCTTATTTAATATCTAAAATTATTTGATATCTTTACTCCTTCCCAAAGAATATTAGATAAAGTATATCTTGTTTTCAGTACCTCACTGCTGTGGGGAAATAAGGGAAGTGTGAATCCTCTGAGATCATTTCAACTCCAATGACTTAGCCACCCCCACCCATTTTTTCTTTCTCTTTTTTTTTAAGTTTATTTATTTTGAGAGAGAGAGAGAGAGAGTGCAAGCAGGGGAGGGACAGAGAGAGGGGTGGAGAGAGATTGAGAATCCCAAGCAGGTTCCACACCGTCAGTACAGAACCCAATGAGGGGCTCACTCTCATGAACTTCCAAGATTATAACCTGAGCCAAAATCAAGAGTCAGATGCTTAACCCATCTGAGCCACTACATGCCCCACCAGCTAGTTTTTCATATTACGATTATGGAATGTTTTAGTTTCACTCTTTTAATTTTCCCAAATTCAATATTATTATTGTTTATTCAGTCAACTCTTTTCAGATTAACCACATGTTCACTAAATTATTTGTGATCATTTCTTCTAGTATCTAAGGCTTTCTTTTTGAGATCATTATTATTTGTAAAGCACATTCTTTAGAATTTTGTTTAGTGTTGATCTGTTGGTTTGTGGATTTTTTGGTCTGTTGTTATTTTTCCTCCTGAAGATGTCTTTATTTGCCCTCATTTTGGAGGGATAATTTAACAGGATATATAATTACAAGTTAACAGTTTGGTGTTTTCTCCCTTCAGGTTCGCATGAAGTTATCAACAGCTTAAATTAGAAACTTTAAATTAATATCCAGGTTTGGGATTTGCAACACTATGGAAGTAGTATAAATTTAAACCCACAGGAAAGCAGCCTTATAAATACAGCTTCTTAAGGAAGCCTTCTACTTTCATTTTTTCACCAGGCATGTGGCCTGAAACAAACGTTTTGTTCTTAGCCCCCTTTGCTAGCAGATAGAATTTCACCCCCCCCTCCCCCCACCAACCCCTGCCTGCCCTTTCACTGAGAGTAAAGTTATCAAGGCTCTCATCTTCAGGGAGTCTTAATTTTGCTTTTTCCCAGCCTTTAAAAGCCTTGCCTCCTGGTCCTCTGCTCAATCATTAAAACCAAGCATACTATTTGATTTCATTTACGTAATTAATGTTCAAGAAGAGATAAAACTAATCTATGGAGATACAAGTCAGAATAATGATTCTTTTTGGTGGGTATTGACTGAAAACAGGCATGATAGAAACTTCTAGGATTTTAGAAATATTTTAAATATTGATACACATAGTAGTTTCACATGTATATACATAGGTAAAAATTCATCAGATCATACACTTAAGACCTGTGCACTTTACCATCTGTAAGCTATATTGTTTTTGATTTTTTAAATTTTATTTATTTATTTATTTATTTTTGAGAGAGGACACAAATGGGTGAGGGGCAGAGAGAGAGAGAGAGGGAGAGAGGGAGAGAATCCCACAAGGGGCAGAGAGGGAGAGAGAAGCAGGGTTCACCTGAAGCAAGGCTCATGCTCACCCAGTGTGGGACTTGAGCTCACCTAATGCGGGGCTGGAACTCACAAACTGTTAAGATCATGAGCTGAGCTGAAGTTGGATGCTTAACCAACTGAGCCACCCAGGAATTCCTGTGTTTTGTTTTTCTTTTCTAATGTTTGTTTATTTTTAAGAGAGAGAGGGAGACAGAGAGAGGGGACAAATGGGGGAGGAGCAGGGAGAGAGAGGGAGACACAGAATCTTAAGCAGGCTCCAGGCTCTGAGCTGTCACCACAGAGTCCAACGTGGGGTTCAAACCCATGAACTATGGGATCATAATCCGAGCTGAAGGCAGACACATAACTGACTGAGCCACCGGCACCCTTCACCCTTGGTTTTTGTTTTGTTTTGTTTTGTTTTTAAACACTGAAACAAGGTGCTAAATTTCTGTTATTGGAGGAAATTACTAATGTCTGTCTCTTTTTTTTTTTTTTAGATCAACCATGCACATAAGATAGTTCTGGTTATTTTTATTTTTATTTTTTTATTTTTATTTATTTATTTTTTTAATGTTTTATTTATTTCTAGGAGAGAGAGAGACAGCGCGAGCAGGGGAGGGTCAGAGAGAGAGGGAGACACAGAATCTGAAGCAGGCTCCAGGCTCTGAGCTGGCAGTCAGCACAGAGCCGGACACGGGGCTCGAACCCACGAACCGCGAGATCATGACCTAAGCGAAAGTCGGACGCTTAACCGACTAAGCCACCCAGGCGCCCCTATTTTTATTTTTTTTATCAAGACTCTCTATGTGTTTGTAATGAGTTTTCCAGAATATCCAGTCTAACATCAGATTGAATGTGTGAGTCACATGCTATTCTTCCAATTCTGATATTCTGATACAATTTTTGGCAATTTTAGTAAAGTATTGCTTAAATATTCCAGCTGGATTTTTCTTTAATTTTGAGCTTTGTCTCTGTTATGCTATGAGGAAATAAGAAAAGGCATGTGAATTTCCCATATATTTTTTTTATCAAGACTCTATGGTGCTTTGGTAATGGTGGAAATGGTGCTTTGGAGGGCAATAAGCAGTGACTGCAGTGGTTACCGTGATTCTGCAGGGAAAGTGTATCCTCCAAACTGAAGTCAGACCTCAGATATTTACTTGAAACCGTCCCTACTTTAGGACCGTTCATGGAGGATAGCAGTTTGTTTATTTTGAAAGGATTCACCTAACCAGTCTCCTTCTACCCTCAAAAATAGAAGCAGACTACTTTCTACTTTCACCTTCTTTCTTCTCAAAAGTCGGGGTGGGGGCTTGTGTATAAATGAGAACTGTAGGTTAAATTGTACCCTTTCAAAAGATATGTTGAAGTCCCAACCCCCAGTACCTCAGAATGTGATCTTATTTGGAAATAGGGTCATTGTAGATATAATTAGTTAGGACAATGTGGTGGTAGATTAGGATGGACCCTTAATGTGACTGTGACTGATGTGCTTATGAGAAAAGGAAGAGTGACGTAGAGGGAACATTGCTATTGACTGAAGTGTGTTCACCCCAAAATGTGTATGTTGAAGCCCTTCCCCCCCCAAAACGTGTTGGTATTTGGAGATGGAGCCTTTGGGAGATCATTAGGTTTAGATGAGATTATGAGGGTGGGGACTTCAGGATGGGATTAGTACCCTAATAAAAGGAGACACCAGAGTTTGCTGTGCCTACCATGGAGGACACAGCAAGAAGTCCAAACCAGGAAGAGGGCTCTCTTTAGCACCTGACCATTCTGGCACCTATCTCAGACTTCCAGCCTCCAGAACAGTGAGAAAATAAATTTCTGTTGTTTAAGCCACCCAACTTATGGCATTTTGTTATAGCAGCACAAACTGACTAATAAACACCACTAATGACAGAGGCGGAGATTGGAGTAATGCAGCTGCAAGCCAATGCCAATGATCGGCAGCTCTAGTAGAGCCTGGGAAAGGGAAAGGAAGGATTCCATCCAGAGTCTCAGAGGAAGCATAGTCCTACTGACACCTAGATTTTGGATTTTGATTCTCCAAAACAGTGGGAGAATATATTTCTGTTGTTTTAAATCGCTTGGTTTGTTGTACTTTGTTATAGCAGCCCTAGGGAACTGGTACCCCTAGGGTATTCGTAAGGTTGGTGGAGGAATGCTGGAAACTCAAGGTTTTCCTTTGCCTTCTCTCAAGCCATAGGTGGTGGCTAGAGCTCTTGAGACATGAAGATTCATCAGAAATTCAGATAAACCTATCCTCAAATTATTGTATAAGTCATGGGAAGAAATTCAATTTTCCAAAAGTCAGTTTATATCTAACATTTTCAGAGTCTATCTGTTGTATAAACCAAGGTGTATCTTGGTTTTATTAGACCAAAATTCCTGCTAGGAATTGGTGATTTTCTTGCCCAAAGCATTTCATTTAATAATCTACCTGTGAATGGAGAACTGTTGTGAGCCACGCTGCTCCTTAAGATGAGAAACATTACAGAAATGAGCAAGAACAGACTGGAGAATGGAGGCAAAACAGTCCTTTGTATTTTTCATTTCAAATTCAGGGAAATATTTAAAGCACCAGGCATTGCAGTATCTTTCAAGTCAAGGATATGCATCTACTGATAATAGTTTTCAGGATCAGGAGACTTCACATAAAACCTTTGAAATTGTGTGTGAATAAACATCTTTGTGAACATATGGCAAGGGAGTGTGATCCTGTTAAACACTTGCTGTGTTTGGCAGGAGTGAAGAGCTAGAATGCCTGCTCACTTAGTTCTTCCCACCCCCTCAGATGTGTCGTAGCAGGTGGGAGGATCTGAAATGTGTTTCCTGAGGTCCACATATGAAGGACAGACTACAGCCACAGCCACAGTTTTGTCCAATGCTGACACAATATCAGGACATAGAGTGTATGTTGCTCTGAAGGTGGAGCCCGGTTTGTGTGGAAGATGCACAGTGACCTTTTAGTCACTGAGGAACAACTGCATCAATGTGTATATAGGGCTCGGTCTGGAGCTATGGGCTCTTTATTTTAGATAGATGCCACATGCCCAATCAAACCTTTCTCCACACTCCCTTTGACCTCTCAGCCCTTGATAACCAATTGTCAAACAAGTGCAGCTTTAGGAACTGAAGTGCAGATGGTCCCAAGCCTACACCCAGAAACTGGAAAGGCTCTTAGGCACATGCTGTTTCTTTTGTACTGGGTACTCCTCATATCTCTGCTGGTTCACTCTGCAAGGCTCACTTATGTATAATCCGTTCAGGGAAGATTCACTGATCACCATGTTATTCCTACGGCCAGAATTTTGTACATTTGTAGTAACTCACTTCATTTTATGGATCACCATTGTTTAATACCTGTCCTTCTCACCAGATTGTATTAAGTTCATTTTTTTCACTATGGTTTCCCTAGAGCCTATAGAATGCCTGACCCATAGTAGGTATTTGATACATACTGTTGACTAATTGGAAGTTCAGTGTCCTCCTCTTTGAAAAATTGCTGCCTTATGGTTCATTCAAAAAGAAAAAAAAAAAAAGGAAAAGATGAGGAGAGATATGGTGAAGGAAACTTTAAAAACATTTCCATAGATTTCTCATTTTCAAAGGTTTCCTTCACATTAAAACAAGGAGGGAAGGAAAAAAGGAAAACAATAAAATGGAAAATGGGCAAAGGATACAAAGAAGTAATTCACAGAAGAAATTAAAATATCTGATAAAAAACCAAAAGGATGCTCATGTAGGTTAGCAATCATAGAAATGAAAATTAAGAACAATATTTTATACCATCAGATTGGTAAAATTGCAAAATATTGATAATATTCATTGTTAGCAAGGATTTAGGGAAGACGCTCTCATATGCTGTTGGTAGTTCAAAACTGTGCAACCTGTGTAGAGAACATTGGTAGTATTTTACAATTTAAACTGTTTCTATGTTTATTACTTAATAAGGAAAAATTAGAAACCACTTAATCTCATACAAAAGAGAGATGGTTAAATAAATTTTAGTCCATTTCCACCATAGAATCCCTCGACTATAAAATTTTTTTTATCAACACAGATGAATTTTTAATAAGGTAATTTTAGGGCTTAGCTTAGAAATCAATTTTTTCATATCTTCAAATAACAATATTCATTCATAAAACTATTTGGTTGATATTGAAGAGACAGAGATGACTAAAACGTATTTTCTGCCTTTAGTTTTATTAGAGTCTGGTGGAATGGTTTAAAAACTGCCCTGTGCTTCAGGGGTGGAATAAAGTTTGATCTAAATTTCATTTTCAAAATATATTTTAACTATTAAAACATCTGTAACTTAAAATTCTTATTTTAANAAACTTCAGTACATTGAGACCACCACTTGCTAATGTCTACTGTCAGGTGAACTATTCTTTTTTTTAATGTTTTAAATACTTTTCTTTTTAAAATTAATTAATTATTTAATTTACATCCAAGTTAGCATATAGTACAATAATGATTTTGGGAGTACATAGGAGAGATTCATCCCCTATGTATAACACCCAGTCCTTAGCTATAAATATTAATATCAATGACGATCTATGTAAAAATTTTTTAAAAGGAGATTGCAAAACAATATGAGTAATATGATCCGAACTAAGCAAAAAATGTGAAAGCATATTCTCTGAAGGAAAAGATCTCAAGTAATTCATACTATCTATAATTATAGTAATTTAATTATAAGGTTATTTGGGATCTTTTCCCCTGAAGAAGTAAAAATGGGATTTTAGTTTTGTTATTTTTCATTTATTTTTAATTGACATATTTATTTTTTTATAGTTTATTTTCAAGTTGGTTTCCATAGAACACCCAGTGCTCATCCCAACAAGTGCCCTCCTCCATGCCCATCACCCATTTTTTCCTCTTCCTCACCGTCATCAACCCTCAGTTTGTTCTCAGTATTTAAGGGCCTTCTACGGTTTGCCTCCCTCCATCTCCTTAACTATGGGATTTTAGTTTTTACAATGAATCTGTGGTATTTTTAAAAGAACTTTATTGAGGTGTGATTGACATAAATTGCACATAAATTACCCATTTGTTTTGACATTGTATACATCTGTGAAACCATTGCCACAATCAAGAGAATAGCCATCACCTCCAAGAGCTTCTTTATGTGTTTCTGATCCCTCCTTCCTGCCTCTTTCCTAACAACCCAATGAGCCACTTCCTGTCACTACAGATTAGTTCACATTTTTTAGAATGCTATATAAATGTACTCATATAGTATATACTTTTCTTTTTTCCTGGCTTCTTTCAGCATAATTATTTTGAGATTCATATTGTTGCATATATCAATAGTTTGTTCATTTTTATTGCTGAGTAGCAATCCATTCCATTGTATGGATCTATCGCAATTGATCTATCCATTCATCTTTTGATGGACATTTGGATATTCCGTTCTTGGCTATTACCAATAAAGGTGCCATGAACACTCATTTACAAGTCTTTGTAAAGACATTTCCTTTTTCTCCTCTTGGGGTATCCAGCTAGCAGTGGAATTGTGTAAGATAGGTGTATGTTTAGCATTTTAACAAATTATTAAAACGTTTTCAAAGTGGTTGTACCATTCACCACCAGAAATGGGAGTGTGGGGTTGTGGCACTAAATGAATGGCTCTCCACCAGGATTTGAGGTAATGACAGCAACCATCAGCTCACTGTGTAGGTTCAGTCAGATTGCTGGGCTAAAATGCCTCTAGTCCTTTTTAATCACAGATGCTTTTGAGAGTCTGATTAAGGTAATACTCCATGCGGAGTATAAGACGACGGACACACAAATACCAGGTAGGAATCATCCACGTTGGAAATAACGATGGCCCGAACAAACGCTGTGACACTTTGGGCGGAAAGGAGAGGGCTGGAGTTCAAACACATGGAAAAGTTACTATTATTGGTACTCGGTAAAGGGGGTAGAGAAGATGATGCCCAGGTTAGAGTGATTAGGTGATGTTGGCGACAACAGAGGGGAGGAATAGGTTTAGCGGGAGCAAGAAGGGGTCGTTTCTGTCTTGCCGCAAGTTGACCTGCCTAGGGGACTCCGGAGTGATGCCGTTGGGAAAAGTGGTTGTAAATGTACCTCGTCTAGGTGGAGATAGATTTCCGGTGCCACAACATACAGGCTTAAGAGAAGTATCAGGAGCAGCTGTAATCACCACATGTAGTTAATAAGTTCGTATCTTCCGAAGGAATCCCTTCCACACCCCACGAAAACACGCCGAACTCGTCACTACCAGCTACAAATCCCCTCCCAGAACGGGCGCAATTGCAACAATCTCTCCGACGAAACTGCGCCTGAACCAATTCTGCGCATGCGCCGCACGCATGCGCCCCACCTTCTTTGTGGCCACTTTTTACCCTGGGAGTCTGGGCTCCTTTCCTCTCGCCCGCCCCGCCCAGGCGGCTGTCCGTGACCTGCCTGGGCGCGGGGAACGGAAAGCCAGAAGGGGCAAGACGAGTTCAATTCGCCATGGGCCTGTTTGGGAAAACCCAGGAGAAGCCGCCCAAAGAACTGGTAAGGGCTACGGCGGCGGCAGAAAAGTCGGGGGATTTGCGTGGGGCGTAGTCGAGTTGGTAAGCGACTGGCCACTCTCCCTTGCAGCTGCCCAGGTGCCGCTCGGCCCCCATTTCCGGGGCCTTCCACTCCACAGAGGGGCCAGAGCAAGAGTCTCTAAGGAGGCGGCTGTGGCTAAAGATAGCTGCTACCTCAGCACCCCACAAGGTAGCCTGGGGCTGGATAAAGAATTTCTCAGCTCCGGCACTGGGCGCGGAGGTAGCAAGGCGGTCCTGGCCTCTGGAAACCCCTTCCCCTGCCCGTGTTGGTACATCCAGCCCGCAACTTTTCCCTACCGACGCCCCGCCCCTAATGCTCGCCTCCGGCCGTCGGCGGCCCTGTCCCGGTCCTTCGGGATCCCAGCCACCGCTGCGCGGAAGAGGAGGCACCTGCCGGCCCTTCCACCGCTCCCGCCGCGTTGAATGGGAGGCTCTGTTTCCTCCTTCCCTGCCCTACAGCATTGTGTTGACTGAAGACATACATGAATTGTAGTAGGCCCCCGACTCTTGGGAATGGTACCGAGGATAACTCGACCTGGCTTCGAATTCTGGGTCTGCCTGTCAACTGAAGTGATGTCGGTGTAATGCGTAGCGGTTAAGAGTGTCCTGCAGAGTCGGTCTTCTTAAGTTTGAACCCTGGTTTTCCACAGACCAAGCATTTAGGGAAAGTTCATTTCTCTGTGCCTTAGTCTTGTCTATTAACTAGGAATGATAATATTTTCACTTCAGAGTCCTGGAAGATGAAAGGCTGTAAAGTTTTGGCTAGTAGTGCTAGTTAGGGTCAAGTTTGTTTTCTTTTTAGTTTATTTATTAAGTGGGGAAGAGGCAGGGAGAAAGGGAGAGAGAATCCCAAGCAGGCTCTGCACTGTCCTCACAGAGCTGGACTTGGGCTCCATCCCATGAACCATGAGATCATGACCTGAGCCGAAATCAGGAGTTGGTCACTTACTGACTGAGCCACCCAGGCACCCTTGGGTTAATTCCTTACATATTTTACAACTTTGACACTCAAATGGAGACCGGGTTAAGCATCACCTGGGAGGTTTTTAGAAATCGGGAGCCTACCCAAGGCCTGTTTAATCATAATTTGAATTCTAACAAGTTCACCAGGGATTTAAGTGTGAACATTAACGTTTGAGAAGCATTGTTTTACAACATCCAGTACAGATTTATCAGTAATGGAAACAAACAAACCCTGAAATCCTTTACTTAGTAAATGATCTCACCTGTTCAGCTTTTGTGGGCAAGTTTATAGAAAAAATTTTTTAAGTTTATTTTTGAGAGAAAGTATGAGTGGGGGCAGAGGCAGAGAAGGAGACACAGAATCTGAAGCAGACTCCAGGCTCCCACCTGTCAGCAGAGAGCCTATTCTGGGGGTTGAACTCATGAACCGTGAGATCATGACCTGAGCTGAAACAAAGAGCTAGACACTCAGCCAGCTAAGTCACCCAGGTGTCCCTGCTGGACGTTTTTAAAAACCAATGTCCTACGTCATGAAGTTGCTGACACATAATGTCTGTGTTAATGTTGGTTATATTTGTTAGTCATAGGTTCTACAACAGTGCATACTCTATAAATATTAGTTTCTTTAGGCAACTTACTCAACTTTCTGTAAAATAAAAATTGTGGCACTTAAATGAGGTAAGAGGGTGTAACATTACATACTCTTGTGTGTATAAGCTGTAGAGCATTATAAAGATGCATGTTTTGTCACATGTATGTATTCAAAGATGCTTGTTATTATGAAAGTATATTTTTGATGTTAGAGAAAAATTATTTCCTTCGGTCTTTGCCATTCATAAGATAAGATTCTGGGAAAACAGTTGCATACTATTTAAACTGATGTCTTGTACATGTGTTGCTTGTTTAATACTTAGAATATTTTTAAATGGTAACTATAATTGCTAAGAACATGATGTCAGTATACTCTTCCAGTAGGGTAACCTACCTAGGAAAGTCAATTCACACTAGAAAATTTTAGGGCTAATGCATGAGATTGGTTTTCAAATCAGTGGAGTATCATAAAGATGAAATAAAGAGGGTGGCTAGGTGGCTCAGTCAGTTAAGCGTCGGACTTTGGCTCAGGTCACGATTTCACAGTTCATGAGTTCGAGCTCTGCATCTGGCTCCTGTGGTGACAGCTCAGAGCCTGGAGCCTGCTTCAGCTTCTGTGTGTGTGTGTGTGTCTCTGTCTCTGCTCCTCCCCTGCTCACACTGCGTCTCTCTCTCTCTCTCAAAAATTAACTTAAGAAAAAAATTTGTTAAATAAAGCAAAAAGATGAAATAAACAGCCAAGGAATATATCATCTAGCAAGTAAGATTGGCATTTCAACAAGTCTGGATTGGGTACTGTACAGACATTAGAGGAGTTCCGAGGTTGGAGTGATCACCCTTAGGCTGGGGTGATCAGAAATGATTTGGCCCTTTACTATCATGTTTTCAACCCATCTCCTGCTAGACTGGCTATATTGTGAATTGGTTCTTAACTAGTTAGTAGGATTTTTAGTATTAGATTATTTATTTAACTGGTGCAAGAGATACCCTGCCCACGGTTTTCTTCAAGTTCTTCTTCAAAGTACTTCAAGCTAACATTTGAATTCTAATTATATCTTGTTCTAATTTGTCAGTGTTTCTGTTTGCTTTAGGTTCAGCTTCTACTGAGTTCTCTGTGTAACTTGTGATTTATGACCAAGGAAAATGTTTTCTCACCTGCCCCAGTTATTCAGTGTTGAGTTTGTAATTCCAAAAAGTGCCAATGAAGCAGGAATGAGAACTACTTTTTTTTTTCTCTATGGAGCTGCTGACATACAAATAAAGTGTTGGGAGTCATATATGAATAAGAAGACAGTTAATAGGCATTTTAGTTTTAGTTTGGCATTTTTTAAGAGCGAGAAGAAGAAAAATGGTCAGCTTTATAAAAGAAGTAAAGGAAATTAAAGCAAAAGATAGTGTTGGCAGAGAGAGAAGAAGAGAGAGAATTGACAAAATGCCGAAGTCTCAGCGGGGCAACTCTTGAGTTAGGATAAATTTATAGTATGTCTTCCACTGGGGGCTGGAAGATGAGGGTGTGTGGGTCCTCATCCCAGCAGAAGATAAATGGGCCAGGTGCAGCTGTGTCACATCATCATGATTGTCATTTAGGCCATGGTCACAAGTCTGGCAAGTAAAATATATTAAGGGTGGTGTTCACACAGTTCTGGTATAGTATGCAGTACAGAGTGTGTGCTGAATAAATGTTGAGTATGAATGAATAATAAGTAAATAAATAATGGTTGGAATAAGATCACGGTTTCAAGTCAAATAGTCCTAAGATGAATGGTGTTTACTCCAGGGAACATTTTAGCTGTTTAAGGGGCCTTACAGAGTAAAGTCGTCACCCTCAGGCATCTCAGATGCTTTCATGGAGGCATTTTAGTGGTGAAATTTGTTCTGTCTTAAAGTGGCCAAGTGGAGAGTAGATTGGGCCTGCTAAGGATGAAGGAGGTGTATAATTTATTTAGAAACTTGTGATTGCGTTGTGTTGGGAATCAAGAGGGCATGCGGTTGTGCTGGAAGGAGATTCTTCTCTTGTACTTGAGGTTCTGCTGGAAAATTACGCTGTCCTTATTAGGGATTTTGCCAATTTAGCCTTTGGGTAGAGTAGTTACAATCATGGCAGCAGAATTCCTAAATCATATGACCAACTTACATCCTTGGACTGAGTCACGTCTCATGGTTGTGGGTTGGGGAAATGGAGGAAAAGAGAAAGCTTCATTTACTTAGTTCATACAACAAACATTTTTTGAAATATTTCAGTGTGCATTGGGCTGGACACAAGGTTTTCAAAAATAAGACACTAGATGACAACATCAAAGAATACCAGGGTTCCTAGGGCAGACTGGCATGTGAACAGATTCTTATATTTTAGGGTAAATAAGGGCAGTGAAATATGTATATACAAGATCTGTGATGTCACAGTGGAAGGAGTGATTACGGTTCAAGTGAGGAAGAAGACCTGGTCATGGAGGATATATGAGTCTTGTCACAAGACACATTAATCATGTGGATGATTCGGTACAGATTTAGGAAAGAGGGAGTCCCAAGCAAACTGCATATGCAAGATGTAGAAGTGTCGAACATAGGTTGGAGGAACCAGAAAAAACTCAAGAGTTGTTAGAGGAGGAAATACTGTGAAATCTGAGTGGGATGCAGGGGGAGTGATGTCAGGGTCAGATATAAAATTGGAGGAGTAGGTAGAGGGCAGATTAGCAAAGGCTTGTGTGTCATGCCTACTAAAGACGGGGAGCTTTCAGAATAGTGGTTTGGAGCAAGAATTGGAGGGAAGAGATGTAGGTTTGGAGGCCAGTTAGTGGTCCAGGTGGGAGATAATGCAAGTCTTAACTAAGTGGAAATACAGAGATAGAGAGTATAAGGTGAATTTTAGAAATATTTAGGGTATGTGTTCAGAATTTATTGACCTACTGATGTGGAATAAGAGTGCAGAACTGATTCTTGGCTTTCTGTTTAACCTCACCTCCAGTCAAACCCATCAGTCCCTTCCTTCAGTGTGGTATCATGAACTGAAATTGAGAGAATTAAGGAAAAGATCAGGTTTGATGAGGTAGTAATAGTGGAGAAGAAGGAACCACAGAGTTCAGTTTTGGACAGAATTCAGTAAATAAGGGAAGCTACTAGAGAAAAGGTTATCCTAGGAGAATACTTTTCTACTTTGTTCCCTCAACAAAAATGTAAGCTACCTGAGAGCAAGGATCAGATTTTTCTTTATCATTCACTGGGTCAGTATAGTGTTGAACTCCCTTAGCAAGAGTAAGGTGCCTATCAAATATATGCTTGATGAACAAAAGTAGAGATGGTGAGAGAACAGCTACACATTTGAAGTATAGCTTACTTGTCCCTCTTCTGTATATCCATCTGACAGTGATCACAATAGGCATATTTTAACCTAAGGTCAGTTATATTTGTTCCTTTTGGTAAATTTCTACTTTTGTTTATGTTTTAAATCTTGAAGGATACACAAAACCCCAGTTTACAGAGGTACAATTTATTTAGGGAATAATTTTATAATAAATTTATAATTTTTTAGGGAAAGGTGCTAGGTAGCTGAGGGTCAAAAGTGGGAAGGTAACTTAGTTTTCACTATATATCTGTTTTAGTCTGCTCAGGCTGCTGTAACAAAATACTGTAGACTAGGTAGTTTATACATAACCGAAATTTATTTCTCACAGTTTGGAGGCTGGGACGTCTACGATCAGTGCACCCATAGATTCAGTTTCTGGTGAGGACCTATTCCTAGGTATAGATGGCTATCTTTTCACTATGTCCTCACATGACAGAAGGGGGAATCAAGTTTTCTGGGGTCTCTTTTGTAAGGTCATTAAACTCATTCATGAGGGCTCTGCACTCATGACCAAGGCACCACATCCAAATACTGTCACATTGGGGATTATGTTTAAAATACAAATTTGGCAAGGTGGCACAAACATGTAGACACACAAACTGTCTATAGCAATGTGATTAGTATACTCCAGCCTGAGTTTTGGAATCAGCCATTTCTCCAAGGAACACATATTCTATCTATGCAGTTGAATTCAGCATAGATAGGTGCTCAATAATTTATTAAGCATCTATTTTGTGCCAGATGTTGTGCATGGGCCAAGTGAATAAATAAAGATCTTTGACCTTCTGGAGTGGACAGTCTTTTAGTAATTATAAATACAGCGCGGTTTACAAAAGTAAGGAGGTATAGCATTGTGTGTAATTATGCTGCAAGGGGTTTAACCTGTCCTTGGGATCAGGCAAGCCCTCCTCAAAGTAACCTTAAAGCCGAGACTTGAACAAGTTCAGAAAACATGTTCTGTAACTATTTTCCTGATTATTGCTAACATATGGGGAAAGGAATACTTTCTGGTAGTCATGAGAAATTGTTCTATCAATTCTATCAGTTGCCACCTTCTACATAGGTACTGAATTGTTCTAATTTATGTCTCAGTGCTTCTAATTATCGAAGTACTTTGATAAATATAAACATAAGGTATAACTTGTCATTTTAAGATGTTAATAAATGGATATTGAGCTTAGCATTATCCTGAAGATATGAAGTGAGGTCTCTTAAAAACTAGTTTGCTTTAGTTAATTATAGGAAAAAATTCCCTGCACATGCTTACAGTATCCATCTCTTCTTAGATAATAGCTACTTTTTTTTTTTTTTTACAAGAGCCAAAACATGTCAATCTTTATGTCACATCCAGTCCTGGTTCTAATTCTTGCTTTATCTCTTCAGAATGCTCTTTCTTGCCTTTTAAATGCCTTGTAACTTTATGTTGAAAACTGGTCATGATACATGAGGTATTAGGAACAGAGGTGAATTGGGGCGCCTGGGTGGCTTAGTCGGTTAAGCGTCCGACTTTTGCTTAGGTCATGATCTCGCGGTTCGTGGGTTCGAGCCCCGCGTCGGGCTCTGTGCTGACTGCCAGCTCAGAGCCTGGAGCCTATTTCAGAGTCTGTATCTCCCTCTTTCTCTGACCCTCCCCTGCTCATGCTGTCTTTCTCTCTCTCTCCTAGAAAGAAATAAAAATATTAAAAAAAAAAAAAAAGGAACAGAGGTGAAGTGGTCCTCAGCATGAGGTTTTATGTTAATTAGGCTAGGAGTTTGGCTTTGTTAATGTTTGCTGTAGCTATAGGTGCCATAGGCTAAAGTTATTCTAGTGTTCCTGTTTTTATCTCCTTGTTATCTTGGGCATCCAATAAAACTCTTTAGATAGATAGATAAAACTTTCCTTGCATCTCTTTTAACTCTAATTCATTGTTACATTGGAGCCCTGTTGGTGTGATAGTAAGATGTGGGGGACTGGAGCATTCTATAATCTTATTAAGTCTGTGTTTTAGTGACCTATGTCCCTGGACTATGACATTTGCAAATAATTTCTTAATTTCTTGCCCACTGCTGGTGACAAAAGAAGACTAAAAAGGAGCAGTCTGGTAAATGCCCTTCCCCAAAGTCGAACAAGGCTCTCGTAAGGTTTCTTTTATTGCAGAATAGGCCTTTGTTATGGAAAACAGTCTGTGCGTATTTCAGAGTGGTTACTTTCCCCCCTCCCTATGTCAGAAACACAGGGGGATCTTTCTTGCCTTTTCACCATGAGAAGCTTCTGGGGGTTTCTGGAGGTAAAACCCTTGAAATTGTGGTGTCACCTAGGAGTTTCATTCTCATGATACTCTGTAACCATCCTGCAGCAAAATTACCACTAGTCAAAATTACCACTTAAATGTTCCTTCCAGTGTTCCAGGTGAGCATGTCTCTGTGATTCTCAGTGTTCACCTCTTCTCTCCACATTTGCCCTGTAGTTTGGTTAGTAGTTTGCCTTGATTTTCTGATGAGTCCAAGAAAAATTTTTTCTTTTTTTCTGGTCATAGGACAAGAGTGATGACTTCTGAGCTCTTTATATGTCAGAGCTGAATCTGAAATTTTTCTTCACTTTTAAATGATATTTTTCACCTGTATAGAATTTGGGATTGAAATAATTTTTTCTTTCAGCATTTTAAAGACGCTCTATTGTCTTATGATTTGCATAGTTTCTTTTGAGAAGTCTGATGTAATTCTTATTTTTGGTCCTTTGTAATTAATGTGTATTTTTTTTCTCCATAGCTGGTTTTAAGATTTTACCTCTGATTTTCAGCATTTTTAATATAATGTGTTTAGGTGTGTGTTGTAGTGTTACATTCTGTTTTTTTTGTTTTTGGTGTCTCTGTGGCTTTGGATTCTCTAAGCTTCTTAGATTTGTGGTTTGATACTTTTCATTATTTTTGAAAACTTTTCAGCCATTCTCTCCTTAAGTACTTTGTTTTCTCTCTCATCGCCTGCTGGAATACCAATTATACATCGGTTAGACCATTTGTTATATCACTTAGTTCCTGAATACCTGGTCTTATTTTATTATGTTTTTTAGTTTGGTAACTTTTATTGACTTCAGGTTTGTTCATTCTTTCCTCAGCTGTGTTTGATGAGCCAGTGAAGACATTCTTTGTCTATATTTCAAGATTTTTCTACCATTTTTAATTGAGACTGAAAGTGGATATGTGAGCTCCCATTGTGCCTGTGGCTCCTGAGGCTTTGTGTTCTCCAGTAACCCATTCTTGGACTTCATCAATTTATTAAAAATTTTAACCAAATTTTCCTTAATTGCCCCTAAGTTGCCTGCCATCCCATGCTGTGTCACAGCTAATTTAGTGTTCATTGTTCCCTCTCTTCTTGGAAGTGAGTTTGTTTATATTTCCTGTTACTGTGTTACTTTGTGACCTATTTTTGACAGGTTCAGGAAAAGTTACTTTGTAGTTCAAAATACTGTCTTCCTGTCTTATTCAGTCTTCCCAGCTTTCTGTATCTCAGCAGAGATGGAACTCTCAAGTTCTCTTTGAAAAGTTCCCCCATTAAATTAGACCCATTTCTTAAGTGCCTTTGTTTACATTTTATTTTTTCAACAAGTGTGTATTATACCCTTCTCTATTTTGCAGCCATTTGCACATTTTTCTTTCGTGGTATTATTTTCCTGTTGCTACTCTAAATATGCTACATATTCCTTACAGTATGACTTATGATATTGAAGCCTTTTTAAGAGATGAATATGTATTTTTGCTGTCAGAAAACTTGTGACCTTATTTTGCTCTGGTTTGGAAGTAAGTGTAGGTAATTCACTAGTTACTATTTTTCCCTGTAATGAGGACATATTGACTTTAGTCTTCAGTTATCATTTGCCATATATTTTTCTTTTATTTTAGAAGATGCTGATTAAATGTCAGTTTTGAAACTGAAACTGTCCCACTCTCCTGCTTGTGCACTCTCAAATAAAAAAATAAAAGGATTTAAAAATATTTCTTCCAAACAAAGACAATTTAAAGCACTTATAAACTGGGTTTTTAAAAAATTCATAAAATAATCTTACATTTAAATTTTTTAATTGAAATGTAGTTGACATAGAGTATTAAATTAATTTCAGGTATACAACATAAAGATTCAGCAATCATCTACATCATGAATATCCATAATAAATGTATTACAGTATTATTCCCTAAGTTCTCTGTGTTGAGCTTTTCATTTCCATGATTTATTTTATAACCAGAACTGTGTACCTCTTAATCCCCTTCACCTATTTTGCCCCTCCCTCCACTCCTCTCTCATTTGTCAACCACCAGTACTCTGTATTTATGAGTCTGTTTCTATCTTTTTTTTTGTTGTTTGTCTTTTTTTAAGATTCTGCATAGAAATGAAATCTTGTGATATTTGTTTTTCTTTGGCTTATTTTATTTAGCAGAATACCCTTTAGGTCCATCCATGTTGTCACAAATGGAAGATTCCATTCCTCTTTACAGCTGAGTGACATTCCATTTGTGTATTTGTGCCCCACCTTAATCCATTTATCTACAGATGGACACTTAGGTTGCTTCCATATTTTCACTGTTGTAAAGAGTGCTGTATGAACGTGGGGTGTATATATCTTTCTGAGTTAGGGTTTTTGTTTACTTTGTATAAATATCCAAAAGTAGAACTACTGGATCTTATGGTAGCTCTATTTTTAATTGTTTGAGGAACCTCCGTACTGTTTTCCAGAGGGGTTGTACCAATTTACATTCCCACCAGAATGCATGAGAACTTCCTTTTCTCCACATTCTCACCAACACTTATTTCTTGTCTTTTTGATGTTAGCTGTTCTGACTAGCGTGAGGTGATAGCTTCCGTGGTTTTTGATTTGTGTTTCCCTAATTATTAGTAATGTTGAGTATCTTTTCACGTGTCTGTTGGCCGTCTCTATATCTTTTTGGAAAACTGTCTATTTGGGTCATCTGCCCATTTGTTAATGAGATTGATTTTTTGGTGTTGAGTTATGGGAGTTCCTTATTTATTTTGAATATTAACCCCTTATTGGATATATTTGCAAATATTTTCTTCTTCCATTAGTTGCCTTTCTGTCTTATTGATGGTTTCCTTCATTGTGCAAAAGCTTTTTAGTTCAATATAGTTCTAATTGTTTATTTTTGCTTGTTTTCCTTGCCTGAGAAAAATATTGCGATAGTTGATGTCCAAGAGATTACTGCCTAAAATTTTCTTTTAAGAGTTTTATGGCTTCAGGTCTCACATTTAGGTCTTTAAATCATTTTGGGTTTATTTTTGTGTATGGTGTAAAGAAGTGGTCTGGCTTTATTCTTTGGCATGTAGCTATCTGTTTTCCCCGACACCATTTATTGAAGAGGCTGTCTTTTCTCCATTGTGTTTTCTTTCTCCTTTGTCATAGATTAACTGATGATCTATGCATGGGTTTATTTTTGGTCTCTCACTTTTGTTCTTCTGATTAATGTGTCGATTTTTCTACCAAAAACATGTGTTTTTTGTGTTGTTTTCCTACTATAGCTTTGTGGTATATCTTGAAATCTGGGATTATGATCCCTCCAGCTTTCTTCTTTCTCAAGTTTGCTTTGGCTATTCAGGGTCTTCTGTGATTGCATACAAATTTTAGTATCGTTGTTCTAGTTCTATGAAAAATGCTGTTGGTATTTCTATAGGGATGGCATTGACTCTGTAGATTCCTTTGGGTAGTATGGACATTTTAACCGTATTCAGAACCCGATATTTTTCACAATTCTTTTTTATCTTTTGTTTTTAAAAAAATTCTTGAAATAGGTTATATTTGTACATAATAAAAAATTCAAAAGGCAGCAAATTGTTCAGTTTCCATCCTTGAAACAACAGCCTAATTTCTTCTGGATTCTCCCATTGGTATTCTGTAATGTGTGAACATATAAATATTTCTATCCCCCCCATTTTTCATCTCTATTTTCTTCCCCTTCTCTTTTTTTCCTTTTCTTTTCTCCTTTCTTCTCTCCCTCTCTTTACCCTTCTTTCTCTCTTTAACATATATTATGTCATACTGTAAATGTCCTTTACTTTCTTACTTTCATTTATATTTTGAGAATTAATTGCACAGGTAGTCCTTATTGCATTGCCTTTTTCTGTTTAATTAGAACATAATGTCCATTCATGGAAATTCTCTAATATGTTTAACTAATAGAACTAGTGCTCTATTGATATACACTTAGGTATTTCTAGTCTTTTGCTACTATAAACAACGTAATAATGCCTTTTTACAAAAGTCATTTTACCATTGCCATCTATTGTATTAGATCTGAGTACTCAACCCTTAAGGAATATGAGCAGTTAAACACATAATGAGAAACTTTGAAACAACCAGTTGGGTTTTTTAATGTTTTGTTTATTTCTGAGAGAGAGAGAGACCGTGAGCAGGGGAGAGTCAGAGAGAGAGGGAGACACAGAATCCAGAGCAGCCTTCAGGCTCTGAGCTAGCTGTCAGCACAGAGCCCAACGTGGTGCTTGAACCCACAAACCGTGAGATTATGACCTGAGCCGAAGTTGGATGATTAACCGACTGAGCCACCCAGGCGCCCGTGAAACAACTGGTTTTTAATGACTTGTTTTTAAGCTTCTGGATTTATTTAAGCAATGGATAAGCTTCAGTTAAACTGTTAAATAGCTGTGGTAATAAGGTGATAACTTCTTTTCTTTTTGAATTAGAATTTTCTCTGGGACGCTTGAGTGGCTCGGTCAGTTAAGTGTCTGACTTTGGTTCAGGTCATGATCTAGGGGTTCGTGGGTTCGAGCCCCCTGTTGGGCTCTGTGCTGACAGCTCAGAACCTAGAGCCTGCTTCAGATTCTGTCTCTCTCTCTCTCTTTGCTCCTTCCCCGCTCACACACGGTCTCTCTCTCTTTCTCTCTTAAAAGTAAATAAACATTAAAAAAAAAAAAGAATTTTCTCAATACTGGGCATGTAAACAAAATATGGAAATAAATTGGTTGCTAAGGTTGGTACAGCATTGTAACAGCTAATTTAAAGTTTTATCTTTCATCAAGACAGGCTATTCTCATTTATTTACTTTATAGTAGTACAGAATTTTAATGTGATCCTACACGATAAGTGTGTATTGGCACAGTACGTCTTATATTTGTGAAGTTCTGTGTTAGATTTATTTGAAAGATCCTGCTCTAAAAGCAAGCTTAAAAATCACTGCACTGGTTCATTCTGCCTCACCTTAAGGCTTAAATGTGAATTGTGAAACTTACCCTAGGTATGGTTCCTGGAATTCTAGTAACTGCTACAGGTTGGTACCCTTCATGGGTGCATTGCTTCCACTTGATTGGCTGTCCTCAGGGATTAACAGTTGAAAACAGAAATAATAGGAGCTAATCAATATTTTGACCCATGAGAATAAAAATTTAAAACTTATGTTTAGCTTTATAATAAACTGGATTAGCAGTAACTTGCTGCCTTACAGAATTTATTGCTATAATATAATAGACCATAAATGTTTTTATCAACTTGAATCAAATAGCTTTACCCATCAGTGTTGCCAGTTCAGACAAACATTATTTAACCACATTTATTTTTGTACTCCATCCCCTTAGTCTGTAGAGAAGGACACTGTTTTGCCTAGGTCCCTTACTGGCTTTTGTTTTCACGGAGTAAAGTGCTACAGCCCCTTTCTCCTCCTTGCTCCCTGCCGCCCCCACCCCCCACCCCATCCACCTTAGCAGATAGTCACATGGTTCCCTTGCAGACTTTTTGAGGTCTCTGCTCAAAAGTTACCTTAGCAGTTGAGCTTTCTTCCATCACCCTATAAAAAATA
>NW_027530497.1:803961-819227 GCF_008692635.1 Crocuta crocuta | reverse complement strand
TCCCACTGCTTTCATCCTATTTTCTTGTTTCATTTTCTCTCTAGCAATCATTTTGTGACAGCATTTACTTGTTTATTTGCATACTGTCTTTTTTTCCCTCATTAGAATGTATGTTCATAAGGTGGAGTGTTTGTCTCCTGCTGTATCACTAGCACATTGAGCAGGTACTCAGTAAACATTTGAATGAATGTATGAGTCTTTGGGTTTTCTTTTCTGCTGGTTCTGAAGTTCTGGTTAGATAATAAGAGTGTCTTCAGAATTCTTCCTTTATCTCTTCAAATAATTTTGACAACTTATGTACCCTTTTGGATACAGTGTTTATCAAATAAATATTTGGTAAATATTTGTAAATTTATTAATATTTACAATATTTATCAAATATTAACATAATTTTAAGTAGAGTTGCACAGGATGTAATTTTTGGCATTTTGTAAACTTGTTACATCACTCTTTTAAAAGCATCATGGCAATTTGATCCCTGTCAATATTCATTTGAAACATACATGCACACATTCTTATTTATAGTCAGGCATTTTTCATTATTCTCTTTCTTCTTAAAAAGAGAATTGCCATTTCCATTCTACTTTCACCACATGGATTTCTCCTAATGTAATACTTTTATGCCTGAAATAACTTAACAGTCATCCTATTATATGGAACGTATATACCTTTTATGTACCAAAATACGTACGTATCTTTTATGATAAAAATGCTCAGCAAACTAGGAATAGAAGGGAGCTTTCTTAGCATGATAAATAAAGGGCATTTATGGAAAATACAGCTAACTATATAGTAAATTGTGAAAGATTGAAACCTTTTTTTCTAAGATTAGGAACAAGACAAAACTTGTTCCTGTTTTTCCCACTACTAATCAACATTGTACTAGGAGTTTTAGCTACAATACTTGGGCAAGAAAAAAGAAATGAGAGATCCACATTGAAAAGGAAAAAGTAAAACTGTATTTGCAGATGGGATGATTCCATACATAGAAAACTCCAAAGAATCTTCATGTAGAAAATACTTATTAAATGAATTCAGCAAATTTGCAGGTTTCAAGATAATTATAAAATAATTAGTTGTATTTTTTACACCTGCAATGAAACTCTTAAAAGGAAATACAGAAAAAAATTTGTTTACAAAGATATATAAGAGAACAAAATACTGAGGAGTAAATTGAACCNGGTTTCAAGATAATTATAAAATAATTAGTTGTATTTTTTACACCTGCAATGAAACTCTTAAAAGGAAATACAGAAAAAATTTGTTTACAAAGATATAAGAACAAAATACTGAGGAGTAAATTGAACTAATGAAGCAAAATATTAGTATACTGAAAACTACAAAATACTGCTAGAAGAAATTTCAGAATCATGGATTGCAAGACTTAATGCTGTTAACATGCCAGTACCACCCAAAGCAATCTGCAGATTCAATACCATGCCTATAAGAATTCCAAAAGGAAAAGCTGATCCTCAAATTCATATGTAATACAATAGGCCCTGAATAGCCAAAACAATACTGAGAAAGAAAAACAAATTTAGAAAATTCACAGTTCCTGATTTCAGAAGTTAATATGAAGCTATAGTAACATAAACAGTGTGGTATTGGTATAAAGATAGACATATAGACCGTACATGTATGGCTGGTTGATTTTCTGCAAGGGTGCTAAGACCATTCAATGGTTGATAGTCTTTTCAACAAATGGTGCTGGGACAAATGGATATTCACATGTAGAGAAATGAAGCTGGACACCTACGTCATTCCATATACAGAAATTAAAGCTCTTAGAAATCCATAAAATTCTTAGATAAAAACATAGGGATAAATCTTCATGACCTTATATCTGGCAGTGGATTCTCAGCTATGACACCAGAAGCACAAGCACCAAAAGCAAAAATAGACAAATTGAAATTCATCAAAATTGAAACCTTTGTGCATCAAAGGACATTATCAAGAAAGTGAAAAGATAACCTGTAGGATAGGAGAATATTATTTGTAAATGACATAGCTGATAAGGTTGTACTATCAGAATGTAAAAGAACTCATACAACCAACAACAAAAAGACAACTAAACTTAAAAAAAAAAGTATAGAAGACATGAATAGGTATTTCTCCAAAGAAGATACTCCAATGGGCAGCAAGCACATGAAAAGATATTTATCTTCATTGGTCATTAAAGAAATATAAACCAAAACCACAATGTACTGCTTCTGCAGGTCCAACAGATTGGCTGTAATAAAAAAACAAAACAAAACTGGAGGATAACAAGTATCGATAAGGATGTAGAGAAATAAGAATTCCTGAACATTGCTGGAGGGAATATAAAGTGGTGAAGCTTCTTTCTAAAATAGTTTGGGAGTTCCTCAAAAAGATAAACATAGAATCATCATATGATCGAGCAATTCTACTCCTAGATCTATATTCCAAAGAACTGAAAATAGGAATTCAAATAAATACATGTATACAAATGTTCATAGCAGGACTATTTCCAGTAACTAAAAGATGGAAACAACCCAAATATCCATCAATGGATGTATGAATGAACAAGTTGTGGTGTATATGTATGATGAATATTATTCAGCCATGAAAAGTACTGAAGTATTGATACATACTAAACATGAATGAGCCCCCGAAACTCTGTACTAAATGCAAGAAGCCAGACACAAAGGACTACAGAGTATATGATCCCTTTTATATGAAATAGTAAAAATAAGCAGATCAAAAGAGAGCAAATTAGTGATTGCCAGGGAATGGGGTAGGAGGACATAGGAAGAGATCATTTAAAGAGTATAGTGTATTCTTCTGACATGTTAAAAAAGTTTTGAAATTGGAGAGAGTTGATGATTGTAAAACATTGTGAAGGCACTAAATGTCACTGAATTGTGTATTTTGAAATGGCTAATTATAAAATTTTTTTTTAATGTTTTATTTCCAGGAGAGAGAGAGAGAGACAGCGTGAGCAGGGGAGGGTCAGAGAGAGAGGGAGTCACAGACTGAAACAGGCTCCAGTCTCTGAGCTGGCAGTCAGCACAGAGCCCGATGCGGGGCTCGAACCCACGAACCGCGAGATCATGACCTAAGCGAAAGTCGGACGCTTAACTGACTAAGCCACCCAGGCGCCCCAGAAATGGCTAATTATAATGTGAATTTTATTTAAGAAATGTCTGTAAACTAACGTTAAAATTAAAAAAAATTTATATCCATATGGTTTTAAGTCCTTTACTATTTCTTCTGGTTGGAGTTATTACAGTTGCAAAATAAGTTTTGTACAGATTTTGTTAAATAATGATTTTAATGAAATCATTAAAAAGTGAAATTTATTGGAAATACATCTTCTCTTAATTGTATAGGTTTTTAAATGCCATTTAGTTCATGTGCCCATGGATGAATGCTACAAGGTTCAGCATCGTTTCTATTCCTGTTTTATTTATTATTATTTTTAATTTAAAATCCCACAGCCATTGTTTATTATAAAGGTGAACCCTGATGCTTATCATGGGCTTATTGGTTGGATTTCTGGTAGTGATCACAGGCAGACTTTTTGAATTGGCAGTGGTGGAGGTCAGCTACCAGCAGGGGCCAGTCACACCAGATGAGGATGTCTTTTTATCTTCCTGGAAGCCTAATCACCTATTTTTGGTAATAGGCCACCATGGCGAGGAGGTGGACTGAATGTGTGAATCTGTGCTATGTGGCCAGCACCCTCTGTACAGACACAGAGGGGCATGCCAGCGAATCGCTCCTTGCCCAGAAGCAGGGCAGGTTTCAGCAGCTGGCATTGTAGCGTGCCTAGTTGGACCATCCCCAGGCATTCACCTAATGAGGCTGGTGCCCCAGTTGCAGTGTGCCACACCTGTGACCATCTTCCTGCCCCCCAAAACCTGTGCCAACTGCAGAGAGCCTGTGGACAGCATTGGCTATGGGTATGGACCAGAGAGCCTCATCACAAGGTGCCACAACTGTAAGAAGGCCCTATTTTATATTTTATTAGATCTAATGCTCAGAAACATTGTTAATTTAAATAGATGGAAATGGAAGTTTTATTATTAAATTGTTCCCGAGTTCTTTGAAATTCTCTATCATATACCAAAGAGCATAGAGTGATTTAATGTAAATTTAGTTTTAATGGTTCATCATCTGACAACTCAGATTTTCCTTCAATTTTTTTTTGAAGCTGCAGAATTAGGAAACACTCCAGTTGCATAAGAATTTGATAGTCATTAGAGTAGTTTAGTGCTTCCTCAACACCGACACTAGTATTGCCAGTGGCCCTATGTTTAGTGCTTTAGAGGTTTTTGCCTCTGAGGGAAATATATCATGGTAATAAGAGACATAGGTCAGAGGATTTTCTGTCTTTTGTAAAATGAAAAAAAACATTGTTGAAAAGGGGAAGGAAAAGGTGAACCCCTTGTGACACAGGCAGAGCAGGTTTTGAAATAGTTATGTTTAGATGTTGAAAGTCTTCTGATGCCCTTAAAACCTATCTATTTATGCCTGTGCACCTCTTGAAGCATGTTGATGTACCTGCAGGGTATTGAACTCTCTCTGAGGTCTTGTATAAAGTGTTTCTTACTGCCTGCCTTCAGATAAGAATCTTTAAATAACTTGGGACTTCTATATACTGTGAATAAAAACATGGAAGAAAATAGAATTTGGCCCTAAAGCTTTTGTTTGAAAGTAGATTTATTGATTTTGTGTCTGGATTGTGTCTGGAATAAATACAGAATGAACACAAGATTCTTTAAAATTTGGTGAATTAGGAGTGTTGGCTTTTCTTATAATTCCTTTTCTAAAATTTTTCCCAGGTCAATGAATGGTCATTGAAGATAAGAAAGGAAATGAGAGTTGTTGACAGGCAAATACGAGGTAAATTATAATTTTATGTCTCCTATTCCTTACCCTCTTGGTGTATTTTGTATTAGTTCATAAAAACAAGCTGTATCTACCTATTGTAAGACATGGTTTATTCTTAAATAATTGTTTATAGCTGTCCTAATCATCTTGCTTTCTAATCATTATAAGGAAAGCATATACGTTTTAGAAGAGCTAAGTCTTTCCTCTGGCCTTCAATTCAGCTATTCAAGGGGGAGGGGCCATGTTCGTTATCTCTGACTTCCTCAAGGTTAGGTTACTGTTGGAAACAAAGCAGGTGCTCCCTATACTGTGATAGATAGAATAATGACCTTCCACAGATATCCACTTTCAAATCTCAAGAATCTGTAAATATGTCACATATGTGACAAAAGGGACTTTGCAGATGTTATCAAATTAGGGATTGTCAGGTAGGGAGATTATCCTGGGTGTCTGGGTAGGTCCAGTGTAATCACAAGGGTCCTTACAAGAAGGAAATAATATGTTGAGAAAAAGTGAGAAAAAGGGAAATGTTGCCATGGAACCAGGTGTTAAGGTAATGCCCTTTGAAAATGGAGGAGGAGTAGGTCATGACCCTAGGAATGCCGTTGTCCTCTAGAAGCTAGAGAAGGCAAGGAAATGGATTCTTCCCTGAAGCCTCCAGAAAAACACAGTCCTTCCAACACCTTAATTTTAGACTTTTGGCCACCAGAATTGTAAAGGAAACAATTGTGTTTTAAGCTGTTGTAAAAAGGAAGTGAAGAAACCTCTTCTTACCTATGAAGAAATGATCTTATGAAATTCATGTTAAATAAATTGTGGGTAAGTAAGGAATGCAATGCAGTTCCAGTTTCATCACTCTTGTTTATCTTAGCATAGCTATAAATTGAGGGAAATACATTTTAAAAAGTTTTTAAATTTATAAAATTTAAAATATTTAAATATTTAAATTTATTTTTGAGGGAGGGGGAAGGGGCACAGAGAGCAAAAGACAGGATCCAAAGTGGACTCCATGCTGACAGCAGAGAGCCTGATGGGGGGCTTGAACTTACAGACTGTGAGATCATGACCTGAGCCAAGATCATGACCTGAGCCAAAATCAAGAGTCAGAAGCTCAACTGAATGAACAACCCAGGCTCAAGCACCCCAAGGAAAATGTAGTTCTTTCTTTTTTTAAATAGATCTTTTAAGTGTACTTATTTATTTTGAAAGAGAGAACCAGCAGGGGAGGATCAGAGAGAGACAGGGACAGAGAATCTGAAGTGGGCTCTGTGCTGACAGCAGAGATCCTGATGTGGGGCTTGAGCTCCTGAACCATCTGATTGTGACCTGAGCCCAAGTCAGACAGTTAACCTACTGAGCCACCCAGGTGCCTCGCGAGGAAAATATATTTCTAAATGTTGTTGTAAAGTACAACTTAAAATTAAAGTGACTTGTAAAGAAGTAGTAATGTTTAAAACTTCTATGATTTTTTAGCATTTCATGATTGGAGAAGATACCAGAAGGGTATTCCAGTATCACTCCCTCAAGAAAGGAATTAAAACAGGCAATTCTGTTCCCAGCCATGATGGATTAATGATTTTGGACTTGCACTTCCATCATAAATAAATTAAAAAACTGGACAAATTCTATGAAACTCGGTTTTCAAACCTTGGACGACTGACAGTGAAGGATTTTTTTTTCTAGGAATACTGAGGTTGTTTTTTCTAGGAAACTGAGGTTGTTTTTGTTTTCATTTTGTTTTAGTTTATTTACTTTGAGAGAGAGAGTTGGGTGGGGAGAGAGGCAGAGAGAGAGGAAGAAAGAGAATCCAAAGTAGGCTCTGTCCTGTCAGCATAGAGTCCAACATGACATGGGGCTCAATCACATGAACTGTGAGATCATGACTTGAGTCGAAATCAAGAGTCAGATCCTCACCAACTGAGCCAGGTGCCTCACAAAGAGAGTCTTAATATGGTCCTGATTTTCAGCCTGGAGAAACTTTCTGATTGTAGCATATGTAAGGAAATTCTAAGCAAAGCATGGTGGTCTTGGGGGTGAGGAGGCTGAGATCAGAGTTCAGAGAAGCTGTAGTGACTGGAATTTGTGGGGCAAAATATCAGAGAGAAGGGCAGCACCCACAGAAAGAGCTCTAAATGTCTACACAGTGTACCGTTGAGCCTTTGGCTGAATATAAGCCTTGCATACTTAGAATGAGATTTCAAGAGGCTAGGCAAAGAACAGTTACTGGGGACAGAACAAATACACCATAAGCTAAACAATTCTTAGAGCTAACAGAATTGAGAGATGGTAGAGTTCTGATGAGACACAGGAAGGAGACTTCGTTGAACATCTTGGACATTCATTAGAGAACCCAGAAAGATCATGCCTTAATATTAAGGCTAAGGCAGGCCTAGATTAAAGGCAACCTTAAGCCGTCACCAACAAAGTTTCAAAACAGTTCCTAGGGCCTTAACCTGGGTGGCTCAAGTGGGTTGAGTGTTGCACTTTGGCTCGGGTCATGATTTCATGAACCCTTGATTCATGGGCTTATGCCCTATGTCAGGCTTTGAACTGAGGGCACAGAGCCTGTTTTGGATTCTCTGTCTCCCTCTCTCTGTGTTCCTCCCCTGCTCATGCTTGTACTGGAAGGCTCGCTCTCTCTCTCTCTCGCTCTCTCTCAAAACTAAACAAACAAAAAAAAGTTCTTGAAAGCTGATCTGCAGACCGCTTAAATGCCTGTCAAAATAAAGGTGAATGCTCTTTAAAGAAAGACCAAAAAATTCAGACACTTAAAAGGAAACATTTAGAGCATCCAACATCCCGTGAAAAAAGACTAGAAAGAAGCAGGAGAGTGGTGACCCAAAATGAGGGAAAAAATTAGGTGGTACAAATAGACCCAGAAAAAAGAGATGATTGAAAACGTAGGCAAAGATTTAAACAGCTATTATAAATATGTTAATGAATTTAAAGGAAAACAGGAACATAATGGGAAAAATAGAAGATATAGAAAAGAATAAAATGGAACTTCTAGGATTTAGAAATAAATTGAAATAAAATGAAAACTTCACTGCATGAGTTAAGCAGATAAGACAGTATAAAAAATAAGATCAGTGAAAATAAGTAATACAAAGTAAACTGTAATAAAGAGGAAAAAATGTAAGGAAAATATGTATGAACATAGCATCAGTGAGCTGTGGAACAGTATCAAGTGGTGGTGTGTGTCAAGGATAATACAAACAAAAACATACCAAAGCATGTCATATTCAAATTACTGAAAGTTAACAATGAAGAGAGAAGATAGTCTGAGAAAAAAACCACATTAAATACAAAATGATAAGGATGATTAAAATGTTCTTTCAGAAGCAGTGCAAACCAAAACATCTTCCTTTCCTATTTTTTAAAATTATTTTATTCTTAGAGACAGCAAGCAGGGGAGAGGGTCAGAGAGAGCAAGCCCCACAGTGAGTGTGGAGCCCAACTTTGGGCTTGATCCCAAGCTCTGGAATTGTGACTTGAACTGAAATGAAATCAGGAGGCAGGTGCTCAACCAACTGAGCTACCCAGGCATCCCAAACCAAAACATCTTAATGTGATGAAAGAAAGAAAAGAACTCAACATTATCCTAGAATTCTATATCCAGTGAAAATAGCATCCAGAAGTGGAGGTGGAGAAATAAAGCTATTTTTATACAGAAGCCAAGAGAATTTGCTGCCAGGAAATCTACAGTACAAGCAAAATTAACCTGTGATCTTGAAGTCAGTATTGGTTACCCTTGGGGAAAGGGCATGGTGAATTAAGGCAGACATAAAGAGACCTTTGTAATACTTTGTTTCTTGATACGGCTCCTGGTTACATGGGTGTGTTTAATTTGTGAAAATTTGTATATCTCTAAAGTATGCTTTTCTGTGTGTATGATATGCTTAAGTAAAAAGTTCAAAGAGAAAAACAATAGTGACCTCAGTAAAGCAAAGTATAAGCACAAGTAGTTCTCATCTTCTCATGGAGGAATCAGTTTTTTAGCTTTCAGTTAGATGTATAATACACTTAGTGCACTCATGATAGGCAATATTAGAATGAATTTAAATCATATACATTGCCGCCTCCTCAAATGAAAATAGCTTGGTTTCTATATCCCTCCCCATAAGCATAAAGGTAATAATATACATATTGATGCAGAAAAGTGTAAATAGGAGACTTAAAACCACCCTGAAATTCTACCACCCAGACATAGTACCATAAATATTTTGGTGATCATCCTTTCAGATATATCTGAAACTTCTATCTGTACTTGTCTTTATTAAAAAAAAACATTTATGAATGATTATACTTTTCCTGTTGCTGTTTTATTGACTTATTTCTTATTAAAGTATACCTAACACAAAACTAGCCAGTTTTAAGTATACAGTTCAGTGACATTAAGTACTTTCACACTGCTGTGCAACCACTACCACTATCCATTTTCAAAACTTTTCCTTCATCATATACTGAAAGTCTGTACACATTAAACAATAGCTTTCTTTCCCCCACAACTGATACGAAATCCCTTGGTAACCATTGTTCTACTTTCTGTCTCTATGTATAATTTGACTATCCTAGATTCCTCATATAAGTGGAATCAAACAATATCTGTCCCTTTGTGCCTGGCTTATTTTACTTACCATAATAATGTTTTTAGTATTCATCCATGTTATATAGCATGAATCAGAACTAACTTCCTTTTTATTCCCCCTAACCCTACCAAGTTAACTTCCTTTTTAAGACTGAGTAGTACTTCATCATATTTATCTTTTGATGGACATTTGGGTTGTTTCCACCTTTGGGCTATGTGAATAATGATTTTATGAACATGAGTGTACAGATAATCTCATCAAATCCCTGATGTCATTTTTTTNCCTTTTTTTTTTTTTTTTTTTTTTTTTTTTTGGTGTGTATATACCCTATAGTAGAATTATGGGGTCAAATGGTAATTCTGTATTTAATTTTCGAGGAAACACCCTAGTGCTTTCCATAGCACTGCACTATTTTATATTCCTAATATCAAGGGCTAAGACATTCAAAAGCAACCACATACATGAGGGAATATAAAAGGTCACCATGCACACCCAGGGAAAAATGCAGCTCTGAAAAGTCCTGAGAAGACACAGAGATACCCTACATCAATAAAAACAAAAAACAGCAAACCCTGGAGAAGTGGGAGAATCTGATTTCCAGAGTTCTAAGATTCAAATGGCTCATTTTCAACAATAACAAAAAAAAAATCACAATGTGTACACACAAGAAAATATGGTCCATCCAAAGGAAAATAAATGAACAGAAAATGTCCCTGAGAAAGACTGGATGACTGATTTACTCAACAAATATTTTCAAACAATTGTTTTAAAGATATTCAAAGAGCTAAGGTAAGATGTGGACAAGATCAGGAAGATGACACAAACATGAACAGATGTTCATGAACAAAATGGAAATATGAATAAAGAGAAACCATGAAAAGAAATGAAGAAATTCTGCTATTGAAAAGTACAGTAACTGAAATGAAAAATTTACTAGAGTTATTTGGAAGCAGGTTTGAGTAGGCAGAAGAAATAGTGAACTTGAAAATAGTATAGTTGGAGTTTTCAAGTCTGAGAAGAAGGAAAAAATTTGAAGTAAACTGAGCCCAAGTGGTCTGTAGGACACCACGAAGTAGACCAGCATACACACTTTGGGTGTCCCAGGAGCAGTGTAGAGAAAAGGAGCAGGGAGATGATTTAAAGAAATACTGACAGAAACTTCCCTAATTTTATGAAAGACATGAATATAATCATCCAAGAAGTGCCACATACTTCAAATGGTGTATATTCAAAGAGACTCATGCCAAAGCATATTATAATCAAATTTTAGAAAGATAATGTTTCAAGCAGGGAGAAATGACTTACTGTATAGAAGGGATCCTTGGTGAGATTTTCAGCAGATTTCTCACCAGAAGTGTTGAGGCCCAGAAGGCAGTGGGTTGATACATTCAAATGCTGAAAGAAGAACTATCAGCCAAGGATCCTATATCCAGCAAAATGAGGGAGAAATCAAGACATTCCTAGGTAAACAAAAGCTGGGGAAGTTTGTTACCACTAGGCCAACCTGGCAGTAAGTGCTACAGGGTGTCCTTTAGGTTGAAATTAAAATAAGACAGTAACGTGAAGCCATATAAAAACCAGATATCTCTGTTAAAGGTAAATACATGGGCAGTTATAAAAACTAGCATTTTTGTAACTTTGGTTGTATCTCCGTTTTTGTTTTCTACATGATTTAGGAGACTTGAGCGTTAAAATATGCTATGTGTTTGAACTCACAGTACAGAAATACGTACTTCTGGGACATCAGTAACTGAATGGAGGTGGGGACAGAGCTGTATACAAGTAAAGTTTTTGTACACTATTGAAGTTAAGCTCATACGAATTCAAATTAATGTTATAACTTTAGGATATTAAATGTAATATCCATGGTAATCACAAAGAAATTGCTGTGGCTTATACAGAAACGCCAATGAAAAGGGATTTGAAAAGTTTCATTACGAAAAAATGAGTAAACACAAAAGACAACATTAATGCAGGAAATGAAAGACAAAAAAGCTGTTAAGGCCTACAAAAAAATATGACAAAATGGCAAAAGTAGACCTCTCCATATCAGTAATTAAATGTAAATGGGTTAAACTCTTTAGTTGAAAGACAGCGCTTGGTAGAGTGGAGTTTTAAAAACGATCCTNCAGCATGGGCTCTGGGATCATGACCTGAGCCAAAATCAAGAGTCGGATGCTCAACTGAGTGAGTTGAGCAACTCAGGTGCCCCTGAGACTTAATCACTTTACATCCAAAAGTACAAATAGGTTGAAAGTGAAAGGACAGAAAAAGATATGCCATGGAAGTGGTAACCAAAAGAGAGTGGAGGTAGCTATACTAATATAAAACAAACTTGAAATCAGAAAGATTAGAAGAGTCAAAGAAGGACATTATATGTTACTAACAGGTTCAGTAGAATAAGAGATAAAACAATTAATTACACACGCATGTCTATGCACCTAAAAAGATTGACAAAATACATGAAGCAAAAATTGACAGAACTAAAGGGGGAACTAATTCTACAATAATAGTTGGAGACTTTTAATAACCTACTCTCAAAAGTGAATAGAACAACCAGACAAGGTAAATAAGGAAATAAGAGGGCACCTGAGTGGCTCAGTCAGTTGAGCATCTGACTCTTGGTTTTGGCTCAGGTCATGATCTTACAGTTTTGTGAGTTTGAGCCCCATGTTGGGCTCTGTGCTGCCAGTGTGGAGCCTGCTTGGGATTCCCTGTCTCTCCCTTTCTCTCCTCTTCCCTTGCCTGTACTGTCTCTGTCTCTCTCAAAATAAATAAATAAACTTAAGAAAATAATAAGGAAATAAGAGTACTTGAATAACACAATAAATCAACTAAATCTAATAGACCTATACAGAATACCCAACAACAGAATACACATTTTTCTCAAGTACTCCTAGGACATTCTTCAGAACAGACCATATGTTAGTCCAAAAATCAAGTCTCAATCAACTAAAAATATATATGGTATCTTCTCTGACCACAAGGGTTGATTAGAAGTCAGAAGATGGAACACTGGGAAATTCACAAATAATTGGGAAATTAACACACTTTTTAATAAATGTTTATTTTTAAGAGAGAGAAAGAAAATGTGAGTGGGGGGAGGGGCAGAGAGAGAGGGAGACACACAGTCTGGGGTGGGCTCCAGGCTCTGAGCTGTCAGCATAGAGCCGGATGTGGGGGCTCGAACTCAATAATTGTGGGATTATGATTTGGGCTGAAGTCAGACGCTTAACCGTCAGAGCCACCCAGATGCCCCAACATACTCTTCAAAGAGCGTATTGGTTAAAAAAATCTTAAGGGAAACTAGAAAGATTTAGAGATCAGTGAAAATCACAATACAGTATATCAAAACTCATGGTATGTAGCAAAAGCAGTACTCAGAGGGAAAATATACCTGTAAAAATGCTTACATTAAAAAAGAAGAAAGATCTCAAATCAACAACCTAACTTTACATCTTACAGAATTAGAAAAAGAAAAAACTTAACCTAAAACTAGAATGAAAGAAGTAATAAGGATTAGAGCAGAGTTAAATGAAATGGAGAATAGAAAAACAGTATAGAGAATAAGAAACCAAAAGTGAATTCTTAGAAAAGGCCAACAAAATTGACTTTGGCTACACTGACTAAAAGAGAGGACAAAAGAAAGAGAAGATTCAAATGCCTAAAATTGGAAATGAAAGTGGGAGTGCTACCACCATTCTAAAAAAAATTGACAGTATATATTAGAAGGGTACTATGTACACCAGTGAATTGGATAATCTAGATAAATGGACAGATTCGCAGAATCACAAAATCTACCAAGACTGAAACATGAAGAGAAAATCTGAACAGACATAACTAGTAAGGAGATTGAATCTGTAGTCAGAAATCTCCTGATAAAGAAAAATCCTAGACCTGATGTATTCCCTGGTGATTTCTACCAAACATGTTAAGAACTAACCCCAGCTCTTCTTAAACTTTACCAAAAACTTGAGAAGAAAACACTTCTTAAGTTGTTTTATAAGGCCATTATTTCCCTGATACCAAAGCCAGTTGACACTACAGGAAAAGAAAACTATATAATATCTCTTATGAACACTGGTGCAGAAATCACAGAAAAAAAAAACAACCTAGCAGACAAAATTCAAGAGGATTATTCACCATGGCCAAGTTGGATTCTTGGAAAGCAAGGATAGTTTAATATATGTAAATCAACATAGTTTAATATATGTAAATCAACCAATGTAATATAGCACATCAATAAAATAAAGGAAAAATATACCTGATCATCTCAGTTGATGGAAAAAACATTTGACAGAATTTGACACTCTTTTATGGTAACATCGATAGGGATGGAAAGAAATTACCTCAACATAATAAAAGCCATATGTGAAAAATCCACAGTAAACATTACACTCAGTGGTGAAAGAAAGCTTTTTCTCTGTGATCAAAAATACCATAACAGTGCCTGCCTTTGCTACCTCTCCTCAACAGAGTACTGGAAGATTTAAACAGAACAATTAAAAGAAAGAAAAGGTATCTAAATTGGGAAGGAAGAAGTAAAATGATCTCTTTTCAGATAATATAGTCTTAATGTGTATAAAACTAAACATTCTACAACAGAACTTTTAGAACTAATAAATGAATTCAGGGAACTAGGATACATAACATAAAAAATCAACTGCATTTCTTTTTTATTTATTTCTAGGGGAGAGAGAGACAGCATGAGCGGGGGAGGGTCAGAGAGAGAGGGAGACACAGACTCTGAAACAGGCTCCAGGCTCTGAGCTGGCAGTTAGCACAGAGCCCGACGTGGGGCTCGAACCCACGAACCGCGAGATCATGACCTAAGCGAAAGTCGGACGCTTAACTGACTAAGCCACCCAGGTGCCCTCCCCCCCTTTTTTTTTTAAATCAACTGCATTTCTATACACTAATAGTTAATAGTCTGAAGAGGAAATTAAGAAAACAGTCCTATTTACAGCAGCAGCAAAGAGTGAAATACTTAGGAATTCGTCAAGGAGATGGAAAACTTGTACAATGAAAACTATAAAAATATTACTGAAAGAAATTAAATATCTAAATAAATGGAAAGACATTCTGTGTCCATGGATTGGAATACTTAGTATTGTTAAGATAGCAGTAGCACCCAGTGCAATTGACAGATTCAGTGCAATCCCTATCAAAATCCCAAAGACTTTTTTTCAGAAATAGAAAAATCCATTTTAAAATTCACATAGAATCCCAGGGAAGAGCTAAAACAGTTTTGAAAAAGAACAAATTTGGATGACTCACACTCTCTCATTTCAAAACTTACTACAAAGCTGTAGAAATAAAACAGTATACTACCTGCATGAAGACCAATAGAATAGAATTGAGAGGCCAGAAATAAATCCTTACATATATGGCCAAATGATTTTTGATAGGAATGCCAAGACCATTCACTGGGGAAAAGACAGTGTTTTCAGCAGATGGAGCTGGGAAAACTGGATATCCACATGCAAAAGAATGAAGTTGGACCCATATTTAACACCATATTACACAAATTAACTCAAATTTAAGACCTGAATGTAAAAGCTAAAACTGAAACTCCTAGAAGAGAACATAGAACAAAAGCATCATGATATTGAATTTGGCAATGATTTTTTGGATTTGACCCCAAAGCTACAGGCAACAACAAAAATATAACAAAATGGACTTTATTTGGGACTCAGAATACCTAGTAGAAACAGTAACAGTAGAAAGGTACCCTACCAAATGGTAGAAAATATTTATAAATCCTATAAGAGATTAATATCCAGAACATATATATATATATATACACACACTTATATATATATA
>NW_027530497.1:791832-803919 GCF_008692635.1 Crocuta crocuta | reverse complement strand
AACTCAACAACTAAAAAAATAGCTCTTTCCAAAAATGGGTAAAGGACTTAAATAGAGTTTCAGATTTTTAGAATATTTCTCCAAAGAAAATATGCAAGTGGTCAATAAGCACGTGAAAAGATGTTCAGAATCATTAATCATTAGGGAAATGTACATCAAAACTGCAGTGAAATAACAATGGCTGCTATCAATTAAAACAAAATGAAAAACCAAGTGTTGGCAATGATGTAGAGAAAGTTGAACCAGTGGTCACTGTTGGTGGAAATGTAAAATGGCACAACAGCTGTGGAAAACAGTATGGCTATTCCTCAAAAAGTTAAAAATAGAATTACCATGTGACTCCACAATTCTGCTTTTGAGTATTACTATGAACTCAATGTTTGTTTTGCTTCCAAAATTCATTATGTTGAAATCCTAATCCCCAGTGCAATAGAATTTGGAGGAGGTGGGGCTTTGGGAAATAATTAGGCCATGAAGGTGGAGCCTTTATGAATGGGATTTAGTGCCTTTAATATCTTTCTATTCTCTTTATCCTTCTATCTTTATCTTGGCTATTCTAAATGCTGCAGTAAACAAGGGTGCATATGTCTTTTCAAATTAGTGGGGTTTTGGGGAGTAAATACACAGTAGTAGAATTACTGGATCAAATGCTATTTCTTTTTTTAATTTTTTAGGAACTGCCATACTCTTCCACAGTGGCTGCACCAATTTACATTCCCACCAACAGTGCATGAGGGTTCCCGTTTCTCCACATCCTCTTGTTATTTCTTGTTGTTTTGATTCTAGCCATTCTGACAGGTGCAAGGTGATATCTCATAGTGGTTTTGATTTGCATTTCCCTGATGATTAGTAATGTTGAGCATCTTTTCATGTGTTTGTTGGTGATCTATAGGTCTTCGGAGAAATGACTGTTCAGGTCCACTGCCCATTATTTTGCATAAATTCTTTATATACTTTGGATATTAACCCCTTATCAGATATATTGTTAGCAAATATCTTCTCCCATTCAACAGGTTGCCTTTTTGTTTTGTTGACAGTTTCCTTCCTTTCCAAAGGGCTTCATTTTGATGTAGCCTTAATTTATTTTTGCTTTTGTTTCCCTTGACTGAAACCAATGTTGATAAGAAAAATGTTGAGAAATGTAGAGAAATTTGAACCAATGATCACTGTTAGTGGGAATGTAAAATGGCACAACAGCTGTGGAAAACAGAATGGCTATTGCTCAAAAAACTAAAAATAGAATTAGCATGTGATTCCACATGTTAAGGCCAGTGTCAAAAAAACTACCACCTTTGTTTTCTTCCAGGAGTCTTATGGTTTCAGGTTTCAGGTTTAGTTCTTTAATCCATTTTGAGTCATTTTTGTGTATGGTGTTAGAAAGTGGTACGATCTCATTTTTTTGCAAGTAGTTGTCCAATTTTTCCAGCACCATTTACTGAAAACAGTGTCGTTTCCCATTGTATATTCTTGCCTCCTTTGTTAAATATTGAATATATGAGTTTGGGTTTATTTCTGGGCTCTGTATTCTGTTCCATTGATTTATATGTCTTGTGTACGTGTGTGTGTGTGTGTGTGTACGTGCACATGTGCCAGTACCATAGTGTTTTGATTACTAGTAGCTTTGTATGTATCTTGAAATCTGGAATAACTATACTTCCAGCTTTATTCTTCTTTCTCAAGGTTGCTTTGGCTCTTCAGGGTCTTCTGTGGTAGCATACAAATTTTATTATTTGTTCTAGTTCTGTGAAAAATGCTTTTGGTACTTTAATAAGGATTGCATTGAAACTGCAGATTTCTTTGTATAGTATAGATATTTTAACAATATTAATTCTTCCAGCCCACAAACATGGAATGAATATCTTTTCATTTGTTTGTATCATCTTCTTTGTTTTTGTCATTGTTTTATAGTTTTCAGAGTATAGGTCTTTCACTTCCTTGGTTAAGTTCATTCCTAGGTATTTTATTCCTTTTGGTGCAATTGTAAATGGAATTGTTTTCTTAATTTATCTTTCTGCCACTTTGTTATTATTGTATATAAGTGCAACTAATTTCTGTGTATTATATCGTGTAGCCCTGTTGAATTCATTTATTATTTCAAAAAAGGTACTGTTAAACAAAAAGGAACCAGAAGTTAAAGATTTGGAATAGTCTCAATCTGTACATATTGCAGAAAACAAGAAAGCATGTTTGGAAGAAGACACACGGGTATGGCTGATCAACCATTTGACAAGGAGATTAGAATGTGTGTTAACCATGGACTTCTTCAGTGACCCCAATAAGATTACTGCCAATTTGAACTAAAGGAGATGGATACAGGTTGGAAAGAATGAAGGCTGTCAGACTTAGATTCTTTGGACAGGACAATAAAACAAACCATTAGGCTTTGAACCTGCACTGTTCTTCAAGGAAAGAATGTCCCAAAAGCTGATTCAGAGATCAACAGAGCTATCGTCTTTGTTCTAGTAACCCAGACTGCCTCCAATCAAAGCCATAGGAAAGAAGTTCTGGTAGCTCCCCGGTGGTATGACCCCCTGCCCAGCAGAGCCTTAGGTTGGGTGGGGCCTCTACAGAAAGCCACAGCATGGTGGTACCTCACTAACGCATTAGGGTGATATTGCCACCTCAGTGGATCTAGAAGTCAGAGCACTGAGTCGGAGAGGATTATTCTTGACTTTTAAGGTCTTCTAGAGTTTGCCTTGCTTGGGTTTGGAATTGCTCAGGACTGTCACCCCGTCCTTGCTTTCCTGTTTCTCCCTTTTGGATTCCCTGTTGCATGTTCATAGCTGGAGAGTTTGCCTCAGGGTCAGTCATACCTTGAAACTCATGTGTATATATAGGGCACCTGGGTGGCACCCTTCGGTTAAGCATCCAACTTCAGCTCGGGTCATGATCTCGTGGTTCATGAGTTTGAGCCCCGCATCAGGCTCTGTGCTGACAGCTCAGAGCCCGGAGCCTACTTGGGATTCTGTGTCTCTCTTTCTTTGTCCTTCCCCCACTCATGCTCGCTCTGTCTCTGTCTCAAAGATGAATAAACATTAAATAATTTTTAGATTATATATTTTATATATAATTTATTTTTTAATATAGTTGGCTCAGAGTGTTACATTAGTTTCAGGCATTAGATGAGACTTTGGACTTTAGAAGTTAAAGTTGATGCTGGAATGAGTTAAGACCTTTGAAGTGGTTGGGATGGAATGAATGCATTTTGCATGTGAGAAGGACATAAATGGGGATGGGCAGAGGCAGAATGCTGTGGGCTGAATTTTTGTGTCTCTTGGCCATGTGAGGATACAGCAAGAAGCTGTCTGTCTGCAAACCAAGAGGTAGGCTCTCAGCAGGAACCAAATTGGTTGTTGGCACCTTGATCTTGGACTTTCCAGCCTCCAGAATTGTGAGAAATCTGTTTTTTAAGCCACTCAGTCTATGGTAATATAGGTATATACACAAAAGATTTGTAAGGGGTGTTCCAGAGATATTTGCACACTTATGTTCATAGTGTCATTATTCACAATAGCTAAGAGTTAAAAGCAGCCCACATGTCTGTTGATAGATAAATGAATAATTAAAATTGGTATATATGTGCAGTAGAGTATTTTTCAGCCTTAAAAAGAAAAGAAATTTTGATACATGCTACAACACAGATGAACTTTGAGGATGTTATGCTAAGTGAAATAAGCTAGTCACAAAAAGACAAATACTCTATGATACCAGTTGTATACCATTTATATAAGGTACTTAGAGTAGTCAAATTTGTAAAGACAGAAAGTAGAATGATGGCTACCAGGGGCTGGTGGGAAGAGGGAATGGAATGTTATTGTTTAATGGGTTTGAGTTTGAGGTTTTTTGTTTTTTATTTTTGCTGCGAAAAACTTTATTGTTTCCGTTTGGTGCGCAGCCTCAGTGGGGCTCCTGGGTGGTTGAAAGCAGCCTGGTGGCTGCAGGGGAAGCTCGCACAGAAGCCCAGACACCAAGAGGATGCCAGAGGGGCCCCTTCAGAGGCTGCCGGGGTATGCAGACTCAGTCTTGTGTGAGGGGTGAGCCTTTTGAAGAGATCCTTGCCTTGCCTAGTGGCTGGCCGGCCTGTGCGGCTGAGTCAGGTGGTCACCATCCTCTTGAGCTTCTCCTCATCTAGAAAATGGTTCTCCAGAAAGTCTCAGACATTGAGGGTCTGCGTGGGCAGAAGCCCTGGCTTTCGGATCCTAAGGGGACTGCTTCACGTTCTTGTCTTGAATGGTGATGCCCAGGGTTTTACCCCACTGATCTTGGGGCGGCTTCTGTGCCTCCTGGAAGAGGGCGCTGGTTTTGCATCTTTAAGAGATGCGTGGTGCCCAGTTGTGGAGGAAGTGGCCCAGGTCTTGCTGAGCCACGTTCTAACAGTTGAAATAGAAGCCCAGGAGAGGTAGGTATAGGAGGTACACAGGTGAATATTGACCGGGAAGTTGAAGGTGGAATAATTCTTAGAAATTCTCAGAACCTCAGTGGAATACTTCTGATAAGTCTGGGCATTTGTGTTTGATAGCAGTAAGGAGCTAAACTGGAAATAATCTCTGTACATTTATTAATGATTTATAAAAACACTGCAACTTCAGGAAAACCCAAACATATTAAAGAATCAAAACAGCATCAACCAAAGGTAAGATATGTCTATATTACATGCTTTATGAACAGCAGAGATACTTATTGTGGTAAAACACATGTAACATAAGTTTGCCAATAATGGTTAAGATGGAAATAATGGTGTTGGCTGATCCCAGAGGTGGAGNAAGCGAAAGTCAGACGCTTAACCGACTAAGCCACCCAAGCGCCCCTCATTTATAGTATTTTTAAAGTTCCTTAGTACCAGTACCAGTGAATGTTAGAATGGCCTTGGAAAGGCAGTTTTGAAATTTGTTTACTCTTAAGTTATGTTAATGTTATTTCTGGAAATAATGAAAACCTATCACATAATTTTAATTTTGTTAAAATCTCCCTCTCTCTTTTCTTTTTCTTTTTAGTTTTTTTTTTTTTTTTCCAAGATTTTATTTTTAAGGGACACCTGGGTGGCTCAGTCGGTTAAGTGTCTGACTTCGGCTTAGGTCATGATCTCACAGTTAGAGCCCCGTGTCAGGCTCTGTGCTGACATTTCAGAGCCTAGAGTCTACCTTGTATTCTGTGTCTCTCTGTCTCTCTGCTCTTCCCCGACTCACGCTCTGTCTCTCTCTCAAAAATAAACTTAAAAAAAAAACTAATTGTATTTTGAAGGAATCTCTACACTCAACATGGGGATTGAACTCAAAACCTCAAAGTTGAGAGTTGCATGCTCCATTGACTGAGCCACCCAGGCGGCCCTGTTTTGTTTTTTTTTTTTTTAATGGTTTTTATTTATTTCTAGGAGAGAGAGAGAGAGGGAGAGCAGGGGAGGGTCAGAGAGAGAGGGAGTCACAGACTCTGAAACAGGCTCCAGGCTCTGAGCTGGCAGTCAGCACAGAGCCCGACGCAGGGCTCGAACCCATGAACCGCGAGATCATGACCCAAGTGAAAGTCGGACGCTTAACCGACTAAGCCACATAGACGCCCCTGCCCTGTTTTCCTTTTAATAGACACATTTAGAGCACCATAAGAACAGATTTGAATGCCAATAAATCTCCTAGTTTACCCTTAATTTTTTGGTGTTTTGTGTTATGTTCTAAATATAGATATCCAAAGAGAAGAAGAAAAAGTAAAACGGTCCGTGAAAGATGCTGCCAAGAAGGGCCAGAAGGACGTCTGTGTAGTTCTGGCCAAGGAGATGATCAGGTCAAGGAAGGCTGTGAGCAAGCTCTATGCTTCCAAAGCTCATATGAACTCTGTGCTTATGGGGATGAAGAACCAGCTGGGTAAGATGGCTGTTATTTTGCAGCCTCCTTGTTAATGCTGATGGCTCTTGATGCTGTTATCAGTACTGACTGGATTCTGTGAATGGAAAGAACAGACTCAGCTCTGGTTTTTCTTCTTCATATTGTCTTGGTTGGAGTGTTACACAAATGCAAAATACAATTATTACTATCATTTTATGATTCATTTTCTTTTGCTGTGTTCTTGCAATAATGGTAAAAAAAAAAAAGCATATAACTCTGCTTTACTTAGTATATTCTCNTCATATTGTCTTGGTTGGAGTGTTACACAAATGCAAAATATAATTATTACTATCATTTTATGATTCATTTTCTTTTGCAGTGTTGTTTCAATAATGGTAAAAAAAAAAGCATATAACTCTGCTTTACTTAGTATATTCTTCCTCATGTGAACAGTGTTATAAAGTGACCTAAGAGTTGAGTCATAGGAGTAAGAAGTGGGCCTGTGCATTGGAGGAGAAAGAAGAGAGTGTCCTCTGTTCTGAGAGCAGAGCCGCCCTAAGCAGAATGTTAAAGTAGTCCAAGTCTGGGGCTCCTGGGTGGCTCAGTCAGTTAAGCATTTAATTCTTTTTTTTCTTTTTAAGTTTATTTGTTTATTTTGGGTAAACAGAGAGAAGGAAAACATGAGTGAGGGAGGATCAGAGAGAGGGAGAGACAGAATCCCAAGCAGGCTCTGCGCTGTTAGCGCACAAACCATGAGATCATGACCTGAGCCAAGATCAAGAGTCAGATGCTTAATAACTGACTGAGCCACCCAGGCACCCCTAAACATCTAATTCTTGATCTCAGCATAGGTCTTGATCTCAGGGTCCTGAGTTCAAGCCCTGCACTGGGTGTGAAGCCTACTTTAGATAGATAGACAGACAGATATTCAGTCAATCCAAATTTATCTTTGGCTTTAATCCCACCTCCTTTTCTGTCTTATCTCTGGCTGTCTACTTAATGCTTCCTTACATGTTAGGACTCTGCAGACTTTGTAATGAGTATTCACACATGTGAGCTATCAATTTCAAAAAATGTATTATAATATCTAAGATAAAAATAAACATAATTTAGTTTTCTTTTATTGCCCTGTATAATACTGTTGTGATCTTTCATATGCATCTGTCTCTAGGTCAGTGACAGCTTGAGTCATAGGTTAAATTTTACATCCAGTTGTTCTGTTTGTTTTTTACTTTTTAATGTTTGTTCTTTTTTTGAGAGAGACAAAGACAGAGTGTGAGTGGGGGAAGGGGAGAGAGGGAGACACAGAATCTGAAGCAGGCTCCAGGCTCTAAGCTTTCAGCACACAGCCCCACACTGGATTTGAACTCATGGCCCACGAGATCATGACTTGGGCCAAAGTTGGATGTTTAATTGTCTGAGCCACCCAGGTACCCCTGGTTTCTGTTTTTTACTAAATTTCTGTTAAATTAACAAGTCCTAACTCAGAATTATAGTTCTTTGAGAATGGCACCAAATAACTGTTAGATATTTAGACTTGAGTATGGAGTCAAATTATAGAGAAATGTTTGTCACTAAAGAATATTTTCAGGGGCTTCTGGGTAGTTCAGTAGGTTAAGTGATTGACTTTAGCTCAGGTCATGATCTCATGGTATGTGGGTTTGAGTCCTACATCGGGCTCTGTGCTGACAGCTCAGAGCCTGGAACCTGCTTTAGATTCTGTGCCTCCCTCTCCCTCTGTCCCTCCCCACTCATGCTCTGTCTCTTGCTCTCTCTCTCTCAAGAACAAATAAATATTAAACATTTTTTTAATAAAATGTTTTAAAAATAGTATTTAAAAAAATTTTTTTTAATGTTTTTTATTTATTTTTGAGAGAGAGAGAGAGAGAGAGAGAAACAGTGTGAGCAGGGGAGGGTCAGAGAGAGAGGGAGACACAGAATCCAAAACAGGTTCCAGGCTCTGACTGGCTGTCAGCACAGAGCCCGACATGGGGCTCAAACCCACGAACCGTGAGATTACGACCTGAGCCGAAGCCGGATGTCTAACCGACTGAGCCATGCAGGTGCCCCTAAAAAGAGTATTTTCAATTCTGTCAGATACAGCATTGGTGGTACGTCACACTCAAGAGCTAGAAGACTTGAATTGTTTCAGTTTAGGCTGGTGCCAAATGAGTAACAAATCCATTATTTGGTTGTATTTGGCTCTGAAGGTATTCCTTTATGTTCAGTGTTAGCATTTAGATGTGGTTGTTAAAAATGCCTAATAACGGATATATCATCAGGTTCTTTCCCCAGATACTGAAGAAAATAATAATGGATAGGGAAGAAGTCAAAACAAAACAAAAAATAGACAAACATCATAACTTTCAAAAACTGTGTTGTTTCAGCCCTAAGTGATTTTATGTATATAAAACCCAGACACACACACTCTTTAAATACTAGATATATATATGTCTTTTGAACAAACCAGAGTACCGTAGAGTACCAGGAAGAAATAATCTCATCGTATCTGTCCGTTTGAAAGCTTAAGCTTAAGTGTACTCTTGCCTTTTACAGCCAGCAAGGAAAGTTTCATATTTATTCACTGTTCTTTCTGTAACATGCTGAAAGGATAAGGTTCATGTTCAGGTGACCATGATGAGTTTGTTTAAAATTTTTTCAGTATTCCCTTTACTGAGTCAACATTAGAAAATATCTGGCTTACTCTACTTCCCACACCCCCCATGAATAAAGCTGTGTATGCACAGCCATTTTTGTTTCCCCAGTTGCAAAGGTGAAAGTACACAGGATAATATAGTAGATGTTTAAGTACCTGTCACCCAGAATCAATACAATTTGACATTTTGTTGGATTTGCTTCAGTTTTATATTGTAGAAGAAACAGTATTACTAAAGTTGAAGCTCCTTTAATATGTCTTCCGAATTCCATTCCTTCTCTCTCAACCGCCCCACAAGTAACCACTGTCAGGAATCTTAAAGCTGGTGGACATGATATTCTGTATAAACCAATCTGCATTGTTTTCCATTTATCATTGTGGTTTTGAAGAATACCCATAATGCCATATTTTTTAAATTAGTGGATGGTGTTCCATCAGATGGATGTATCACATTTTACTTTTCTTCCACTGATGAACATTTAGTATATTTTCAATTTTTTGCTATTACAGCACTGCTGTGAATGTCTTTTCACTTTTGCACATGGGTAAAGGTTTCTCTGGGACAATTTTATACTCAGAAGTAGAATTCCGGGGTTAAAAATAACTGGGCTGAAATTTGCTACAGTTGCAAAATTGTTCTCCAAAGAGGCTTTACTAATTTACATTCCCACCAGCAGTGGATGAGAGTTCTTTTTTCCATACCCTTTCACCAACCCTTGTCAGACTTTGTAATTTTTGAGAAATGTTACCTTATTACAGTAGATGACATTTCTCTGGGAGCTAGTGTAACTTGATCACTGTCTTCTGTTGAGTTTTTCTTTCTGGCGTACTGATTCCTAAAGACCTTTTTTTTTTTTTTTTTAATGTTTATTTTTGAGAGAGAGACTGAATGTGAGCAGGGCAGGGGGAAGGGAGCAGAGAGAGAGGAAGACACAGAATCCGAAGCAGGCTCCAGGCTCCAAGCTGTCAGCACAGAGCCCGACACGGGACTCAAACTCATGAACTGTGAGATCATGACCTGAGCCGAAGTCGGATGCTTAACCGACTGAGCCACCCAGGTGCTCCCCTAAAGACCTTTTTAAGTAGGTAGAGCTCACAGGTAATCATCTACGTGAAAAATCTCTTCTGTAGCATGTACTTTCAGTAGTAAACATAATGGAAGCTCTCACGTGTACTGCACAGAAGTCAGAAGCTTGTTATCCTTTAAATATACATCCATAACAATATATTTTATTATTTGTTTCAGATACGTATTGTGGTTTTATCACAACTGAAAAGTAAAATATTTATTTGCTTTTTTTTTTTTTTTTAGAGAGAGAGCACAATGCACAAGTGGGGAAAAAGGGCAGAGAGGGGCAGAGGTAGAGAGAATCCCAGCAGGCTCTACATTCCAAGTGGAGCCCAACTTGGAGCTCTGTCCCATGACCCTAGGATCATGATCTGAGCCAAAGTCAAGAGTTGGACGCTCAACCAACCAAGCTAGCCAGGCGCCTCCTGTTTGGTCTTTAAATGAGTCAGAGTGCCCTAAGGCTCCGTTCTAGATCCTCTTCTGTTTTCCGTGTTCACTCTTCCCCCAGGTGACCTCATCTAACGTTGTGCCTCCAAATACTGCTTTCCACATTTTTACCTTCAGGCCTGCCTTTGTCACCTAGTATGTGGGTATGTGAGCATTACTACACCTGCACACAAATCTTGTCTGGTCATGCTTCGTCTGTATCTGCATCTACTCCCTGTATGTCCCCCTGGGGAACCCAAGACCTCACACAGTTTCATCTGTGAATATTTCCACACGGATTCCAAAAAGACAGGGTCCTGGTCTTTTAGTTCCCTGGTCTTTTAATTTTTGGGTGTGTTAATGCGATCATTTCCTTTCCACTGTATTTTCTCTTTCTTTCTGGAAGCAAAAGATTTTAATTGTTAGATTTCCCAGACTGATTTAATTTTCTTACCTTTCTTGATTTCCATTTTGAAGATAATAATAGCACCTTCCTCATAGAGTAGTTGTAAAGCTTATTCAGCTCCTGGCGCATGGTGGTTGCTCTATATATAGGCTCAAAATACAATCACTGTCACCGATTTTGTTGTTGTGTTTCAGTTTCTGAGAAATTTCCTTAACTTTATTTTCCATTTCTCCTCTCAAATTCTTTATTTTGGCTCTCTTAACTTTAATTTACAGAAAAGAGTTCTCTGATTTTTTTTTTTTAATCGTCCTGTTCTTATTTCATGAACACTTCCTTTTTCTTTCTGAAATGTTTTGGTGTTCCTTGAACTATTTCTCAGAGCTCCTTCTCACCATCCCCTTCTTTCCTATCTCTCCTCTTTTTTAAGAAAGAAAAAGAGAGGGCGGGGATGGTGAGAGGCTGGATTAAGTGGAGGTGGTGTCAGAACCATCCCTAATCTTCTCAGGCAGATAAACTAAGCTACAAAGAGTGAAATGACAATTCTGTAATCCACTTTTTAGCCCCTGTTATGTGCCCGATGTATTGCTGGGTGCCAGGGATAAAATAGTTAACATTACAGGCACAGTCATTGCCCTCTAGGTGTGGGACGAAAGCAAATCAGATAAATTTAATAAAAAGACCTAAAAAGTAACAAATTTAATAATCAAGTATTTGGTACTTCTCTTGCAAACTGTGATAAGCACCACGGGACTGGAAAATGGAGCCGGAATGGATGATGGCTCGCTTCTTTTGGGGAGTGACAGTACTGAAGGTCAACATGGACAGCTCCAGCCTGAGTGCCAGGCAGCTCGCAGGAAAGCTCTGGGGCCAAGAAGAACCACACATTTAAAACGCTGAAGGAAGTTCCAGGAAGTTGGGGTGCAGGAGAGTGAGGGGGAGGGATGGCCGGAGAGGCTGAGCAGGGAGGTGAGGAAGACCAGTTTTATGGCCGTTGGAGAGCAAGGCTTTTTGGAGGCAGCTCAGATTGAGATGGCGGTAGGGATGGCACAGATAAACTACAGGGAGAGTTCAGAGGAAAAGTATTTTGGGGAGAATTGGAGGCATCTCAGTTGATGAATTAGGGTGCAGAGAGGCACAGATGAAATACTTCAGGCCGTGTTCAGCAAACAGTACGTGCTTCAGTTTGACAAGAGCACATTAAGTGGGGCAGTGGGAGGTAGAGCTCCAAAGGTAATTGGGAGTCAGTTTTGTAAGTTAAGCAAGGACTTGTCATTCCAGTTTGTAGGCAGCAGAGCACCGTGCACACTGCAGGCACAGACTGCAGGTGCGGTGAGGGACTGGTACAGCAGGATCGCAGGCGGGGTCCCTGAGTGGCCGTGGGGAGGGCCTGAGTCGCTTAGTCTAATAGGATGCATGGAAGAGAAGACAGTAAGAAGTCCTAGGCTGAATACAGAGTAGTACATGGTCTGGTCAAGGTATAAAGAAGCTGGAAATGCTCTAAGCCCTTGAACCTGAAAAGAATGCAGGGCCATTAAAGACATTGGAAACCAAGGGAAAGGAAGCAGCCCTAGAGAGAGAACAGAGATTTTTTAAAAATTTATTTTATTTTTTATTTTTTAATTTATTTTTATTTTATTTTATTTTTTACAAATAGTTTATAGTCAAATTAGTTTCCACATAACACCCAGTGCTCATCCCCACAAGTGTCCTCCTC
>NW_027530497.1:709528-791075 GCF_008692635.1 Crocuta crocuta | reverse complement strand
CCCCCTTCTTCTCCCCCTTGTTCCTCAGTTAAGTTCCTCCTAATCCTCCTATACATGCAAACATATGGTATTTGTCCTTCTCTGCCTGACTTATTTCGCTCAGCATAACACCCTAAAGGTCCATCCATGTTGCTACACATGGCCAGATTTCATTCTTTCTCATTGCCGTGTAGTATTCCATGGTATAGATAAACCGCATCTTCTTGATCCATTCATCTGTTGATGGACACTTAGGCTCTTTCCATGTTTTAGCTATTGTGGAGAGTGCTGCTATGAACATTGGGGTACATGTGCTCCTATGCCTCAGCATTTCTATATCCCTTGGGTAAATTCCTAGCAGTGCTATTGCTGGGTCATAGGGGAGAGAGAACAGAGATTCTATTTGGGGTTGTCCAGACTGACTCCAGGAGGATCACCCTGCTTCCCTAAGCACCTAAGCACCCGGCCAGTGGGAGGAAACCCCAGGGAGGGTTGTTGAGAGGCTTTACAGTAGGATGTTCCTGCTGGTAAACTAAATACAGCAGAGAAGGCAACTGAGGGTAGCATCAAGGACAGAGCAGGAGGGAGGAGTCTATATTTTGGAATGAGAGAAAACTAGAAATACTGTAATGAGAGTTCCCAAGAGATTAGGGTCTTGCCCTCAAAGTCTGTCCCTCTTCTACTCCTAGCCTGTTGTTGCTTTGAAAAGCCACCATTTGATGAAGTCACTTTCCTTAGGATCTTCTTCAGCTAAAATGCAGATATCCCTGGGAAGGGTAACATGTTAAGCCTTGTCAGCTATTAATTAATACATTATGATTAGATGCTCTCCAAGTGATAGCTTTCTGACAGCAGCTTCTTGCAGAATAGGACAGATGATGAGTATGTTTTAATTGGGGGAGTAAGTTAAAGGAAAGTTTCAAAAGTGAGGCAGAAAATAGAATTACCATATGATTCAGAAATTCTGTCTCTGGGTATATACCCAAAATAATTAAAACAGGGACTCAAACAGATACTTGTACATCCATATTCATAGTCACATTATTGATGATAGGCAAAAGGTAAAAAGGTAACCCAGGTTTCCATTGAAGGATGAATGGATAAACAAAATGTGGTATATATACACACAATACAATATTATGTAGCCTTAACTCAAAAGGAAAGAAACGATGGGGTGCCTGGGTGGCTGAGTTGGTTGAGTGTGTGACTCTTGATTTTTTGCTCAGGTCATGAACTCATGTTTTGTGGGATCAAGCCCCAAGCGAGGCTCTGGCAGTGCAGAGCCTGCTTGGGATTCTTTCTCCCCCTCTGTCTCTTCGCTCTTCCCCTGTTTGCACTCTCTCTCATTCTCAAACTTAAAAAAAAAAAAAAAAAAAAAGGAAGGAATGCTGACGCTTTGTTACAATGTGGATAAACTTTGAAGGCGTTATGCTAAGTGAAATAGGCCTGTCACAAAAGGACAGATAACTGATTCCACTTACATGAGGTGCCTGCAGCGGTCAGATCGAGAGAGACATGGAGTACACTGGTGGCTGCCAGGAGTTGGAAGGAGGGGAAATGAGAAGTTGAGAGTTTCAACAAGTTGTTCCCCAAGTGCCATCATTCTATGTCTGTAATTGAAAAGTTGGGGAGAACTAGTTTCTATTTGTTGAAGTTCTTCCCCTTCCTTTTGCCATATGAAATTGGTTGATTTTATTTCCATAAAGAAATGTTTTGGAATTTTTATGGTTAATACAAGAAAGGAATAACACATTTCTGATCTAAATATGTCACTATATGTAGAGGGCATCTGAGTCTTTATTAACCACCTCAGTGTTGTTTGCTGTTAAGAAGTGAATATGTTTGGGGCACCTGGGTGGCTCAGTCGGTTGAGCGTCTGGCTTTGGCTCAGGTCAATATCACGGTTTTTGGGTTCGAGCCCAGCGTCTGGAGCCTGTCTTCGGATTCTGTGTCCCCCTCTCTCTGACCCTCCCCTGCTCAAGCTGTGTCTCTCTCTCTCTCAAAAATAAAACATTAAAAAATTTTTAAAAAAGTGAATATGTTTAACATTTTTAAAAATCCCATTTGAATATGATAGTTTTGCTTGTTGTTTTCTAAATGCGTTCATTGGTTTATTCAACATTTGAGTGTCAGCTGTGTCAGGCACAGTGCAAGGCACTAGGAATAAAATTGTGAGTCCACCTCCAAATAAAAAAGATATATCTTGACCTCTCTTGGGCAGCACATACTACCAGAATGGTAACTTTAACGATAAGATTCAATGGTCTGTGCAGAAGGATGGTGTGGAAATTCATGAAGCATACTGTTAAAAAAAAAAAATCTATCCATCAGGTCTCCACTCTCTAGAGCTATTAGTGGGGCCCTGCCCTGCATATTGAGGGAGGAGCCTACAGAGGCCCCGCCCCACAGCTGAAGGAACCTGGGGAGAGCCTGGAAGAGCAGCAGAAAGGCCTGGCTGGAGGCTGCAGAGGGACTAGCAGAAAGAGCTATAACCAGGAAATGGGCTCATTTCATGTGTGACTTTAATCCTTCTAATTTTAAATGTCAGATAGTTTTTATAATGCTAACCTCTTGTTTTCTGTATCATCTTATCCTTTCTGGAGATTTTTTTATTGTTTAATATATACAGCGAAGAATATTCTGTGCTTTGCCTATTCACTCCTCCCTCCCCCTAACCCCAAGCAACCATTGATCTTTTTACTGTCTCCATAACCTTTTCCAGAATGTCGTATAGTTGGAATCATACAAGTCAGCCTTTTAGATTTGTTTCTTAAATTTAGTAATATGCATGTAAGTAAATTTGCTTCATTTTTTAAAGGTTTATTTATTTTTGAGAGAGAGAGAGACAGAGTGTGAGTAAGGGAGAGGCAGAGAGAGAGGGGGAGACACAGAAACCAAAGCAGACTCCAGGCTTCGAGCTGTCAGCACAGAGCCTGATGTAGGGCTCACGCTCACAAACTATGAGATCATGACCTGAGCTGAAGTTGGATGCCCAACCGATTGAGCCACCCAGGTGCCCCAATTTCCTTCATTTTTTTTTTTTAAATATTTTTATTTATTTCTAGGAGAGAGAGAGAGAGACAGTGCGAGCAGGGGAGGGTCAGAGAGAGAGGGAGTCACAGACTGAAACAGGCTCCAGGCTCTGAGCTGGCAGTCAGCACAGAGCCCGATGCGGGGCTCGAACCCACGAACCGCGAGATCATGACCTAAGCGAAAGTCGGACGCTTAACCGACTAAGCCACCCAGGCGCCCCTCCTTCATTATTTTTAATGGCTTGAGAGCCATTTCTTTTTAGTGTTGGATATTCCATTTTATATACCACACTTTATTTATTCCATTATTGTTTATTTGCAAGCAACATCTTGGTTGCATCTAAGTTTTGGCAATTATGAAGAAAGCTGTGAATATGCAGGTTTTTGAATACACATACATTTCAGCTTGTTTGGGTAAATACCAAGGAGCACATATAGGAGAGTTTAATTTTGTAAGAAGCTGCCATATTGTCTTCCAAAGTGGCTGAACCATTTTGCGTTTCCACCAGCAATTGCTATTGCTCCACATCCTCACCAGCATTGAGTGTTGTCAGTGTTTTGGATTTTGAACATTTTAATAGATGTGTAGTGGTATCTCCTTGTTTTACAAGTTTGCAGTTCCCTAATGACATGTTGATCATCTTTTCATGTGGGGTTTGGATTTTTTTTTGCCATCTTTTTTGGTGAGGTATCTGTTTAGGTCTTTGCCCATTTTTAATTGGATTGTTAATTTTCTTATTGAGTTTTAAGACTTCTTTGCATACTTTGGATAACAGTCCTTTCTGAGATTTGTTTTTGCAAATAAAAACAGCTTATGGCTTATCTTCTTATTCTCTTGTAGGGGTGACTATTTTGATTATAAAATAATTTTTATCTCACATGCTTCTTTCCTTGTGGAACATAGAAAGTACATTTTAGTCTTTTCTTTTTCTCTGTATATTTATCTTCTTTGTTTTGAGTTTCCATTGTAGCATTGGCCTTTTAAAAATCCACTTCTCCCAATCCTGATTGGCAATCAAAGTTTTTTGGGATTAGTTTTATGTCTAAGTTTATTTTTGCTTCCTCTTTTCCCACTATACTATTCCTTTTCTTCTCTTCTTCCTCTTCTTTTTGTAAAAATTTATTTTGAGAGAGAGAGCAGGAGAGGGCCAGAGACAGACATGCAGGGCTCAAACTCCCAAGACATGAGACCATGACCCGAGCCAAAATCAAGAGTCAGATGCCCAAACAACTGAGCCACCCAGGTGCCCCTCTTGTTTCTTTTAACAATCAGAAATTCATCCCTTTTCAAAATACATATGTGTTAGTATTTAACACCTATCACACCATTTTTTTCTGTCTCCCATCTTTTTTTTTTTTTAATTCAAATCAAAGTGTATTGAACACATGTCATGTTCAAGCACTCTCTGTCAGAAACTCGGCATGTAAATTAGTATAAAACATGGGCCTGTGTAGACCTCAGACTTTATAGTTCAAAAAGAACTATCTGGAATTAACTTTAATTTTACCCTTCTTTCCATCACTTACCTTTTTACAATGACCAATAGTAACTTTAATATTTTAAAACTTTTCTGTATCATTATAATGGCATATATAATTTGTTATTTCAGCCATACAGATTCTTGATATTTCTGCTGTAATTATACTGATCTTAATAGATCAGTATTTCACTCTCCCATTCCATCAGTAAGGGAAATGAAGAATACTCTGCTACTAACCAACTTCCTTTAGAAAAATCACACAATGGTGTGTATGTCACCCAAGCATTTCCCTGGTCACTCTTGTTCCTTGTCTCTTGTTTTCCCTTAGATGTGAAAGCTGCCTAGAGTCTGGATTCAGACAGGGGTAAATTTTTAGAAACTCTTGGCTTAGCCAAACACTGCAGTGCTCGGGAGGTCTCTTTGCCAGTTTTGTCGGACAGCTCAGAACTCATGAAATTGCAAAACAGATTTGGAAGGCTGCCACATCTTTGACATGTTTAAGATGTGTGTGTGGTAGAGGGTAGGGGGCAGGGCAAGGGATGATCGATCATTTGCTATTGTCATCATTTCTTATATAGAATATATAGTGTATATATGATCAGACAACAGAAAATGTTTCCGTAGCTAGGAACTGTAACCACCATATAGCAACACGTAGACTCACTGTGTATCTCATCTTGATTTTTCTCATTTTCCTGAGGACCAGTGACAGGGCCGTCAGAGAGCAGCTGCCATCCATGGGCTAGGGAATGGGGAGCACTAGTTGTGTGTAGCCTAAAGTGTTGTATTCTCCAGTGTGGCCTGGCAAGGTCCAGAGCTGTTCCTCCCATGTGACTTGTCCTGGGTGTCACAGTCATTCCTAGCGGGCTTCCTTCCCTTCAGATACATGCCTCCAGGCTGCTCTCCACATCAGCCAAATGGTGTGCGTGCTCAGAGTTTGTCCCTCTTGTAGCCAAAGTATATACAGCTTAGAAAAATCAGTCTCTTGGTTAACTAGCATAGAAATGTGTTCTGTAGGCTCACAGGTAGCTTTGGGAGTCCACCTACTACTGTTCTCTTTTATTAGAGTAGCTTATAATTTGACTGTCACTCTTTGTTGTTGTTGTTGTTAATTAGGCTTCACACCCAGCAGGGAGTCCAGCGTGTGAGGCTTCAGCTCACTGCCCTGAGATCAAGACCTGAGCTGAGGTTGAGACTCAGACACTTAACCAACTGAGCCACTCAGGCGCGCCTATTATTCTTTATTCCAGTACTATGTCACATTCTGTTGAACAGTCCTGTTCCTTTTCCTTTTCAGCGGTTTTGCGAGTGGCCGGTTCCCTGCAGAAGAGCACAGAAGTGATGAAGGCCATGCAGAGCCTTGTGAAGATCCCAGAAATCCAGGCCACCATGAGAGAGCTCTCCAAAGAGATGATGAAGGTGACCTGGGGCAGCCCTGCATCCTATTCCAAGCAGTCGCTCCCAGCAGAGCAGGGGGCTGGGGCTGGGCGGGAATGGACAGACCACTGTTGCCGGACAGAAATGATTTTGAAGACAGAGCAGCAGCTGTTAGCACTGGTTGAAGCTGACTGAAGTCAAACGCTGGGTCAGATTGCCAGTGTCCCTTAGAAGAAGGGAAAGTGTGCCCAGGGCTCTAGGGCAGGTGGAGGATTCAGAGAGCTAGGGTTTCCAGGCTCCAGTGTGAGCAGGGAGACAGAAGGAAACCTGGTCTTCCTCTGGGGACGGAGGTTGTTCCAGACCAGGAATTGGCCACCCTTTTCTTTAAAGGGCTAGATAGTGTTTCTGTAAACGGCCATGCATCTCTGTTGTAACCACTCAGCTCTGCTTTGTAGCATAAAAGCAGGCATAGATAATATGTAACCAAAGAGCACAACTGTGTCCAAGTAAAACTGTACAGGAACAGGCAGTGCACTCTATTTGGCCCATTCTCTGTGGAGTTTGCTGTCCCCTGTTTTAGGCCAGAAGAGGAGAGACTGAGAACAGAGTAGAAAGCAGTAAGTACCTGCCACTCCCAGGATCAGGGCCTGGAAAGGACAGGTGGTGGCCTTCAGACAGGGAGGGACAAGGCTCAGGAGAGCACGGCTACTGCCAGCCAGTAGTACGTCACATGTGCTGTCCTATAGAGCCCTCCCAGTGACCCTTTGGGGGAGGTATTTTTTACCCCATTTTACACAGAAGGAAATTGAGTCTTCAAGTTGCCAGGTAATTTACCTAAGTGGCGTTGGTTCTAAGTGACAGAGCTGGGCTTGGAGCACAGGTGTCTGACCTTATTGCTTGAGCTGCCTCAGAAATGGAAATAGGAAGTATCTCATACAGGTGTGTTTCACACTTTTGACTTGTGACCTAAGAGCCACCATTATATACCTCAGATTCTTGTATATGGGCTTGTGCATAGAAATTGCCTTTCTTCTTCCTAGGGAATTTTCATTTATGAACTTGAAATATATGCGGGGCTCTAGGGCATGGGAGAGAGGAACTGGAGAGAACTGATAGAACAGCAACGTAAAAAGCTCAGAACCCAGGGCTTTGGAATGAGAAGTCCTTGGGCAGTAGTAGGAAGGAGGGACCGGCATCAGGAGTGTGTGTCCTTTAAAAGTGGTGTGTGGATCTTTTTTCCCATGTTGTGAAGACTGTCCATCTAGAACAGGATAATAAGGTGATTTTTGGAATGACTTAGGCCCACTCATTCTAACTTTTGTAGCCACTAGGATCTAAGGGGAAGCCTCTATAAGAATGTGGGGTCTTTTCCACGGTGGTTTCAGAATACTGAAAGTAATACAGATTTGGAGGAAGGCCTGCATGTGGTAGATAAGTTACTGAGTTCACCCCAGGATATACATTCCCAAGTACAAACCAAAGCTTGTGGTAGGAGCCCAGCTCCTTGAGGGTAGGAACACAATAGTCATTCCATTGTCCCCAGACCCTGGCCTTTGTGTGGCACAGAGCAGGCATTTGATGAATGGTTGCTGATTGAATAGGTGAATAAATGAATGAATAACAGCTTCCACCTCCAGGATGTGGAAGGCTGTTAGAGTCAGGATTCCAGAAGGCTCATTGAACTAGTTAACAAGCATGTATGGCACCTCTTTTCAGTAGCCTCCAACTAAGATGACATTCATGAATTTGTTTATTTGTTCATTTTGGCTGAGAGGAAAGGATCTGAGAATGGGCAGAATATGGTGATTCTTTTTTTTTTTTTTTTTTTTTTACAAATAGTTTATTGTCAAATTAGTTTCCACATAACACTCAGTGCTCATCCCCACAAGTGTCCTCCTCCATGCCCATGCCCCCCTCCCCCCCACATCCATCAGTCCTCAGTTTTTGTCAGCATTCAAGAGTCTCTCATGGCAGAATATGGTGATTCTGATTCCTGTTACTGAGAGTCACTTGCATATTCTGGCAGCACAAAGGCAGGCAGGAGAGGGGGCATTTCCATCTGATAGCATCCTGGGGAGTGAGAGTCGTGCCCTGCTAAGTGCGGGGAACCAGGCCTGGAGCTGTCGCAGATGACCTCCTGCTCCTTGAATCACTGGGTCAGGTACAAAGCAAGAGGCTCAGCTATTGCAACTGGCAAAGCAGTTAGGATTTTTCTCTCTTGGCAGCGTCTCAGAAGCCCGAACCCTTGCCTTCCTTCTGCCTCTCAGTCCCTTCTGCTCAGAGGTATCAGGGGGCCTCTTTCTGACATGGGAGGATCCTGTTCTGACCTTCTGCTTCAAAACCAAGCAAAAACCAGTCAGTAGGATCCTAATTGGGAGCTGAGGACAGTGTTGGCAAGGAAGACTGTAGGTCTGGCCTGGGTTGGCCAGTGTTCAAAACATTTTACTTTCCTTTTTAAGTTTTATCTATTTAAGTAATCTGTAGACCCAGTGTGGGGCTTGAACTCACAACCCAAAGATCAAGAGTTGCACACTCTTCTGACTAAGGCAGCTAGGCACCCTGAGAACAGTTTTCTTGTTCCCCATACTGGAGTCCTCCTACCTTGAGGACAAAGGAGGCTGAGTGACTCGTTTCAGGCTGCCAGGCACAAGCCTTCCAGTAGAGTCTGAGTGTTAGTTACCTTGTTGGGTCCAGAAATGCTATCTGGTCAGTTCTGTCAGGAATGGAGGATGAGGCTCTGGTGAATCGATTGATCCTTCCCAGCCCCCTGGACTGGCCTTGCACCAGCAGCTGTGACCTGGACATGCCTAAGTACTCTTCAGTGTTCCGTGGAGCCCCACGCTGCTCTTGGTACTTGTTATCATAGTGTCCACTAAGACTCCACTCAGCTTTCATACTGTGTTTCAAGTCCGGTGCTCACGGACTCGGCTTGCAGCATTAGGGCACATGTTTCCCAAGGCAGCTACGGGCACACATATTTTCAACAAGTTGTTCCATCATTACTGTCTGGGTTACTGTGTGAGGCTCCACTGATAGAGGCCCCCGTCCAACCTTGGTGCTGAATCTGAGAAGTGTCCCTGTGGCCATTGCCTTTCTTCAGAGAGGACAGACAGCATCCTTGTGTTTCGTGACCATCTGTCTTGAGTGTTCACCCTCAGAAGGGTTGTCTGGACTTAAAGACACTAGAGCTTGGGTGGAACTGGACCCACAGAAGTTTCTGTGAGGAACATTTTTATCGGTTGAGGGACGTGATGTGATTTGTTATGTGTTTAGGCTGGCATCATAGAAGAAATGTTAGAGGATACTTTTGAAAGCATGGATGATCAAGAAGAAATGGAAGAAGCAGCAGAAATGGAAATTGACAAAATTCTGTTTGAAATCACAGCAGGTATGGCCCTGAGACTCTTCCACTTTCTCCCCTCCTTTTATGGTCTTCCTTCTTGCATTCACTAAATTATCTAGTAGCTTTTTCTTTAGGACTATAAATGCAATGCAGTGACTATGCAGGTTAGTTACATAGATACTATGCTTATTTTTCAAGATATTTGAAAAATGCAAAGATCTTTTAAAATTCCTAAAGTTTTAAAAATGGTGAGGAGAAACATTGCTCTCACAACACTGCTTTTGGGAGCTTAAATTGCTGTAGACTTTCTTGAAAACAATTTGGCAGTAGCTGTCAAAAGCCTGGACCTAATAACACATTGATTTCTGGGAGTTTATTTTACTTTTTAATGTTTATTTTTGATAGAGAGACAGAGCACAAGGTGGGGGGGGAGCAGAGAGAGGGAGACACAGAATCAGAAGCAGACTCTGGGCTCTGAGCTGTCAGCACAGAGCCCGATGTGGAGCTCGAACTACAAACTCTGAGATTGTGACCTGAGCCAATGTCGGATTCCGGATGCCTAACTGACTGAGGCACCCAGGCGCCCCTCTGCGAGTTGATTTTAAACTAGTAATTAAAGGGGCGCCTGGGTGGCTCAGTCGGTTAAGCACCTGACTTCGGCCCAGGTCATGATCTCATGGTTTGTGAGTTCAAGCCCAATGTCAGGCTCTCTGTTGTGAATGCAGAGCCTGCTTCAAATCCTTGTCTCCTTCACTCTACCCCTTCAGCCTCTCTCTGTCTCTCAAAAAGAAATAAACATAAACATTTTTTTTAACTAGTAATTAAGGATGTGCTGAAAGGTGGAACGCAAGGATGCCTGTAGTAGCATTATTTATCATATTGAAAAGTTTGAAGTAACCTAAATGCCTAATAATAGAATATTGGTTGAATTATGTTTTAATGGAATACTTTATAGGTATGATAATGTGGAACTAGATTCATTAACATGCAAAGATGTTCACAATATAATGTATGAGAAAAGCCTTGTTATTGAAATACATACTTATATATAAAAACAGGTCTGTAAGAAGAGACTGGAAAGGGGATAAACAAAAAATAGTCATCTCTGAAAGATGGTTGATGAGGTTTTAAACTTTTACTTCTGGAGTTTGGGTTTTATGTTTAATAAAAAAATTGGGAAGATTTAATTTTTATCTGTTTTAAAATTGTTTAATTATTTATTTGTTTTTAAATTGTTGGGAAACACTAGTTCCTCCAGGAGAACCTTTTGTGAAAGTTTAAAAACAATTTAGTTTTACTGAGAGACATGTAACATCTGTATGAATCTTAAAACTTTAAGTATTCAATAGTGTTTAGGAATTTAGGAGTGTCAGACCCAAATTTCTTAAAACCCGAATCCTCTATTATGACCTTGGTATCATTACAAGCTGGTGTTCGCACATCTGTCCCAGTGAGCAAAACCACAATGTGAACAGCTGGTTTTATTGCCCCTTTTCTGTTTCTCTGTAGGCTCTTCAGGTATGAAAGGCAGAGAGGATGAAGGACCACTTCTTTAAAATGATAATTTGTTCATTTGTTTGCTGTTTTTTCTCAGGGGCCTTGGGCAAAGCGCCTAGTAAAGTGACCGATGCCCTTCCGGAACCTGAGCCTTTAGGAGCGATGGCTGCATCAGAAGATGAGGAGGAAGAAGAGGCCCTGGAGGCCATGCAGTCCCGTCTGGCCACACTCCGCAGCTAGTGGCTGCCCAGCTGGACCTTCGGGCCCATTCGTGGCCCATCAACCGGCAGTGGGCACACTCCTCTGAAGCAGTCACCATGTTCTGTATCTCTTGCACTACACCTCTGTATGAGGCACTTTTATTCTGGGAAGGTTCTCTGCTAACTCTCTTCACATTGTAGAGGTTTTGGGATCTCAACAGGATTGTCCTTCAGAGGTGGGGTTATAAATGCATCATTTTCAGGGGTATAAATAGAAGCATCTTTTGGGAGGGATGGAGGGCAAAGGAGTCTGTTTCTTGCGATGTATCCTTTTCAGGAGGATAAACAGAAGTATCTTTTGCAGGAAAGGGCAAGAGACTCTGTCTTATCCCGAAGCACTTCTGATAGAGCTGGCCTGAATGTTGAGGACTCTCCATTTTTTGGTCTCTAAAACACTATATAAAATGGATTTTAATAAATTTCTGCTTTAACACTTGGTCTCATTGTAGATTGTCATGTGCAGTGAATTTTCAAGGTGTTTGCAATCTCAGATTATATGTTGACCTTGGAGAGAGAGGAGGTGCCCTAGCCAGTCACGTGGAGCTTGGAAGCTCAGCAGAAGAGGCTTCTGCTCCGTGGATGCTGTTCCCCAGCTTTCCCCGATGTGGTGTGGGATCCACGCTTCTGCTTGGTCAGCTGTTTCGCCAGAAGGATCCTCAGGAATGGTGACTCCTTGTCCTGTTGGCTGGATGGCTGTATTATGTCCTGACTGGGGTGCATATGTAGTTTGCCTTCCCTTCCTTCCGGTGCACGCTGGACCCAGAGCAGACAGCTGTGCGATTAGGACTCTCTCTCTCCGTCCAGCTGCTTTTCTCTGCTGCTTTTCTCTGCTGCTGCTGCTTGTTGTTCAACTCATTTGGGTAAATACCAAGGAACACAGTTGCTGGATCGCTTGTAAGACCATGTCCGGTTTGTAAGAAACTGCCAAACTGTCTTCCAAAGTTGGCTGTACCGTTTTGCATTCCCACCAGCCATGAATGAGAGTTCCTATTGCTCCACATCCTCGCCAGTAGTTGATGTTGTCAGTGTTTCGGATTTTGACCATTCTGACAGGTATGTAGTATTATCTCACTGTTGTTTTAATTCGCAATTCCCTAGTGATTTATGATGTTAAACATTTTTCCATGTGCTTTTTTGCCATCTGTGTATCTTTTTGGGTGAGGTGTTTGTTTAGGTCGTTTGCCCATTTTCAGTTGGGTGTTATTGTTGAGTTTGAAGAGTTCTTTGCATAACAGTCCTTTCTCAGAGATGTCTTTTATAGATATTTTCTCCCAGTCTAAGGCTGGTCTTCTCACTCCTTCACATTGTCATTCACAGGGTGCTTTTCAGTTTTAATGAAGTCGCAGCTTTCCAGTGATTTCTTTCATGATCATGCCTTTGGTGTTAGATCTTAAGTAATGATCATACCCATGGTCATCTAGATTTTCTCTTATGTTATCATCTAGGAATTTTGTTTTACGTTTAGGTTTGAGTCCATTATGATTTAATTTTTGTGAAGTGTGTAAGATCTGTGTCTAGATTTATTTTTTTGCATGTTGATGTCCAGTTTTAGCACAATTTGCTGTAAAGACAATCTCTGCTGCATTGTATTGTCCTTATTCCTTTTTCAAAGATCAGTTGACCATTTTTATGTGTCTGTTTCAGACTCTCAGTTCTGTTTCACTGATGTCGTACTGATGTATTTGCCTTTTCCTTCACTAATTACCACACTGCTTAATTGCTGTACCTTTATAGTTAAGTCTTGAAGTCAGATAATAGCATCTGTCTTTCAGCTTTTGCTCTTCACTATTGTGTTGGCTATTCTGGGTCTTCTGCCTCTCCACATAAACTTTAGAATTCATTTGTCAATATCCACAAACTAACTTGCTGTGATTTTGATTGGGATTACTTTGAATCTATAAATCAACTTGAGAAGAACTGACATTGACAGGATATATTTTCATGATTGCATTTTTTCTGGCTAGTTTACTCACAGAATGATACTGGAATTAAGGGATGCTCAGAATCCCTGAGCATTTTTGTCTTCTTATCAGAGTTTACCCTGGTGGATGGATGGACAGAATAATTACAACCACTCTTCCAGCCATTCAAATAAAATGATCTAAATGGAGGGTTGGTTTGTTTTCATTGTTTGAAGAGGTCCTCTTTTCTCCATTCCTGGTTTCAGGTTAAGGAAAGATAATTTTTGTCTTATTATCATGTTATATAGTCCATTTTCCCTCAGTATTCTTTGGGGCATCATTGGAAACAAGGAGAGCCAGTTACTGCCATGGCTCTGTAAGGGTCCACAGTCTGGGAGGAGAAATGATGGTGTAAATACTTGCAATAAAAGTTTTCCTCTTTCCTCAGCCTGTCAACTTAGGTCCAGAGCTAGCAGCACCAGCTCCCAGTGTCTCTGCCCCAACCATAGACCGAATCTACTTGATGCCCTTAAAAAAACAAACATGTCAAGAGTAGCATCCCACACCACTAACCCTTTTGTTTTGTTTGGAAATGTAGCTCACTCTAAAAACCCCCATCCAGCCTGAGGAGATCACCCAGCATTTCACTCTAGATAGGTTGTAACCTCATTTTCTCTGTACCTCCCCACACTCCCCATGTTGCGTGTCTTGCCTTCCTGAGCACGGTAATTACCACTTGCACAGCTCACATGATGTGAGGCCTCCTTGTCGTATATTTATTTCCTCATCTGTCTCAGAACTCCTGGAGAGAAGGGGTTATGACTCATTTGTTCCTAAATAGTTCTAGTCACGCCTTTCTCTGCACCTCTGCCTGACACCCAACACCTAGTAGAAGAATTATGACTTTTCTTGTCCTACCATAGTGACACAGCTGCTCTTCAAATGCGAATCTGTATTATCAGTAAGAAAGGCTCTTAAGCAAAATGGGAAAGTTTTGGTTCAGATCAACAAAAAGTAGGATCTTTTATTTTTCAGAGCCTTTCCTATACTTTCCCCGAATTTATTTGACCAACACAGTTTTCGAGATGCCAAAATCAACATTTCCTTACCGCTGAAATCTTTTCAGGAATGCAGGTGTAAACCACAGTATGGAAATAACCTTTTCTTAAGCTAAGGAATTTCTCTTCTACATGTAATTAATTATAATTTAAAAAAATGTAGAGTGACATCGGGAAAATGGTAGAGTAGACCACTCCATACACTCACACCTCCAGATTTTCAAAAGTACCAGAAACTCAGAACCAACTTTGTCAGAACTGGGAAACAAGAGTTTATAGATCCCAAGTGAATGCCATATTAAGAAAAAAGAAAGAAGCTTCAAAACAGTAAGAAAGCACTGTGGCATTTTACTAGCCCTTGCCAAATCCCTCTCCCAACTTGGCAGCAGTCTTAAAAACTGGAGCTCACATTCTGTGTGTGACCCCAGTCCTAGTTCCAGGGGAGAACAAAGTAGACTTAGTTACAAATTACCTGTTTGTCTGACCTGTTTATAGGCCATCCTGAAGGACTAACATAAGGTGCTCACCTCTGGTTTGCCTACTTTGTAACATAGGGTGGGAAAGCAGCAGACATTGCTTGAAAACATGTTAAGGAAATAATTTTTAAAAAGTGAAATCACCTAGGGCAACAGAATATGCTTGAGACATACAATAGATTGTTTAAAACTGGGAGGAAAAGTGAGGGAGAGGGTTTCTTTGGGATATTAGGATATTCAAAAGCATGTGGAAAGCCACATGCATGCCTAGCACAGGAAATATCAGAAAAGATATGAGAAGATCCCACACTTTCACCACTGGCTGATCTATAGGCTTGGGTGCAAGCAGGAAGTGAAGGTTGAGATGGAATTAGCAATAATCTGGCTAAGTGTGAAGAGTGTCCCAGCTCAGAGCCAGTCCGTAAAGACTGGGACAGGTGTTTTTTGGTTTGTTTTTTAAAAGGTCTTGGCATTCAAAGAAATCTCTGTGAAAATACTGACTGAAAAGAACAAAGTCTTTAATAATTAAGAAGTATAAGCCTTGGGGAACGGGGAGATTCTGATTTCCAGATTTATTCTCGAATATTCAAATGTCTAGTTTTCAACACCAACAGAAATCACAAAGCTTTACAAAGAAAGTGGGAAGTATGGTCCATTCAAAAGAAAAAATTAAATTTCTAAAAACCACCCCCAAGGAAGCCCAGACACTGCACTTCTTAGAGACTCTAAACCAGCTGCCTTAAATATAGTCCAGAGGTAAAGAAAACCAGTAAGACATTGAATAAAATAAAAATATCAGAGGAAATTAGTAAAAAGGAACCATATAAAAATTCTCGAGCTGAAGATTATAGTAACTGAAGTGCATTCAACAGATTTGAGTAGGCAGGGGGGAAAAGGTGAACTTGAAGATGGAACTGAACTTGAAGATAGAACAGTTGAAATCTAGTTTGAAGAACAGAAAGAAAAGTGAACAGCCTAAAGGGCTTGTGAGACCATCAAGCTCACCAACATACGCATTATGGGAGTTCCAGAAGAAGACAGAAAGAAAGGAACAGAATCAATAGTTAAAGGAATAATGGCTAAACACCTTCCATATCTGAAATATATGACTCTACACATCTGAGAAGCTCAACAAATTCCAAATACACAATAAAGGGATTCACACTGTGACACACAGTCAAGGTGTTTAACAGTAAAATGACAATGAATAGTGACAGCAGTGGAAGAGAAGTAACTACTCATTACAAGGGTCGCCTCAATAAGATTAACAGCTAATTTCTCATCACAAACCATGGAAGTCAGAGGCAATGGGATCACCTATTTAAGGTACTGAAAGAAAAACTCAAGATTTCTATATCCAGCAAAACTATCCTTCAAGAATGAATGAGAAATTAAGGTAATGGGGGTCCTTAAGGCTGAAAATATACTACTGAAAGCAATCTACAGGTTTAATGCAGTCCCTACCAAAATACCAACAGTGGGACACCTGGGTGGCTCTGTCATTTGAGCGTCTGACTCTTGATTCTGGCTCAGGTCATGATCCCAGAGTCCTGGGATTTGAGCCTTGCATCAGGCTCTGTGCTGAGCATGGAGCCTGCTTAAGATTCTCTTTCTCCCTCTACTCCTCTTCCCCACTTCTCCCTTCCTCTCCCTCCCCCCTGCAAAGTAAAATAAAAATACCAACAGTATTTTTCAGAGAATCAGAACAAAAAATCCTAAAATTTGTAGGGAACAACAAAGGACCATAAGTAGCCAAAGCAATTTTGGAAAGGCAAAGCAAACCTGGAGGTGTCATAATTCCAGACTTGAAATTATATTACAAAGGTCTAGTAATCAAAACAGTATGGTGCAGGCACAAAAACACACAGATCAATGGAACTGAACAGGAAACCCAGAAATAAACCCATAATTATATGGTCAATCTTTGACAAAGGAGGAAAGAATATCCAATGGGGAAAAGACCATCTCTTCAACAAATGGTTTTGGGAAAACTGGACGACTTTCTTTCATTATACACAAAAATTCAAAATGGATTAAGGAACGAAATGTGAAACCATAAAAATCCTAGAAGAGAGCACAGGCAGTAATTTCTTTGACATCAGATGTAACATTTTTCTAGATATATCTCCTGAGGCAAGGGAAATAAAAGCAAGAAATAAACTATGGGATTATTCAAGATAAAGCTTCTTCATAGTGACAGAAACAATCAACAGAACTAAAGGCAACCTACTGAATGGGAGATGTTTGCAAATGACATATCTGATAAAGGGTTAGAATCCAAAATATATAAAGAGCTTATACAATTCAACACTCAAAAAATAATCACTTAAAAAATGGGAAGACATGAACAGATATTTCTCCAAAGAAAACCATCCAGATGGCCAACAGACACATAAAAAGATGCTCAACATCATTTATAATCAGAGAAATGCAAATCAAAACTATAATGAGTTATCACACCTATCACAATGGCTAAAATAAAAAACATGAGAAACAGCAAGTGTTGGTGAGGATTTGGAGAAAAAGACCCCTCTTGTACCGCTGGTGGGAATGCAAACCAGTGCAGCCATTCTGGGAAACAGGATGGAGGTTCCTCAAAAAGTTAAAAATAGAACTACTTTATCCAGTGATTGCACTACTCGTATTTACCCCCAAAATACAAAAACACGAATTCAAAAGGATATACTAACCCCTATGTTTATAGCAGCATTATTTATAATAATCAAATTATGGAAGCAGCCCAAGTGTCCACTGATAGATGAATGGATAAAGAAGATGTGCTATACACTCTTGCCACTGTTATTCAACATAATATTGGAAGCCTTAGCCCCAGCAATCAGACAACACAAAGAAATAAAGGGCATCTAAATTGGCCAGAAGGAGATCAAACTTTAATTCTTTGCAGATGACATAATACTCTATATGGAAAACCCAAAAGATTCCACCAAAAAAACTGCTAGAACTAATCCATGAATTCAGAAAAGTTGCAGGATATAAAATCAATGCACAGAAATCGGTTGCATTCCTACACACCAAATAATGAAGAAACAGAAAGAGAAATCAAGGGATTGATCCCATTTACAATCGCACCAAAACCCATAGTATACCTAGGAATAAATCTAACCAAAGAGGTGAAAAATCTATACAATGAAAACTATAGAGGGCTTATGAAAAAAATTGAAGAAAACACACAAAAAGGAAAAAGTCCATGCTCCTGGATAGGAAGAACAAATATTGTTAAAATGTCAGTACCACCCAAAGGAATCTACATAGTCAATGGAATCTCTATCAAAATAACACCANTTGACAAAGCAGTAAAGAATATCCAATGGAATAAAGACAGTCTCTTTTCAGCAAGTGCTGGACAGCAACATGCAGCAAAATGAAGCTGGACCACTTTCTTAAATCATACACAAAAATAAATTCAAAATTGATGAAAGACCTAAATGTAAGACAGGAAGCTATCAAAATCCTTGAGGAGAAAGCAGGCAAAAACCTCTTTGATCTTGGCCGCAGCAACTTCTTACTCAACGTGTCTCTGGAAGCAAGGAAAACAAAAGCAAAAATGAACTATTGGGACCTCATCAAAATAAAAAGCTTCTACCCAGTGAAGGAAACAGTCTGCAAAAACTAAAAGGCAGCCAGTGGAATGGGAGAAGTTATTTGCAAATAACATATCAGATAAAGGGTTAGTATCCAAAATCTATAAAGAACTTACCAAACTCAACACCCAAAAACACTCAAATAATCCAGTGAAGAAATGGGCAAAAGACATGTATAGACACTTCTTCAAAGAAGACATCCAGATGGTTAACCGACAACATGAAAAAATGCTCAACATCACTCATCAACAAAGAAATACAAATCAAAACCATGAGATACCACCTTACACCTGTCAGAATGGCTAACATGAACAACTCAGGCAACAACAGGTATTGGTGAGGATGCAGAGAAAGAGGATTTCTTTTGCACTGTGGGTGGGAATACAAACTGGTGCAGCCATTCTGGAAAACAGTATGGAGGTTCCTCAAAAAATTAAAGACAGAACTACCCTACAACCCAGCAATTGCACTACTAGGTATTTATCCAAGGGTTACAGGTATGCTGTTTGAAGGAGCACATGCACTGCAACGTTTACAGCAGCACTATCAACAATAGTTGAAGTATGGAAAGAGCCCAAAAGTCGATTATGGATGAATGGGTAAAGATGTATACTCAGCAATCAAAAATAATGAAATCTTGCCATTTGCAACTATGTGGATGGAACTATAGGGTATTATGCTAAGCGAAATTAGAGAAAGACAAATATATGACTTCACTCATACAAGATCTTTAAGATACAAAACAGGTGAACATAAGGGAAGGGAAGCAAAAATAAAAACAGGGAGAGGGACAAAAAGGAGGCTTAAATATGGAGAACAAACAGAGGGTTACTGGAGGCGCTGTGGGATGGGGGATGGGCTTAAATGGGTAAGGGACATTAAGGAATCTACTTCTGAAACCATTGTTGTATTATATGCTAACTTGGATGTAAATTTTTAAAAGTTTAAAAACGTTTTTAAAAAAGAATACAGAGAGACCTAAACTGGAAAAAAAAATGATGTGGTATACATATACATTGGACTATTACTCAGCTATCAAAAGAATGAATCTTGCCATTTGTACCAACAGTTGGAGGTAGAGAGTATAATCCTAAATGAAATGTCAGTCAGAGGAAGAAAAATACCATATGATTTCAGCCATATGAAAAATTTAAGAATAAAAAAAATGTACAAAGGAAAAAAGACAGACCAAGAAACAGTAAAAACACACACTGTTCTCAATGGAATATTCTCCAGGATAAAGCATGTAAGACTGCAAAGTCTCAAGAAATGTAAAAAATGAAACCATACTAAATATCTTTATTGACCACAAAGAAATGAAACTAGTAATCAGAAATAGGGAAACTGGAAAATCACATATATATGTGGAAATTAACACAACATTAAAGAGTCAGGGAAAGGAATCACAATGGAAATTAGAAAATACCATGAGATGAATGAAAATGTAAAGACAATATGCCAAGAGTTACTGCAAAAATAGTGGTTAGAGGGAGATTTAAGCTGTAAATGCAAACATTTAAAAATGAAAAATGCCTCATCAGTAACCTGTCACCTTAAGGAACTAGAGAAAGAAGAGCAAAGTAACTCAAAGCTAGCGAAAAGAATAAAATAAAAAGATTAGAGTGAAAGTAAAATTGGAAACAAAAATCAGAAAAAAATCAACAAAACCAAAGATGGTTTATAAATAGATGAGCAAAATTGATCTTTCACTAGAATGACTATAAGAGGGAGGAGAAAGCGGAGAGCAAGAAGATTCAAATTGCTAACATCAGATTATGCATTACTATCAACATTACACAAAAGGTTTATAAGAAAATAGTATGAACAGCTACATGCTAAACAAGTTTGACAAACCTAGGTAAAATGGGAAAATCCCCAGTAACATAACCAACTACCAAGACTGAGGAACTGAAAAACTGAAAATGTATATAAACCTATAGAAGGAACAAGTAAGGAACAATCAGGAATCAAAAAACCAAACAACAACCCCTCCCCGCCTCCCCCCAACAAAGAAAACTTCAGGACCAGATGTCTTCACTGGTGAATTTTACCAAGTATTTAAAAAGGAATGGGCACCAATCATCAAACTCTCCCCCAAAAATGGAACAGGAGGGAACACTACATAATTCATACTTTTTAAGGCCAGCAATACCCCCCAATACTAAAGCCAGACAAAGATACTACAAGAAGACTACAACTATCCTCTTTGGATATAGCTGCAAAAATCCTCAACAAAGTACTAGGAAACAAAATCCAATGGCATATTAAAAAGATTATATGCCATGATCAAGAGAGATTTATTCCAGGAATGCAAGGGTGGTTCAACATAAGAAAATTGAAATAATACACCATACTAACAGAATGAAGGAAGAAAACCACATGGTCATCTCAATTGATACCAAAAAGGCATTTGACAAAATTGAATACATTTTCAGAACAGAAAACCTTCAGAACAGAAAACTAGGAACATCATAAAGGCCATGTATGGAAAATGTGCAGCTAACATCATACCCAACAGTAAAAAAGTTTTCCCATTAAAATCACAAAAAACTATGAATATACAATGGGGAAAGGATAGTCTCTTTAATAAATGGCATTATGAATACTGGACAGAATGAAACTGGAAAAGGCAAAAGAATGAAATTGGACAACTATATTGCACCAGACCCCAAAATTAACTCAAAATGCATTAAAGATTTGAATAAGACCAGAAGCCATAAAATGTTTAGAACAGAACATAGGTAGTAAGCACCTTGGCACAGATTTTAGCAAGGATTTTTCTGAATCTGACCTCAAAAGTAAAAGGAACGGAAGCAAAAATAAAACAAGTGATGAAGGACTTTTTAAAAACCCTGGTATTGATTTCATTCAGCCCAGTTAGTACCTGAACTAGGTTACTCACCTTGTATCTTCTATACATGACACACTTAAGTTTTTTCTTTAGAGGAAAGAAAACAAAAGAAAAAAATCCCAGTCTCAAGTCCTAGAGAAAGGGAAAAAAAAATTGTTGAATCAGACACTGAAAATAAGATGGTGAAGAGGGAAACTGGAAGTCTGGGAGAAAAAAGAAACCTGTGGGATTACAAAATCAAGTGCAAGATGGGAGTCCAGAATTAATCCTACAGGGCAACAGTCTTCCTAACTGTCTGAAATAGGTAAGAAAATGTGTCATGAAACGCAGGGAAATGAACAAGAGCTGTTTGGATAGATTTTAATAGAAGAGCACAAGTTGGCAAGCAAAAAAAGATCGCAATCAAGACAAGGGTGCCTGCATTGAGGTACTTTTATTCAACACAGAACTGGAAGCTCTGACAAAAGCAATTAGGTAAGATTAAAAAAAAAAAACTGAAAGTATCCAGATTGAAAAGAAAGATACAGAATTATCTTTACTCATATGATCTTCTATGTAGAAAACTAAATATTCTACAAAGACGTGCATGTGCACGTGCGCACACACACACACACACACACCTGTCAGGAATGATAAATTCAAAGTTGCAGGATACAAAATCATGCAAAACTTGGTTGAAAGAAAAATCAGTTGCATTTGTATACATCAGCAAGGAACAATCCAAAAAGAAAATTACAAAATCAATTACACTTTCAATAATGTCAAACAGAATAAAATACTTAGAAATAAATTTAACTAAGGAGGCACAAGACTTGTACACTGAAAGAACAGTGCTGAAAGAAATTGAAGACACCACTAGGTAATAACTGAGGAAAATGTAATGTATCAGATCATCACCTTGTACATCTTAGACTGTCAATTATGTCTCAATAAAGCGAGGAGGGAAAAAGGACATCAATAAATTGAAAGACCTCTCATGTTTGTGGATTGCAAGGCTTAACATTGTTAAGGTAATACTACTCAAACCCATATATGTAGTTTCAGTATAATCTCTTTCAAAACCCAGATGGGTTTTATTTCTTATAGACAAAAAGACCCAACTCAACATTCATGTGGAATTTAAAGGACCCTGAATATTTAAAAAAAAAAAAAAAATCTTCACAAAGAACAAAAAGTTAGAAAAGAACAAAAAGTTAGAAAGAAACGAGGGCTTATGATTCTTGATTTCAAAACTTGTTACAAAGCTACAAGAATGAAGAGTGCACCACTGGCATAAGGATAGATATATAATCTAATAGATTTAAAGTCTAGTTAATAAATCCTCACATCTATAGTCAATTGTTTTCAATGGGGGAAAGAACAATCTCTTCAACAAGTGATGTTAGAAAACAAATATCATATTCAAAAGGATGAATTTTGAACCTTTCTTTACTCAAAATTGATCAAACCTAAATCTGAGAGTTAAACTATAAAACCTCCTAGCAGACAACATAAGATGTTGAATTTGGCAATGTTCCCCTAAATACAACACCAGAAGCACAGCCAAAGAAAAGTAAAAAATAGGTAAATTAGATGATTAAAATTAAAAATTTAAGACCATTTTTACATCAAAGGACACTAGCAAGAGAGTGAAAAGACAACTCACAGAATGGGAGAAAATATGTACAAATTTTGTTTATGGTTTAATATCCAGAATATATAAGACCTTATAACCACAAAAAGACAACCCAGTTTTTAAAAAAATGGGCAAGGGACTTAAGTAGACATTTCTCCAAAGAAGGTATTCAAGTGGCCAATATGTATACCAAAGATACCATCATTAGAGAGATGAAAATCAAACAATAGGATGACACTTAATACCTATGAAGATGGCTACACTTGGACAAAGAAAGGAAAATAGCACGTTGGTGATGACACGGATAAACTGGAACCACATCATGCATTGCTGGCAGGAATGTAAAATGGTACCGCCACTGTGGAATGTGGAAAACAGCTTGGTTATACCTCACAAGTTAAATATATGATTACCATTTGACTTAGAAATTACACTTCAGGTTATATTCTCCAAAGGATTGAGAACAGAGACTCAGATACTTGTAGATAGTGTTCATAGCAGCATTATTCACACTAGCCAAAAGGTGGAAACAACTGAGGTATCCATCATCAAGTGAATGGATTAACAAAATGTGTTACACTAAAATATTATTCAGCCATAAAAAAGTATGACCTATGGAAACATGTTACAATATGGATGCATCTTGAAAGCATTACCCTGGAAGATAAATAAGCTACACACAAAAGTATAGATATTGTATGATTCCATTTATAAGAAATATCTAAAATATACAAATTTATGGATAGAAGTTGATTAGAGGTTACCAAGGGCTGGAGGTAGGGAAGAAAATGGTTATTGCTGAATGGGTCCAAAGTTTCTGTTTGGGGTGATGAAATATTTTGGAAATAGATAATGGAACTGGTGACAGATTTGTGAATGCCACTCACTTGTACACTTAAATATAAATCTACAGTGAATTTCCGTAAATTATTCTTTTGCATATTTGAGATGATCACATGGATTTTTTGCCTTCTTCTGTTAAATGTGATGAGGTAATGCCTAAATATTCTGATATGAAACCAGACTTTTATTCCTTAATCTTTTTTTTGGTAATGACACACCATTTTTTATTCATGGCAGATTTGAACTTGGCAATAATTTATCTAGAATCTTTGCCAGTATGCTTATAAGTAATATAAGCCTGTAATTTCCTTTTTCTTGTCATATTTTGGTATATAAAATCCACTAAGTTTTCTCTGTTGTCTAACCTCTTGGCTATTTTTCATAAAAATAAGGATTGTTTTCTAAGCTTGGTACAAACTCACTTAAAAACTGTCTATGCCTGCCACTTGTTGGGGTTATGGATGGTGCAAAATTTTTAATGAGTCAATTATTTTAATACTAATTTTGATAACTTATCTAGAATACTTTCCAAGTTTCATGTTTCAAATTAACAGTGATTCACTTAAGAATTTTAAAACCTCTTTCATATTTGTATTTTCATTTTCATTCTTAATATTACTCACTTGTACTTTTTCATCAGTCTTGTCAGAAGTTTGTCTGTTTTACTAGTTTTTCAGATAAGCTTCAATTTTGTTGACCATTTCCATTTCATAAACTTGTGCTTTTATTAATCTTTTCCTTTTGTGTACTGTGAGAGTACTTTATTTTTCTAGTTTATTGAGTTGTTTCTTTTTTTTCTAGGCTCTTTTGTTTTCTAACAAATGCTTTTAAAGCTACACATTTACTTCCGTGTAATTCTTCAGCTGCATTCTACAAGCATCTTACTCTATGTACAAGCTAGCAGATTAGTCTGCCACATTTTCATGGATGCTAGTAAAGGATTTAAGACTCAATATTGACATTTTTTGGCGGTGCCTCAAACCCCAGTTCCCATGGTGATGTCAAGAGGGCCAGATAATACCTCCATCTACAGAGGTTATATTATAGGAGAGGGATACTGGGCTTAGGGAACCCAAATGTTTTATAAATGTTCCTCCAGAGGGACGCAGTATATGTTTATTATCAAACAGCTTTGAGAAGATAGTCAAAACAAAGGGCAGTCATTGCCTCACTTAACAGTGTATGCAAAAACATGAGAGAACCAGAAAGAGCTGTCTTCTAACAATCTATAAATCTATGTTGGTGAAACTGACATCTGAACAATATTGAGTCTTCTAACCCAGGAGCATAGCATACTTTTCCCTCTATGTAAGTCTTTCATTTTGCTGTTGTACTTGCAGTTTTCAATAAAAGTCTTGCATGTCTTTCAATTAAATTTCTTCTGAGGAAAGAAGAAATTTTTTTTGCTGCTATTGTAAATGTTATTTTAAAATTTCATTTTAAACTTGTTTATTGCTAATATTTAAAAATACAACTGATTTTTGTATATTATTATTGTGACCTTGCTAAATTATTCTGGTACTTTATAGTTTCTTTTGGATTTTTCATGTACACAATCATGCCATCTGTGAATAAAGACAATATTACTTCTTACAGTCAAATCTTTTTCTTCTCGCATTTAAGTAGTTAGGATCTGCAGTATAATATTTGGTGGATGTGGTTAGAGTGAGAACATCATTGAAATGTTCCTGCCCTTTAGGAGAAAGTACAAAATATTTTATTTACCATTATGTGTCATTTTAGCTGTAGCTTTTAATAAATGCCCTTTATCATATCTAGTTTATTAAGAATTTCTATCAAAAAAGGCTATTGAATTTTATCAAAAGTTTTTTCTGATCTACTTACAGTAAGTTTTTCCTGTTTATTCTGTTAATGCACTGAAATACTTGGACTGATTTCCTTTCCTATTTTTTAGGCTTTATTTACTGAGAGAGAGAGACAAAATGTGAGCATGGGAGGGGCAGAGAGAATCCCAAGCAGGCTCTATGCTGTCAGCACAGAGCCCAATGGGCTCAAACTCACAAACTTGTGAGATTATGACCTGAGCTGAAATCAATAGTCTGACACTTACTTACACTTACTTACTGAGCTACCCAGGCACCCCTTGGACTGATTTTCAAACATTAAACTAGGGGCACCTGGGTGGCCCAGTTGGTTAAGTGTCTGACTGGCTCAGGTCATGATCTCACGGTTTGTGGGTTCAAGCCTCGCTTTGGGTGCTGTGCTGACAGCTAGCTCAGAGCCTGGAGCCTGTTTCAGATTCTGTATCTCCCTCTCTCTCTGACCCTCTCCTGCTCATGCTGTGTCTCTCTCTCAGAAATAAATTAAAAATATTTAAAAAAATTTTTTAAAAACATTAAACTAATCTTGCATTCTTGGAACAAACCCCACATAGTCATTTTATCCTTTATATATATCTATATGTAACACACACATAGATATAATTAATGTGTATTAACACATATTACATATGTACATATTAATATGTATATAATCAGCATCTTATAAGATATAATAAAAATATTATAAGAGCAAAGGCCATTACATATTGATAAAGGGGTCAATCCAACAAGATAATATACATTCATAAATATGTATGCATTCAACATAGAAGCACCTAAATATATAAAGCAAATATTAACAGACCTAAAGTGGTGTTAAAAAACAATTGTAGAAGAAGACCTCAATACCCAACTTATACCAATAGATAGATCATCCAGACAAAAAAAATCAATAAGGAACACACTGGTGTTCAACAACATACTAGACCAGATGTACTTAACAGATAACTACCAGAAACTTCCCACCCCAAAGCAACAGAATATACATTCTTCAGTGTACATGGAACATTCTCCAGAATAGATTATATGTCAGGCCACAAGACAAATCTTAATAAATTTAAGATGACTGAAATCATAAGCTTCTTTTCCAGTGACAATGCTATGAAACTAGAAATCAATTGCAAGAAGAAAAATAGAAAATTCACAAATATGTGGAGATTAAACAATATGATATGAACAGTGGGTCAAAGAAATAAAGAGAAATCAAAAATTACCTTGAGACAAATGAAAATGGAAATAAAACATAAAACATACCAGAACTTGTGGGATGCAGCAATAGCAGTTCTTTTTATTTAAAAAAAAAAATACAAAAAAAAACTTTTTAACGTTTATTCATTTCTGTGAGAAAGTACGAGTGAGGGTGGGGCAGAGAGAAAGGGAGACAGAATCTGAAGCAGGCTCCAGACTTGAGCTCCATGGGGCGCCTGGGAGGCTTTTTATTTAAAAACAAAAACAAAAAAAACCTTTAATGTTTATTCATTTCTGAGAGAAAGTATGAGTGGGAGAGGGGCAGAGAGAAAGGGAGACACAGAATCTAAAGCGGGTTCCAGACTTGAGCTGTCCTGGGGTGCCTGGGTGGCTCAGTCGGTTGAGCATCCGACTTCGCCTCAGTTCATGATCTCACAGTTCGTGGGTTCAAGATCCACGTTGGGCTCTGTGCTGACAGCCAGCTCAGAGCCTGGAGCCTGTTTCTGATTCTGTATCTCCCTCTCTCTCTGACCCTCCCCTGCTCACTCACGCTCTCTCTTTCTCTCTCTCAGAAATTAAAAAACAAAAAAACCAGGGGCGCCTGGGTGGCTTAGTCGGTTAGGCGTCCGACTTTCGCTTGGGTCGTGATCTCGCGGTTCGTGGGTTCGGGCCCCGCGTCGGGCTCTGTGCTGACTGCCAGCTCGGAGCCTGGAGCCTGTTTCGGTCTGTGACTCCCTCTCTCTCTGACTCTCCCCTGCTCACGCTGTCTCTCTCTCTCTCTCCTAAAAATAAATAAAACATTTAAAAAAAAAAAAAAACAAAAAAAACCAGACTTGAGCTGTCAGCACAGAGCACAATGGAGGGCTTGTACTCATGAACCATGAGATCATGACCAGATACAAAGTCAGACATTGAACTGTCTGAGCCACCCAGGCACACCAGCAATAAGCAGTTCTAAGAGGAAGTTCCTGGCAAGAAAGGACTACATTAAGAAACAAGAAAAATCTCAAACAACCTGACATGACATCTTGAACTAGAAAAGGAACAACAAATAAAGCGCAAAGTTAGTAGAAGAAAGGAAAAAACAAAAATGAGTGGAAATCAATGAAATAGAGACTAAAAAGACAGTAGAACAAAATCAATGAACTAAGAGCTTGTTCTTTCAAAAAACAAGCAAAATTGGTAAACTTTTAGCTAGACTCACCAGGTAAAAAGAGAAAAATAAATAAAAATCCAAAATGAAGGAGAAAATGTTACAATAGATACGACAGAAATACAAAGGATCATAAGAGACTGCTATGAACAACTATTCACCAACAAATTTTACAACCTAGAAGAAATGGATAAATTCCTAAAAACATACAACCTACCAATACTGAATCATGAAGTAGTAGACCTGAAGAAAGTCAAACAGACTGAATACCAGTAACCAGTAAGGAGAATGCATTGGTAATCAAAAACCTCCCAACAAAAAAAAGTTTACTCTAGATGACTTTCCTGGTGAATTCTACCAAATATTTAAATTAGAATTAATAGCTATCCTTTCCAAACTGTTCCAAAAAATAGAAGGAATACTTCCAAATTCATTTTGCAAGGCCAGCATTACATTGATATTAAAGACAACATAAGAGAATTACAAGTCAATATCCCCAATGAACACAGATGCAAAGATCTCAATAAAATATAAGCAAATTGAATTCAACCTAGAATTTAGAATCATACACCACAACCAAATGGATTTATCCTAAGAGTACAAGGATGGCTCAACCTCTGCAAATCAATGTGATACACTACATTAACAAAATGAAGCTTAAAAATCATATGATCATGGGGCACCTCAGTGCCCCAGTTAAGCAGTTAACTTCAGTTAAGCATCTGACTCAATTCCAGCTCAGGTCATGATCTCATAGTTTGTGGGACTGAGCCCCAAGTCAGGCTCTTTTGCTGTCGGCACAAAGATTCTTTTTCTCCCTGCCCCCCACTCTCTGCCCCTCCCCAACTCTCTCTCAAAATAAATAAACTTAAAGAAAATCATGTGATCACATCAATATAGAAAAAACATGCGATAAAATTCAACATCTATTTATGATAAAAACTCTCCACAAAGTGTACAGGGGGAATGTACCTCAACACAAAGCCATATATGACAAGCCAATAGCTAAAATAAAATAATAAACTAGAAATAAATACAAAACCTGAATTCTCCTAGATCTGTTAAAGAAATTGAATCCATAGTTAGAAGTCTCCGTACCCTATAATTAAGGACTTCTAACTAAATATTGAAGAAAGAAATATTATCAGGAGAGTTAATCTTTGCACAACACAGAGGTTAGGGGCACTGACCTCCTATGAAATAAAAAATCTGCATAAAACTTTTTACTCCCCCAAAACTTAATAGCTTACTGTTGACTGGAAGCCTTACAATAATGTAAAAAGTCAATTAACATATTTTGTATTTACATATCTTATATACTATATTCTTACAATAAAGTAAGCCAGAGAAAAGAAAATGTTCTTAGGAAAAATTAGAAAATATACACTTGCAGTCCTGTACTCTATTTGTCAATACCTTACATTTACATCATCTGTTTACAAGATTAATCATTTGTCAGCACCTACATCAATATTGTTTTATGTGATGTAAAACATGAAAAGATAATGTGAAAAAGAAATTCATATATGTTTACAAGTATAATGATTTATGCACTGATAATGAAGCAGCAGCAATACGATTGCTTTATGGTAGCCTAGTGTAATTGATACAAATGCTTCACCGTACCCTGGCCTGTGCACTAATGAATGAATCGCTATAAAATTTTTATGACCTACGGTGTTAGTCATATTTACAGTATTGGAAATGTTACATTAAAAATGACACTTACCTGTGATGATGGGCTGATACGCAGTTTCAGTATTTTTTGAAAGCAGAAAGCAGAAAACCAACTTATTAATTTTATAAGTTTATTTTATAAACTTAATTTTATATTAATTATCACTCACCTTACACCTGCCATTCTTGCCATGCAATTAGATTTTCAAATACAGACACATACATACACAACAGGTCAGCTTAGTAACTGTATGGCATGATTACTTACTATTGATAAAGTAGATCATCATAAATGTCTTCATTCTTATCTTCATATTTTGTCTGAGACACAGGAAGAGGAGGAGATGGTTTTGCTGTCTCTGGGGTAGTGGAGGTGGAGGTGGAAGGGGAGGCAAGGGAGGCCTGCCTCAGTATAACTGTATGGAAATACATCATAATGTGTGACTCGTATTTTTAGTTCTATAAATACACTTCTATATGGTTCCAATCCTTCTTCCCCATTTGCTTCAGTTCCAGTGCCTGTATCATAGAAGGGTCCATGTTGTAAAAGAAGTCAAAAGCAGTCTTAAATGATCGGAACCTTCTGCCAGATTGTCTAAGAGCAATTTGTCTTCTGACACTGCTTCGCCTGTATCTTCTTCCTCAATGTCAGACACCGTTAATTCCTATCAAGTCTTAATTTCCCTGATGCGGTGACTATTAGCCCCTGGATTTCTCCAATATCCATGCCCTGACACCCTTTAACCCCCACCCTTTTGCCATAGTCACATTCTTTCATAATTTCCTTGATTGGCTGTCATAAATCCTATCAAGTCATTCACAGTATCTTAACAGTCTTCTTTAGCAAGAATTTATTATTTTGGGCTTGACAGCTTTCACAGCTTTTTTTCCTACAACAATGCCCGTATCTTCAACGGTATAATCCTTCATCAGGACTCTCTTCCATAGCATTGACAATCCTTTCCATAGAGTACCAGGCGTAATGAGCCGTAAAGGTCTTTATGACACCCCAAATCTAGAGACCTTGTGTTTGGGGACATGTAGACACTTTAATGCCTTCAGTATTAAACTCATGGAGTTCCGATTGGCCAAGGGTGTTTGTCCAACATCAAAAGAACTTTAAAACACAGTCCCTTGCTGGCAAGGTACTTCCTGACTTCAGGGGCAAAGCATCAATGTAACCAATCCAGAAAAAAGGGTTCTCGTTGTCCAGGTCTTCTTGTGCAACCGTAAGACTGGCAGTACGTGTTTATCTTTTCCTTTCACCTTCCAGCTTGGAGGTTAGCAGCTTTAAAGATGAGGGTAGTCCTGTCAGAACCTGACTGCATTTGCACTTAACAGTAGAGTTAGCCTACCTATCCCCTTCCCACCTTAAATCCTGGTACTTGCTTCTCTCCCAAATAAATGTCCTTTGAGACTTTTTTTTTCCTTCCAGAATAGTGACCTTTCATCTGCTCAGGCAGATACCCTTTCTCCTCAATGATTTTCTTAATGGCTTCTGGGAACTCATTTACTACTTTTGGGTTAGTAGAAATGACTTATCTTGACATTTTTTAAGCCAAACCTTTCTAAAAGTACCAAACCATCCTTGGCTGGCATTGCATTCTCCTCTTTTAGATTTTTCGCCTTCCTTTCGGTTTAAGTTTTTGTCAAATGATAATAGTCTATAGGTATGCCTTTCTAATAGCAATCCTGCACCCAACAAATGCTGCATTTTCAAGAAGATAAAAAATATTTCACAAAAGAGGTTTTGCACCATCTGGTGTAACACAACCATGACTTCATGAATTTCCTTTTCTTTTTAAACAGTCCTTATATTTGGGTTCATTTATCTTGAAATTGTAGGCATCTGCAGGAGCAGATCTCCATCAGCGGTACTCACCAAGCAATTCAACTTTTCCTTATGTCATGACTTTTCTCTGCTTCTTGGGAGAGCCTCCAGCATCATCAGTGGCACTTCATATGGGCCCCCTGTTCTTAGTGTATATGGTACTGCACTAAACACAAAAATACATGGCAATACAACATGCAATTTACTGAAGACATGAACTGCTCATGCAGAGATGACTAGTGTCATGTGGTGTTTTACGTGCACTCACTTCAGCAGGTGGTTATGAAATTATTACAGAAGTACAATATGTACAACTAATTTTATGCAGTTACTTCATACTGCATTTTTGTTTACTTTTCTTGATTGCCAGTGGCACCATGTATAGTCTGTGTTTACGTTCCTAAGTTTTATTAAGTTTCAACTTTTCATAATAGTTTTCAGTATATTTTATGGTAATAAATGAAAAATATACTAGTGCCTACATATATTTTATGCATTTATCACATTCTTTTAAACTTTGAATATGTCTAGTCTAGAGAGTTTATCTGTGAGTTTTTTCAAATTATTGCAAATCTCCAAAAATGTTTCCAATAGAATTACTGAAATCCACGCATAAGTGAACCTGTGCAGTTCAAACCCATGTTGTTCAAGGATCAGCTGCATATATGTATATATATATATATTTTTTTTCCAGAGATTAGATGAAGAGAAAGACAATTCCTAACATGTTAGGTTGTAACTTCAATATCATAACCCAACATTACAAGGACATTTCAAAATTTTAGATCAATAAAAAAAATATTTTAGTCAATACCCTTCATTAAAAAAAATGCAAAAATCTCCAAAATACATTCTATTACTTATGTGTAATTTAAAGCTGCTTCTTATACACTGAAAATTATACATTCCTTTCTAAGCACTATTGTAACAATCTATTTTGAAGTGTTGTATTTTTATTATTCAGTTTCAAAAATTTAATTTCAATTCTGATTTCTTCTTTGATCGATGGACTACTTAAAAGTATGCGGCCTAATTTTTTTTTTGCCTAATTTCTTAATATGTGAAAATTTTGCAGCTATCTTTTTACTGATGCTTAAATCTCACTGTAATCACATCAAGAAGGTACTCTAGACAATTTCAGTTTACACAATCCATTGAAATGTACAGTGTACATCCTTTCTGGGAGAACAATCAATACGCACTTGAAAGGAATGTCTGTTTTACAGTCATTGGCTCTAGGGTTCTAATAAATGTTGACTTGGTTGATAGGTTCAATTATTTTGTACTTAACACTGGTTTTGTGTCTGCTTATTGTATCAATTGCAGAAAGAGGTAGAATCAACTATGACTGTGAATTTCTTTTCCCCTTTAATTCTGTCAAATTTTGCTTCATATTATTTTGAAGCTCTCCTAATTAGGTATGTACCCAGTAAGATGATTATATCTTCCAAGTCGACCCGTTTATGAAAAAATCCTTCATGACTTCACTCATATGTGAACTCTAAAAACACAAATGAATTTAGAAACAAAAAGCAGAGCTAGACCTATAAATTGATGATCACCAGTGGGAAAGGGGGTGGGAAATACAGGCCTCCAGTTCTAGAATAAGTCACAGGAATAAAAGACACAGCATAGGAAATATGGCCAATGATACTGTAATAGTGTTGTATGGTGACAGATGGTAGCTACACTTGTAGTGAACATACCGTGACGTACCGAGGTGTCCAATCACTATATATTGTACACCTGAAACTAATGTAAAAATGTGTTAACTAGAAGCAAATAAAATTTTTTTTCTAAAAACCAACCAAACAAAAAAATCCTTTTTCTCTCTGGTAATACTCTGTTATCTTAAAATCTTAAAAACAGCATCAATATAGCCACACTTGCTTTCATGAGTAGTGTTTACATGGTATAATTTTTTCTATACTTTTAATCTACAGTCAAACCATATCTTTCATAAGCAGCATATAGTCAAGTCTTTTATTACCGTCAGACCATCTGTATCTTGCATTTGGAGTATGCATGAAGTCCCATTTGTTCCTTCTTTCCTGCTTTTCTAATCAGTTTTTTAAAAATAAGAATGTGATTTCTCATTTTTATTTTGGTAAAATATACATAATAAAAAATGGAGTATTTTAACCAATGTGCAGTTCTGTGGTGGTACATTTACAATGTTGTGCAACCATCAGCACCACCCCCAGAACTCCATCATCCCAAACAGAAACTCTCACTCCCCTTCCTTCCATTCCCAACACCATTCCATTTTGTCTCTATGGAATTTGACTTCTCAAACATTTTTTTTAATGTTTATTTTAGAGAGACAGATTGCCAGTGGGGGAGGGGCAGAGAGAGAGGGAGACACAGAATCCAAAGCAGGCTCCAGGCTGTCAGCACAGAGCCCAATGTGGAGCTTGAACTCATGAACCATGAGATCATGACCTGAGAAGTTGGACGCCTCACCAACTGAGCCCTGGTGCCCCTTGATTACTTCTCATATTAGTGGAATCAGATATCCTTTTGTGTCTGGCTTATCTCAGCATACTTTCAAGATTCATCCATGTTGTAGCACATGCCAGAATTTCCTTCATTTTTGAGACCAAAAAGCATTCCATTGTATGTATATGCCATATCTTGTTTATCCACTCCTCTGTTGATGGACACTTGGGCTGTTTCCGCCTTTTGGCTCTTGTGAATAATGCTGCCATGAACACGAGTGTATGGGTATCTGAATCCTTGCTTTCAATTCTTTTAAGTAAGCCTAGGAGTAGAATTGTTGGCTCATATGTTAATTCTGTTTAACTTTTTAAGGAAACTTATCCATGCTTTAAAAAATATTGTTTAACACCATTATTGTTTAAATTCATCTAGTTTATACAATTTCCCTTGTACTCCATTTTTTTCTTGCATGCTCTGGGTTTTCTTTCCTAAGGATATCCTTAAAAGTTCCCTCAGTGAGGGCCTGAAAATAAACTCTGGTTTTCATCTGAAAATTTCCAAGAAGAACAGGGGAAGAATTTTGCTGTGTCTGTACTTCTGTTCTCGGCTGTGTTCTTCAGCACAGAAGAATGGCATCTATTTTCTTCTGACCTCCATGGTTGCTGTTATGAAGTCAACTGTTCGTCTGTCACTTCTCTGAAGATCATGTTTTCCCCACTTTGGCTGTTTTTAATATAAAACCTACTTGAGTATTCTTTTAATATGTTAATATACAGGTGGATTTTTAACTTATCTTGCTTGATTTAGATGGGCCTCTCCAATCTGATGGTGTCATTAATGCTGGAAAATTATCTCTGAATAGCATGCTTGTCCCCTCACTCTCTTGGCTTGCACTCACTCATTATCAAACCTGTATTTTTCAGTGTTCTGCTCATCAGTTAACACTTCTTTATAGTTTCCTGTTACTCAGTGCTGTATTCTGTATTTTTACCAATCTCCCAGTTTATTCATAAAAGATTTTTTTTTCTGTTAAACTCATCTGCTGAATTTCTAATTTTAACCATCATGTCTCATTTCTATAAATTCTATTCAGCTTCTTTTCATAGTTGGTCATTTCTGGAATCTCATTCTTTCATCATATTCCGATACTCTCATTTCTTTTAATGTATTAAACAGTTCAGAATACTAGATCATTCCAGTCTGTAAACCTCTGCAGGTTTAATACGGCAATTTGAAAGTTCCTAATTGACTCTTGTTCATGGCAGCTGTTTTCATATTCGCTGTTACAATGTATTTGAGTATGAATAACAGTGGTTTGACTATTGGTGGGACTCCTCTGAGGCCTGGCTTGAAGAGAAGCCCAGGGAAATACAGAAAGGTGGCTTCCTGATGAATTCTCTTCCTTCAGAAAGGATTGTTCTAAGATCCTACTGTTCTAAAATTTCTAATTTTCTTTTCCTTTGTAAACTCTTATGAAAGACAAGACAAAATATTTCAATCTCTTTGAAATACCTTTTTAGAACCATTTAAACAGTCACTATTTGGTTTTTTGGTTAACTTCCAAATTTAGTTAATTGGTGATATTTCTTTGCAAAAGTGTGACAAGGCTTCCATTTGGCTAGGAAGAAATTTATTTCCATGTTAGCATTATAATAATAATCACTCACAAATCACTAAAGCATCTAATTTCTTTGCTTTTAAGAGGCATTCCTGGAGCAACCTCTTATACCTGAAACATTTGAGACATGTGTGTTGAATCTATAACCAGAGGATAAAAATGCCAATAAGTGGAGTCAAAATATTATATGAATACTTTAATGCAAAATGCTTAACACTTAAAATTAGCAAAGCTTCATTTAAATTAAAACTCCATTTAACTAAAAGATGGTTAAACCCAAGAATTGTACAGTAGTTGATTTCTGCTATATAATGCCAGTCCTAATGCAATACAGTAGGAACTGCATCGTTAGCCGTCATTTCCTCCATCGCTCATCTGAACCCTAAGGGGCAGGGGAGAGGATACTCAGACAGACACAAAACAAAATACAACCAAATAAACTGTGCAGTGATTCCTAATAGTTATAAATCCATTGACTAAGCTGTCCAACCAAACAGCTGGGAATAACTGCAGGTATTGTTCCAGAGCTGATAAGAGGTTTCGTTTTTACAGCATGGTAGAAGGTCTGCACTAGGTGAAAAGTCACAGTTTAAGGATGCATGTTCTGTAAATAGTTCCTACATATACACATTTAGTGTGTGTAAACACTAGAAATATACATTAGACAGGGTACCCTTACCAGTTGGGTACAGTTTAAAAAAGAGGATGAGGTAACATGAATCTCAAAGTCCACAGGAATCCTGCCTGAAGAATTTGAACAGCTGCCAGTAATTCACGTCCAATATACAGGGGTTAAGGCGGCTCCTGGACCCCTACGGTTTGCTGAAACTGGATTCGCTGGCTTTCAGCATAGCAACTGCATCTTTCACTGCATGGTAGATGACATTCTTCACCTAGAAGGACGGGAGAAAATATGGCCAGTTTACCAAGAAATCTAAAATCTGTCACTAAGAATTAACTTTTCCCCTACCAATTTTACTACCATTCTAAATTTTTAAAAAAATATTATTATTATTTTTTTTTTTTTTGAGTGGGAGAGAGAGAGAGCACGAGGGGAGAAGAGGGGCAGAGGAAGAGAATCTCAAGCAGGCTCCATGCTCAGCACAGAGGCTAACATGGGACTTGATCCCATGAACTGTAAGATCATGACCTGAGCAGAAATCAAGAGTTGGATGCTCAACTACCTGAGCCACCCAAGTGCCCCTCTCACCAAATTTAAAACTCAGTATTCAAAAATCAATACTTAAAAGGCCCCTAGGATCCTTTAGGCCAGTATTTCATAACCATTTTAAACCCATGCCTCCTTTTCCCCCTTCTGTAGGTTTTGATGCCATGTGGCACTGAGCCCGGTGAGTCCAAGGAGAGGCAAGTCCCAAGGTACAATTTTTCAAGACTTCTATGTTCCCCTAGTTTTCCAAACATAAAATATGTTATATAACTCACTACTTTTACTGAAAGCATCTTTGAGCCCATTCCCTTCTGATCCTCTTTGGATCCCAAAGATTCTGTTCTGCTCTCTTCAAGGATAACACCACCACAGCATTCAAAGTCTTTGTTCAAAACCAGTGTCTGGGCAGCTGAGCCAGGATCAGAAATCAGATCTATTCATTCCCAATACTAAAGCGTGGGGCACGGTACTTTACAATCCAAACAGCAGCAAACCAAGTGAGACTTCTACATTTGTTCCTCTTTGGCCGAAGTAGACAGTGGAACTAGACATAAGCCAGCTCATCAACTCATGTACCAAGTGTGATATGGCCAAGTTCAGAGACTCTTTATAAAGTCAATAATGGGTCATGAAGCCAGAGTCAGAGAACGCCAGGAATCAGTAATATTTTTACCTGTAATTTATCTTCATGATTAGTATGAGTCTGTGACAGATAACGGAATTCCTGAGTAAGCCAGAAACAGTGTTTAACATGCTCTGGAGAAACAAAATCTTCAGCCACTTTGATACAGCTATATAAGTTATGAACCTGGAAAACATAAGCTGCATCAGTAACGCATATGCAAAAATTCTTACTGTCAGGAAAATAAAGAATAAAGTAATGTTTCTTGCCTGATGTGGAGCTCCTGCTGGGATAAATACCACATCCCCAAGAAACTGTACAATAGCCCAGCCTTGAACTCCATACTCTTGATGAAGACGCTTTCTTAGTGATCGGTCTAAATACCAGCTCTGATCATGAATGGGATCATGATCTGCTGGGTTTTCTTGACCTTGTTCTTCTGATACCTAGAATACATTTGAAATATTATGAAACTGAGCAACATATTGAGGCCCAATGAAGACACTTCCCTCTGAATACTGTGGGCAGCCAACAGATGTCAGGCCTTCCTTAATAGATACCCTGTTGGCAGAAAGAGACAAGTAATACTCAAAGACATTAATTGAAAGAACCAAGAGAAAAACCGAAGGCAAATGTGGTTTTCCTTCTGTCATTTCCAATAATGTCTGACTGGCAGTCTGCATAAATTCAGAAATGCTATATTTGGACAATATTTTGGTCTAGACTTTTTTTTTTTTAACATTTATCTTTTGAGAGAGAGAGACAGAGTATGAGGAAAGTTGGGGCAAAGAAAGAGGAAGACACAGAATTTGAGGCAGGCTCTAGGGTCTGAGTTGTCAGCACAGAGCCCAATGCAGGGCTTGAACCTATGTACTGTGAGATCATGACCTAAGCTGAATTCAGTCGCTTAACTGAGCCACCAGGCACCCCTGGTCTAAAGTTTTGAACATAAATAGGCTCAAGTCCTTAGAAACAGACTTGCTTTTTACAGTTGTTAAAAATCTATACTCATTTAACAATCTATGTTACAGACAAGTCCCAAAGATAGTTGTAGATTAAATCTGTTTATTCTAGACAGAGTTATTTGACAGTCCAGACTCAGGGTGACACACTCAAAGGAACAATATGGTGACCAACAGGTTTTGGAAGAGTCCAATGATCCTAAGTTAGAAACAGCTTTGATTCAAACAATGATGGTTAAGGACCTGCTTGGTAGCAGGCAACAGGCTAGGGCTGTTCACCTTCATTCCTCATGAACAACTGAGGAGAATCAGCCACAGATACCTGGGCTGCAATCAGCAGCTTCATTGGCAACCAGGTTAAAAACTGAATGCATCCATCTTGCCTAGAACTTCCACACACAGCCCTTGCAGAACAAACCTTGCCTACTATGAGAAACTTGGAATCTTAAAAACCCCAGCATCCCTTTCCAATGACCCTTCACAAACTAATGGCCACAAGCAATGCCTGAGGCTTTCCTGACCCCCTACTAGTGAAGGCAGACAAAACCTACAGGGTCCTAAGTAACCCCCTCAGAGCAAAGTTAACAAGGGCTAAGGAATTATATATGAACTTCTGAAGCACAGTACTTAGATTTTCAAGGCAATAAAAACAAATTGATACTAACAGATATCAGAGGAACCTGAAGGTAGAATGCACAAAAATCTCCAAGTCCACTATAATGTAAAACACAGACAAAAGAAAAAAGGCACAGCCCCCTCCTCTCTTCAAACGTGTGAGCCTAATCACTTAGAAGTCTCTGTTCCTCAGCAACCAGCTTCAGCCCCGTCAATCTGACACACACAGGTCTAACTTTTGAGGTTGTGATTATTTCCTGATAACCAGCTAGTCTCAACATGTAGTAATTTATAATGTTGCTATTTTCCACGCCTCTCTCCTCACATGCCATAGGATAAAGAGCGCACCTTTTTAAGGAATTCTCGTATTTTCTCCGTGTCCTTTGCAGCATATATGTGCCAGAGGGCTCCTGGCTTCTCTTTTCCCTCGATAAATCGCTTTATTGTGAGTTCATCAGAATCTCCATCTTGGATGGTTTTAAGGACTTCTGGAGCAAGAGAAAGCAAAGATCAGACCACAGCCTCCAGCTCAGAGAGTAAGCCCCACTTCTATCCTCAGCATCCTACCTTCTTCTTGGTCACACTGTCCTTTGGGAATTCCCACATACACCATGACATTAGCTGCATCAGATACGTCTAAGTGAAGATTTGTTGTTCCATATTTCCTGTCTTCTGGAGTAATCAATCCTGCCAACAGAAAACACTTTAAATTTACTGAGATGTGAAGGCTGCCATTGTCTTTCCCACTCCCTGGGAGAAACTTTGTCACAGACCTTAAAAGCTGCCTCTCTAAATCATGTACAAGAGAGCAGTATTTAATATTAAATTATTCCTTTCAACTTTGAAAGAAAGCAATCTCATCAAATATTTAATCATTAAAAAAAAAAAAAGTCCTAACAGTAGAACTTCGGTTTCTGATGACAGGCAAAGTAGGTCCCTGACACACCCTTCTCTAAGAACTAAAACTCCTGGATGAAATTATTGGAAAAAAAAAATTCTTTTAATGAATCAGTGTGCTGGCAAGAAAAAAAGAAATAACCATAAGCCAAAAAAATCAGAAAACAAGACCATTAGTACAGTGGCTCCCCCAAAAGGCCATGTGCTTGAGCAGGTGAATCCAAGCTCTGGCTGTCACAGCCTCGAGCGCAGCGGGGTAAAACCTAAGACCGAGGGTTTGAACATGCAGGATGGAGAGTCTAACAGAAACCCCCCTCACATACACATAACGCTGGGACCTCAAACTGGTATATACTCAGAACGAAAGAAAACACTGCCTTGGTTCCTTCAGCTGTAAAAGCAAGCTGTAAAAACAAACAACAAAGCCCCAGAGAGGGTAGGGTTGAGCCACAGCACAAGCTCACAGTCTGAGATTTTAATTTCCTACCCCCAGGAGAAGATCTACTCTGCTCAGCAGTCACCCTGCAGCTCACCAAGCCCTGCAGTGACCTTGGACAGCCCACCCGGACAGGCAGACTCTGCTTCTTGAATGTGCAGTGAAGGGAAGCCTGGCTTGAACTGGGCAAGTGGAGGCCATTTGCTAACGTGCCAGCCCGTGAAACAGCCCTGTTTTGTTTGGAGGAGGCCAAGGACTTCCTTCTGATTTGTGAGAGCCCGGTTAGAGGAGCTGTTCTACACAGCAGGGGGTACCCCATAATGTCCACTGGGATTGTGGCCCTAGAGCCCTGTGCTCTCCTTTCTTTCCATTCAGCTGACCTATTAGCCCCAGAGTGGGGAGAGCATTAGGTATTAGGGCAAAAAGCAAAGGATGTGCTTTAGAAGCGATGTATCAAAGGAGATTTGCTTTAAAATGGTAAGGGAAAAATATAACAGAATGGAATAATGAAACACTCATGGTAAAAAACTGAAAGCTACTGTGACTGGGTGGTAAGTATATGGGAAGTCACTGTATTAGACTCTGAAGTTCTAGGTGCATTTGAGAAACTTTTCTGTAATAAAAAGTAAAATTAAAATTTAATAAGGAAAATCAATTCATGCAAGAAAAATAAATGAAATGGTTGTAATAAATGATAGCATGGATAAATATCCAAAAGTCTGATTCTATTTATATAAAACTCAAACACAGGTTAAATCTGAAAGAATATTCTGTGGGGAGATGGTCAGTGCCAAATAGAGGAAAAGAGCTGTGCCAAACGAGGAAGGAGGCAACGCCTATCCAGCCATCAGCCCCAGCGCCCATGCAAATGTGGCCACAGCGACTGCACGCTGGTAAAGCAGTCTCTAAACTGAGAGAGCCTGAACTCCAACAGACAAAAGATTATAAAAACATAAAGGTCCCAGGAAAAGGATTCCCAGAAAATAGAAAATCCTGAAACATACCACCACCATGGACTGTTATGAAAAGCACAGCAGCTGACAACAATCCGGGCCGCTGGTGACACAAGGGGGCTGGGGGCAGAGTAGAATGACTCTAGCCTGGAAATGGGAGACTCGATGTCCTAGTCTCAGACCTGAGAAGGTCACTGTTCCTGCTACTGACCTGAAGACCTGGCCCCCATCTGTAAAACTGCTGGTGCCACTGGAGCTGAAGAGATACTGTCTCTTTCTCCAAAGAGCCTTTCACTCTACAGAGGAGTCACAGCTCAATCACTTAACCTTTGAAAATGACTGCTTTTTAATTCTATGAAAGATACAAGGTATTTGAAAATGAACACATTTTCATTATTTTCAATCCCTCTCTGCTTACTCCAGATGGGAACAATTTTGTCACAGGTAAAGCTTTTAAAGAGTAACACTGCCATCTATCTACTAGTGTCCATGCTGCCAAGCCATTCAAATCAAGCAAATAATTTATTCTGAAAACTTCTCAGATAACCACTTCTAACCCATAAAGCTTGAGGATGTCTACAAAGCACGGATAATCACTACGCAACATTACACCACGTCCACCATTCACTTTGGTGGAAAAATATTTTCATTTACGCAAGTTCATTATAAACCCTCACTGTGAACAGAGTGTGCCCTGAGACCCCAACCAACTAGCTGCTTTGAAGGGCTTGCAAGAAGAAAAGTCAACTAGGGGACATGCAACAGCCCCCCAGCATATGTAGGGCTCTCTGAACTGAGACCTAGAAAGCAAAAGGAATAGGCCAGGGGACCACTGCCTGCTGCGTCCTCTCTCCCACAGGCCATTTCTCATGTTGTTGGGCATCTAGACCATGGGAGCTTCCCAACATAAACTTCCTTCTTGAAATGTTCCCTGACTCCAGTCCAGGTGGATCCCTGAGCTGATTCCACCCTAACAGAAGAACAGTGGGGCTGAGAACCAAGCCCCTGCTCTTCTCCTCCCCCAGTAGTCTCGGGATAACAGGGCAAAGGGGCCAAAGGACTGTCCTTTCTTCAGGAGGGTTGCTGCCCTCAGGCCTGAGAGACTGGAGTTGAGAGTAGTTATAGGAAGGAATAAAATCCAACAGGTAATTTCTAGAAGGACTAGAAAAATGGGGTCCAGATAGTATAAAAGACTAAAGCAAATTCAATAAATGATCCAAACAACTGAAACTTCATTTAACAATCAATTGGTAAATAATTCCTTCAAAAATGCCAACTATCATCGAGACCTAAATAAAGACCCAACATAAAACTAGTCAAGGTCACAATATTAAGGATAAAAGAGGACTCTGGTAACCGAGAAAATCAGTGTCTATTCTGTACAGTCCTCCTCATTGGATTGTTTACAGAGTCATGTCTAAACAATGAAAATCTAATTCAAAGGTGCTTTCAGGGGCGCCTTAGGGGCTTAGTTGCTTAAACGTCCAACTTCGCCTCAGGTCATGATCAAACGGTTCATGGGTTCAAGCCCCAAATCGGGCTCTGTGCTGACAGCTAGCTCAGAGCCTGGAGCCGGCTTCAGATTTGTGTCTCCCTCTCTCTCTGACCCTCCCCTGCTCACACTCTCTCTCTCTCTCTAAAATAAACATAAAAACAACAATAACAACAACAAAAACAAAGGGTGCTTCGAATACTAACTTAAGTAACAAACTACTACTCACCAGCATGGAATAATTACATTTAAGAGTAGCTGGTGTTAGAACAGCTGGAATGCTAGCAGACTGACTTTAAAATGAGTAACAGATTTAGATTAATTTGATGACATACTATAAAACCATTGAAAAATATCACACTAAAAACAAGCAACACAAAGATTTTAAGATATAATATTAAATGTAGAAAAGAGAAAAATTAAAAATTGCATATGTCCTACAACTGTAACTATGAAAAGGAAATACACAGATACATGGAAAGGAATGAAAGGAAATACACAAAAATGAAGCCAACTGCGATGTTGTTATGATTATGAATGTTTTCCATCTCTACCTACCCCAAAAGCAATTTTCTAAACAGAAATTCTAACTTAATTCTATTCCTATTATAAGGTTTTCAAGTTAGCCATTTCTTCCTTACCGTAAGCATTATACATCTTGGGACCGAGATCTGGCCTAACAAAGTAGTTTGGCAGTCTGGAGGCCAAGTTTAGTTTGCCATCTCTCCTTGTATACTCGGGCAGTGGAATGTTGGCCATCAGATCATCAAACCTAGGAGAAGAGAACCAAGCATTAACAAAATAAGCTTGCCTTTCTAATCCATCATTGTGTGACCTTGTTTTGTTCCTTCTTACCAAAAGAAACAAACAAAAATTTCTGTGCTCATAAAGATGGAGATAGCGTTCCTTAACATGTTTAAGACCCAACTTATTGTAGCTATGAACAAAGATGTCTTCTTTCTCTCCTACAGCACACATTTTTATCAAAATGATAACAACAACAATATTTCAGACAGATGATTTGAGCGATAATTTCCTGAGGATAAAAAGTGACACTCCAGGATGTATTATTAATTCTAAGTACTCTTAGCATTCAAAGTTCAAGCTCAAATCAGGAAAATGGATCTACCAATTTAGCAATCTTGCTGTCTAATAAAACGGTATCATTACATTGAACCCTGATGTGTCTGATCCCAGCACTGCCTCCAGCCTGGAGGCTACATACCCCAGCTGGCCTCTTTCTGGCAGAGCATGACAGTGGAAACTAGTGGACCTTTCATTAGTCAGCCAGATCTCAGAGTCAGTAACTTCTTCATCTCATTTAAAACACACATCTCCAAAGACTATAGTCAAGAAATACAATTATCAACACCAGTGGAACTATTCCGTATTTCATCTTTCCCTTCTAAAAACTGTGTTCTCACCACCTCAGAAAGAATTCATCCTACCTAAGTCAAGGACAGACTCATCCCTCACTCCACCAATAATCATACCTAGAAGGCATCATATCTCTAAAGTCTTCTCCTGGTGGCCAGTCCTTAAGTTTCAACACCATTGGTTCCTTTTCATTTTTCAAGCGGTCTGAAAAGTAACCAGAATTACTGAATTGTTACTATTTATAACTCAGAAATAGACCAAAATAAATGGCAAATTAGCATATTAGGTTTAACAACCCAATAAAATTTACCTCTGCAAAATCTTCATAACCCGGTATGTTTAGTACACAAATATTTTTCTTTAATATTCCCCTCCTGCCAATTGCAATAAAATTGCCTATTTTATTTCCATGGGACCAAGAAACCCATTCGTACCCAGAAGGTAGCATGGGAGTAGCAAAATAAAAATTACCAACTAAGCTTTTCTAGATGCTTATTAAATTGCTGCTCACTTAGAGATTTCAGCCATCCCCTTTTGCCCTTTACACATTGGTGATGTTTTCACAGCTCTCTGTCTCAGATCCAGTCTCTTCCTCCTATACAGTGTTCTGGAAGAAGTGAGCAGTTCTCCAACTAATGAACAGCAGGGCACTTTAACAACCAGATGCCACAGATGTTTAATAGACCAGGTTTTCTGAGACCACCATGAAATAAAAATGACTTATTTTGCTCAGACACTGAAACTACCTGATGTTCTGTCCAGAGATAACTAGGGCCAACAGCACACAGGGTTTAGTCAGAACTATTACCCATTGCAGGCAATGCCAAGGAACCAAGAACCAAGCTCTACAAGGAAAATAAGTGGATAATTACAATTAATAGCAATGACAACTATTGTATCATTTCTTGCTGTGTTCTAGTCTCTGCTAAATGTTTTAACCATTTAATCTTACACCTAAAGCCAACAACCCAGTGAGATTAGGCACTATTTAATACTCCCATTTTGGGATGAGGAAATTGGCAGGTATCCAAGGTCATGCAGCTACTAAGTGGCAGAACTAGAACTGGAACCCAGGTTTGACTTCAGACCCTGTACTCTTGAGGACTAACGTTTGTAATAAGTTTTGTAGTCAAGCAAGTACTGTCCCATAACCTAGCTTAATTAAGTGCACACTCCAGAAGTGTGAAAAACGCAGGGTACAGTGTATGTTCAGAATACCAGCAGTATGTCATTGTGGGTGGTATGCTGGGGGTGTGCGCAGTATAGAAGAGGCAAGCTATAGTTGACTCTTAGCTGTTTTCACCATCTGTCGGCATGAGCAAGTTTGAGACCCAGAAAACTTAAATTACCAAGCTCATATACACAAGTACATATCAAGAGTCAGGTTTTGAACTCAGGCCTAACTGGAAAGCCTCATAAGGTCTGCCTCAGCTGCACAGGGCCACCTTGCCAGTCCATTCTGGGACACCAGTATCTAGACAGGGAGACAGGGGGATAAAGGCACTGTCATTTCTAACTGCAGCCTAATCTGAGACAATGAAGGGTGATACTTGCTTCAGAACACCCTTCAAGACTGGCTGAGGTTTTGTTGAGTCTGCATTGTAGTTGACTCCTTTGCCTGCTCAGTCTTGCTTCCTCTTCCTTTATTTCGCAGATGTTGATCGCTAAGTAACCACCTTATGTCTGAAACTCCATCTTAGTACATACTTGTAGAAAACCCCATCATGCCTTGTATTAAATAGATACTGTTATAAATAAAGTATGAGCCATAATCTGTAAATATGGACAAAAGGGAATAAGGAAGCAGACTGAAAGATGAAAGTGTGTGTCTAAAAAAGCAAGGGTGATGAATGAGTGACCTTAAACTACTGGGAGTCTAAAGAATGAGCTGGCCGAACCCTCCAGCAGGGATGGAGGACTGGTGACAGGTGCCTGTGATGTGAATCCCCAGGGTCAAAGATGAACCTGATGCTCTTGGAACCAGTTCCTGACTGGCCAATACACAGAAAGGGCCACATCTTAGCACCAGACACACAGCCTTCTTACTGCCTCAATGCCCCCTAGCCCAGATGCAGTAGGCAGTGACCAGGACACCCGATGTTAAATGAATTCACGTTCCCTGGCATCTTCAGGTGCTATTTTTTCTTTTTTTTTTTTTAATGTTTTTTATTTATTTCTAGGAGAGAGAGAGAGACAGCGTGAGCCGGGGAGGGTCAGAGAGGGAGTCACAGACTGAAACAGGCTCCAGGCTCTGAGCTGGCAGTCAGCACAGAGCCCGACGCGGGGCTCGAACCCACGAACCGCGAGATCATGACCTAAGCGAAAGTCGGACGCTTAACCGACTAAGCCACCCAGGCGCCCCAGGTGTTATTTTCTTAATAATTAAAAATTTTAAAGTAAAAAGGATGTATAAAGGTGAAATACACATAAAACCACCAGCCTTGAGTCCCAAGCCCTGGCTTTGTGCTCCCCTCCCACTAGGCACAGGTGGAAGCACAGAATTTCTGTCACAGGACAGACATGGAGCCACCTTAAGTATAGATAATGAAAACCTCACCTCTTTAAGGAACTACAAAGTGAATGGGCATCAGGTAGAAAAAATAAACTTGGCAAAAAGAAAGGAGAGGAAGAGATAACACACTAATTTTAAACTGCAAGATCACGGACAATGCTGTTGTTGCCGCTGATGGGCTTCAGACTCCTGCTACTCCTGTGCCATCCTTTCACATTCTAATCCCGTAAAAGGTCTTTAATACATACTTGGAACATCTTCAAATCCATCCCAGAAGTCTCCTACTGTGGCTCCTGTGATGATTTCATTGGTCCTACAGTTAACTAGGTCTACTTCCTGATTCCCAAATTCTTTCCTGAAGGATTCAGGTTTCCAAAGTTCAGTGTTCAATTTATGATGCACTCCTGACACCATCACTGGCTAAAAGAAGAGAACAAAGACTTTAGCTTGAACTCCTCCAGCTCTGTCCCCAAACCAGTGGCAGCCCCTTTTCAAACAGCTGCTTGTTCATTTCTCTGGGGCTGGTCCTCAGTGTCAGATCCCAAAGCAGCAGGTTAGCGCCCTGAGCTCACACAGCACTTCTTGCCTTCACGCAGTCCTTGCTTGAACTGCATTAAGCTTCTACTAGCAAGGATCCATCTTCTGACTCAGATCCCATTACTCACAGAATATGCTTGCTGCCAGGCAGGAAAAGGCACCGGAAGTGGCCAAAATAAGCCAGAAATCCCAATTTTTATTTTTATTTTTTTTTTTAAGTTTATTTATTTTGAGAGAGAGAGAAAGTGCCAACGGGGGGAGAGGCAGAGAGAGGAGGACAGAATCCCAAACAGGCTCTGCACTGATAGTGCTGATGTGGGGCTTGAATTCATGAACTGTGGGATCACGGCCTAAGCCTGAGCCAAAGTCAAGAATCAGTTGCCTAACCAACTGAGCCACCCAGGCACCTCCAGGAATCCCGATCTTTATAGGATACAGTCTGACTAAAACACTGGTGAGTTCAAATTTTTTTATTTTTTAAAGTTTTTTAAATATTTGTTTATTTTTGAGAAAGAGAGACACAGAGTTTGAGTGGGGGAGGGTCAGAGAGAGAGGGAGACACAGAATCTGAAGCAGGCTCCAGGCTCTGAGCTGCCAGCACAGAGCCTGATGGGGAGCTCCAACCCACAAACTGTGAGATCATAACCTGAGCCAAAGTCGGCCGCCTAACCAACTGAGCCACCCAGGTGCCCCAAGTTCAATTTTTTAAAAAAAACATTATGTAATGTAAACAAAACACAGGTGGTGGATTGTATTCATCCTGTCATTATCACCATGAACAAATCTTATTAGTTAGTATACGGGGCTGAATTTTTAAAAATTCTTAAATTTTGGGGGGGGTTAAATACATACATAACTCGGCAATTCCCCAAGACTTGGCCTTGTCCAAGAACACAGTATTCCCTTAGTGAGGGCTCCATTTGGCCCAGAAGAGAAGCCAAAGATCAGGAATACAAAAACCGAAACAAGAAAGCGGAGGAGCAGGTCTGCAAGCCATGCATCTCCTAAACTAGCAACCAAAACCTAAGACTGAACAACACTGCCCTTTAAAAACAGGCTCCTGGAGACTACACACCAATTCCAAGGTGATACCATATGGCTCTGGGCCACCTAAAATTGCCTTCAGCACAAGGTTTCAACTCTGGGAAGAGGGACACGTGATTTGAGTCATATTTTGTCTAACCCCCTAAACCCCATCAGCCTCTCAATAATGCTCTCACTTCTGTTGAGGTTTATCACCCAAGAACCACTGAGCCCAGAAAGCACTCTTCAAAAACCCAATGATAAACTGGTTTGGAAGCAATGAAAACCTCATTGGCAGAGGGCTCAGGAATGTCTGCTGTAAACAATAAGACTCACAGCTACAGTGCCCTAACTAGATTCATCCTAAACAATCAAGTACAAAATAGTATATACCACTTACAACTGAGAGGTAGAGGGTGGAGGGCAGGGTTGTCAGAAGCCCAAAGGGGGTCTGAGCTGGGTTGGGGGAGCAGAGGCCCCTCTTACCTGCCCTTGTTTCCAGCACTCCCTAAACACATTCCAGTTGCTCTTGTTGTTGGGATCCTGGAGGCACAGCAAGCGATTATCACACAGCCAATAGTGAGGAGTGTCAAAGCCCAGAATGCTAGGCTTAATAGTCAGTCCTTGAGGCCTCTTAGATAAATCAGAGGAGGTCTTATTTTGCACCAAAGAAGCAAAGATGTCATCGAGGATTTTTGGTGTATTCTTGAGTCCATTTTCTGTCTGAATTTGAGAAAGAATGCAAGCCTTAAACAGGTCATTCCCTACCATCAAAACATCCATTCCTATAATGGTAGGATGGGTATTACGGATCCAGAGAAGATTCCATGTCAGGATCCTAAGACAAACAGGTAAATCCCCTCCCCTCACTTGAGATTACAACTCACAGGAAACTGGTATAGAAAAAAGGTTTAATAGGAGAAAGCGGCCCAGCCCAGCGCTACAAGCCTGTGAAGCATGCCTGCCAATGAAACCCGCACCCAAGAAGGAAAGCCCAGGATTCAAATCCTTCTTTCTACTTTCTCCTCCTGTTCTGACTGTATTCATCTTTGTAAGATGGAATGCAAACAACAAAACAAATGCATACCTTGCCAGTAGAGGAATTCAAGAGATTTCGGAGGAAACCAGAACTGTTGTTGCTTACAGGTGTTAAAATTGTGCTGTTAAAGGTGTGGAGGACTGTGCTGGATTTGCTCAAAGGGGGGAGGGGTGGAAGGCATTTGATTTCATTCTTTAGAATTGGCATCGTCGGCTGTTTTTCTGGAAACAAAACCACAAACACATAGGTAGAAAAGCATTCCAAAAGGCAAATCCCTTACTTGTCTTCTGTTAATAGAATTACTCTGGAACTTGGTTTTCATTTACTTTAGAACCAAAAAACTTAAGGGGATATATACTAATAAAATTACTGATTTAGACAAGGATTTCCAACTGGTATTAAAATAATAAATATCCAAATTCAAGGTGATACTATGTTAAAAAAAATTTTTTTTTTTTTTTGGGTATAGCTAACATATCAGGTTAGTTTCAGGTGTAGCTACCATTTGTCACCATACAACAGTATTACAGTATTACTGACTATATTCCCTATTGCTGTGCCTTTTATTCCTGTGACTTATTCATTCCATAAATGGAAGCCTGTATCTTCCACCCCCCTTAACCCATTTTGCCCACCCCCTCTCCCCTCTCACAATTATAGGTCTGATTCTACTTTTTGTTTATTCATTTGGTGTTTTTAGATTCCACGTGAGTGAGGGGTGCCTGGGTGACTCAGTCAGGTGAGCGTCTGACTTTGGCTCAGGTCATGATCTCATGGTTCATGGGTTAGAGCCCCATGTTGGGCTCTGTGCTGGCAGCTCAGAGCCTGCAGCCTGCTTTGGATTCTGTGTCTCCCTCTCTCTCTGTCCCTCCTCTGCTCGCACTCTCTCAAAAATAAATAAATGTAAAAAAAAAAAAATTAGGTTTCACATGAGTGAAATCATATGGTGCAAGTGATATTTTTTAAACTTCTATTTTTTGTATGTATGCTCCTGGTAAACAAAATACAACAGATTTATGTAACTTAATACTGTACTAGCAACCTTGATAGATATGTTTATTAAATATAGATATTTTCAGATTTTTCACATGTATAATCAGATTATCTAAAATGTTGACAGCTTTATCTTTTTCTGTTTGCCTTTGCAATAGCCAGGGCTTCTGGTACAATGTTAAACAAAATAGTAATGGCAAGGATCCCCTTATTCCTGAAAAGAGGCAAACTGTTCAAAAAAAAGCAATTAAAAAAAACCCCAATCATTATATTTGCTGTCAGTTTTATTTAGAAGCTCATTAGATTGAGGATATTCCCTTTTATTCCTAATTTAAAGTTTTTTTTTTTTAAATCATGAATAGCTACTGAATTTTAGTACTTTGTGTCTTGTCACATGACTTTTCTCCCACATTTTCAATGTTTAACTACAGGTGCATTTCTGAAGCCCTACTTGGTCACACTGCAGAATTCTTTATAGTGTCAAATTCTTTTTTTTTTTTTAATGTTTATTTTTACAAGAAAGAAATAGCAAGTGGAGGAGGGGCAGAGAGAGAGACAGAATCCCAAGCAGGCTCTGCACTGTGAGCACAGAGCCCGATGTGAGGGTTGAACCCACAAACCATGAGATCATAACCTGAGCTGAAATCAAGAGTTGGATGCTTAACCAACTGAGCCACCCAGGTGCCCCAGTGTTGAATTCTATTCACTGAAATTTTGTTTAGGATCTTTGCATGAAAGTAATTAACTTGCGATTTTTCTTTCTTATAACATAGCTAAAAAGCATAATCACCTAAACCTAACTCCAAAGCCTATGTTCTTTATACTGTCCTCATGCATCCTGAGACAAAGCACAGATGAGAAAAATAAAACTGAAGCCAGAACATTCCAATTAGACAAAATAGAAAAAATAAACAGGGTAAGGATAGAGAGATGGAAAATCACTTATTAACACAAACAAGTCTCAGCCCCTTCCTTTCTTGCCAAACACAATCTCACCCTAGAGTTCTACTGTCATCAAAAGTTCTTCCCTTTGGGGTTGCATTTTAAAAATATTTGCATTTGTACCAGGACTCAGGATAACTCCAGGGAACCAATACTGTCCATCACATACACTCCTAATTACTCTGTTCTTACAGTGGCCGAGGTTGCCAATCCCCCTGTGAATGGATTAAAGTCCTCAGGAACCCACAGGAAAGCAGGAAGCACTCACCCTTGTTTTCCTTGTTGACATTCCCGCTGGTCAGGTCTGCCAGCCAGTTTAAAGGAGATGTGCTGGCCGGACAGGCAGGCTTCATGCTGCTGGCTGGCTTGGAAGCAGCTTCCCCAGCCACAGGCACTGGCTCCAACACCAAGGCATTCTGCTGGAGCACAGCACCAAGAGTAGGTTTTTCTCCAGCAAAGGAAGTCTGTGTTGAGTTTAAAAGAGAATTTTCCACAAGCTGAAACAAGACATTTCCTTTTCCTTGCCTTTTTCCCTAACAGCTCACCAGTGAGAGAGAAATACCCTAAACAAAGCACATAATGGTCCTGGATATCACCACGCAGTAACTTTGCAGTAATAAAGCAGAACTATACAAGATAAAAGAGACTTTTTCTTATAGCTTCTAAATACCACTGGTAAAAACAAAAGACATGTTTCCCTTCCTACCACTTTATCACCCATCTCTTGCTCATACAAATCCTTATCATTCCCCCTACCATGCTGCTTTAAAATGACTAGTTTGTGTCTATCTCCCCTGTGAACTCATAGTATGCTGAACAGACACAGCCTGGTTGCTGAATGAACAAATGAAGGAAGGAAGGAAGGAAGGAAGGAAGGAAGGAAGGAAGGAAGGAAAGAAGCAGGGTAGGAAAGGTACAGCTGTGATTTCAGAAGGAAATGGGATGCAGAATAAAAAATTCTTTTTTGTTTTAGCATAGCACAGTAGGTTTTAAAATGTGACCAACAGCTCTTAAAAGAACTCAAACATTTAAAAAACTGGACAGAGCACACCACTTATTTTTCTGTGACTTAAAAACTTGACTCAGCTAATGAGTTTATACAAACATAAGAAGGAAAACAATCAATTCCTGCTGTGGTCCTGGTCTTTCTTTTACATGTGATGGATTTCTGTGAAACCCATTATCAGTATTATTGTTCCTCCATTACTGATGAGGAAATGGAAGCCCATGTAAATCAGTCCGCGTGAGCCAAAGTCATGTGACTAGAAAGTGGCAGAAAAAGATTTCAAATTCAATTCCAAGTCTAAGGAGCACAGCTCTTTTTGCTCTACTGCCTTTGACACCAAAGCTTTATGAAAATGTAAAAGAACTTCTGATTATCCAATCAATGTGAAGGAATGATAAACTGGGGTACAGGGGCAGAAGGGGGACAGAGCAGGGTGGATGTGATGGTGGGTATGAAAGGGATGCTACCAGGGGATACACATGAGCACCACAGAAATGTACAGTTTTTGACGTGAGAAATGATTATATAAAGGCTCATTTCAATATTATTTCCTTCAATTCCTCAAATATAGAGGTAAAATACATTCAGTAATTTTAAAAGATTGTAAAGAATATCTAACTAATCTTAACTCTATAAGGCACAAAATGTTTTTTATAAACCCACATAAAATTCGACAGCAACTCATTAAGCAGGCTACAAGAGATATACATTTTTGCTTTCTCAAGGAACAAAAATTAAAACCTACTAAGAGACTACAGATGAGGTATACAAAAATAATGTGGAAAGTGAGAATGAGTCTATGAAGTATCACATGAAACGTAGGAGCTGTTTCTTTCCACGGACCACTGTCCCCATGTTCCTTTCAGATACACTACAGACATCCTTGGGTTATTTGAAAAGAAAGACAACAATCTCAAGGTTGGTGAATCTAGCATTAACAGTAATACCTGTTTTATGTCTTCCTTTGAGGCTGGCTTTGAAAAAAGTTTGAATTGCCTGTTCGAACAGGGACAATTCGCTTTTATTCCCCATTTTGCTCTCACTGAATGAACAATGTCTCCAACATCATAGAGGGCTAAAAAAAAAGGGGGGGTGGGGGTGGGGGCAGAGACAAACATCTTAACAAGGGCATTAGGTACTTTCAACCTCAACATTACAAAGTAGAAACTGGTATTTCCAACAGGATTACTTTTTAGCAGCATGGTGCTTCTATTTCCTCCTTTTCATCCTAAGTATGCCTTCCCCCACAAAAGCATTTTTTTCCTTCCTTCTACAAAATGATTCACAAGACCTTACTTAATCAAAACGTTTTGGGGCATTACTTAACACATTTTTGGACAATTTATGGTACACACTAAAATAAGTTAGCAAGTTAATTAGCCTGCAGAAAGTAAAACCAAACCACCAGCCCCTATGAGCTAACCAGAACAAGGGGAAAAGAAAATCACTGCACCACATGCAATACCTTTTCCAGGAATAATCTGTGTAGGCATCAGGTTCTCTGGTTCATGTATCTGACTCTTCACACATCTCAGCCATGAGAAAGTCTTGTAGGCAGCACCTACAAAGAAATGATTTATAGTAATTGCTCCCCATGGACTCCAGCCCTAAATGTTTCAGAAACCCATCAACCACAAATCAATAAATGGCTTAATTTGTGTAAGGGGGGCCTGGAGGAAAATCAAGTCATTTCTAACCTTGTTGGCAATTCTTCCTCTTCATCCGGTAGCAATCCACACACACTCCAAACCCGCACCGAGGACACACCCAGTGCAGGTTGAAGATGGTGGTGTCACACACATCACACATTTCCCGAACACCTTTGACAGCTCGCTTCCAAGCAACCTGTCCTACAAAAATCAATAAATCACTTAGTCTTGGGGAGGAGAGTGCTTCTGAAGTAAAACACGAAAGGGGAGAGACTTGGTATCATTCCTCCCTCTTACTGGAGTTCCCATCAACTTTGTTTAGCCTTCAAAGATCATCTCAAACGCCACCCCCCCAAACTCTCCACCCTCCACCATGAAGCTCTCCTGGATTCCTTCAGCACTCCCATCAACTTGTATTTGTATTTCAGATTCAGGCTTCTTTACACTGTATGCAGTCAGGTGTAATGTTACCTCCTCTTAGGAGACTAAACTCTGTACAAGCAGAATCCCTGCCTGGACTGTGCTTTGTCACGAACCCACTCTGCATACCACTGGTATATAATAAGTAGTGCTAAGTGAAGCAGTGGAAAAAGCATCAGTAATTACACAAGCTGCAATTCAGACACAGGTATTACACAGCAGCGGTTCTTTCACCTTTTGTTTGCATCATGAGCCCCTTTCAGAATCTGAAGACGGCGTGCACAATGCTTTCTCCAAAGGAAAGAGGAATGACTCCGATCCGCCAACCCAACATAATTGTCAGGTTATTCACACAGGCCCTGAACCCATACATACAACCTAAGGAAAAGCCGCAGGCAGGTAGGGAACCTGGAGGGAGCAGCACATTAACTTAAAGGGGGCACAATAGTACACAGCTGGTTCCTTCACTGGCCAGAGTCAGAAACTTGACTTTTTTAGTGCCAGTAGGGATGCAGGTCCAGGACTGACTCACACTAATCAAATATCCAACAGGTTGAAGCATAATCCAAGATTCTACAAACCAGTATTTTCTGCTGCAGTGGCCAAGCCCTGATAACTGGCTGGGGCGGCCTGTATTACAGGACTGTGCAGGCCATTATACCCCTCGCCTAGTCTGGAAGAGTGCCAAATCAGGGATCAGAAAGCCTCAAGGAGTATGTGCAAGGAAGTACATTTTCCTGGATCGCAAAAAAGTCCAATGTCTGTTAATCAGAAAGCTCTTTTCTGTCTCTCTCTTCTGAACAAGACTGCATCAATACTGCAATGTTCCTGTTTTATGGAAAATACCTTTTTCCTAATCTAATCTGTGGTTTTTTCATTCTTTCTTGATGGACCAAAACATAAATGATCAACTTCAGCTTTTACCAAATTAATCCACCTGCTAAGTGAACTTCTGCCATTCATTATAATGTAACAGTTCCATGTACAATACACAGAGCCTTAGATGTTTTACAAATGAGGTTTTATGAATTTCACCTTGGTCATCTGGGTTAGACTGTTTTATTACAGAGTATTCTTACATTTCTTTGCTACCTATTTAATGATTATTTGTCATTGAAATAACAGGATAAATGTATAAAGGTTGAGACCTGCTTCCTAATCTCAGGATCAGAGGGTAGCCCTTTTAGGAACACCTTATGGTGCATTTGTCAGTTATCACTCACAGTGAGTTCCTCTCTCCAACTGACCAGCTTGTCACAGAGGAAACAGAGAGGAACAGGATGATCAAAAAGGCAAGGAGGAAAGGTTAATCATACTTAAATCTTCAAGGACCATCAATCTTCTTGAGCAGAGAAAAAACATCAGTTGTTTATAACAGTCCTGCTAATTTAGGAGTGAAGCTACAAATATATTCCCAACAAGTGTTTCTACATTCCAGTCATTTATATAATACCTCTAGACCAGTTATGCAGAATTTTTCTTGGGGCACCAGGGTGGCTCAGTCGGTTAAGTGACTGACTCTTGATTTCAGCTCAGGTCATGATCACAGAGTTTGTGGGATCGGAGCCCCATTTCTGGCTCTGCACTGACAGTATGGACCCTGCTTTGGATTCGCTCTCACCCTCTCTCTGTCCCTCCCCGCACATGCATACTCTCTCTCAAAATAAACATTTTAAAATAAAATAAAACATGTAAAAAAAAATTATTCCTCAACCCCACTTTTACTTAAATGTATTTAATAAGGAAACTCTGTATCTCTGCTAAAAATTGAAACCAGGATCACATGTCCTAAATAGACTATGATAGGAAAAACAACTTTAATAAGATCTCTGACTCATAAGAGTCTCTATTAGCCCAACAGAACAGATTCTGCAGCTCTCTTTAGTGTAACTTTGGCTTCCCCCTGGAACGCACAATACCATTCTCCTTCTAGCTTTGAATTCCTCCTGCTTCTTGGAATGCCTCAGTTCCATTCCTTGGACTTGGCGATTTAACAGTATCCATACCTATCCAACAAACTACTTTGCTGCTGAAGCTAGGAGCTTCAGTTAGTTTCTGGTACCTAAAACGAAAATTCTTAAGGCTGTTATGTGTGGGTGCCAGTACTGAAACATAATTGGTTATCCTAAGTTTGAAAAGATATCTACAGAGCAACCGAACGACTTCAACTTTAAGCTGCAACTTTAAGCTTCCCCATTTGGGGAAGATAAAATGATGGAAGAAAGTGTGAGACTTAAATACTAGCTGCTCCTTGGTGCTTATGGTTGGTTGGATGTCTCACTTCTCAGAGGCATAAAAAAGAGAGATCATGCTGTTCTCCCAGAAATCATACCTTGAGATGTCACAAGGGAGGTCTGGCTCTCGTGTGTCACTTGCACTGATCCCTGTGGATTACTGGGCTGCCGGATGAGTATGAGAGTGCTCTCAGAAAGTGGAAGACACTGGCACTCATTCAGCTCCGTATATTCTGTTAAAACCCTGACTCCAACAGATTCCTTCTCATCTGAACCTGTTCCCACTCCCTTGCCTGGGACTCAGAGCTCCAGACTGATTCAGTTGAGTGTATTTTCTTTGAAATTCATTCCTGATTAAGAGCTTTGTCTTACGGATGCCTGGGTGGCTGTGTTGATTAGTGTCCAACTCAATTTCAGCTCAGGTCATGATCTCACAGTTGTAAGATCGAGCACTGTGTTAAACTCTGCACTTACTGTGTGGAGCCTGCTTGGAATTCTCTCTCCCTCACCTCTGCCCCTCCCCTGCTTGCACAGTGCACTCCTGCTATCTCAAAACAAACTTAAAAACAAATAGAACCTTTGTCTGAAAAATAACCCAACCTGAGAGGCCTCATCACCTTCTGATGAGCCCACCCTGCTGATAAGGCTGTGCAAATTCCACCACTACCTCATCTTCCTTAACAAAGAGTTCTACTCCTCTGGTAACTGCTCTAAAACAACCCCCACAGACAAATGACTGACTCTGACCAATGGACAGAACCTTATAAAAGTCATAAAAGGAAAAATGCAACCATACTATACCAAAGTCATCCAAACCTCTGGGTGAAAATGAAACCCATGCAAATTAGAACTTAGATGTCATTTAGGAACAAAATCAAGTTGGACTCAAAAATCCTACCCCCTAAGAGATGCTCTTACTGTGTGGCTCAATAGTTGACATAGCTTCCTTTTCAGAAATCACCATTTGACAGAAGTGATCTCCAATGTTGGCCAGGATATACTTTGCAGTGTCCAAATCAGTCCCCACAACATTTTTGGTTAAAGGCAACCACAAGCCAATTGCTTCACTGTCATACTTGTTTGGTGTTAAGAAGCCTTCTACCCGCAACACACCATGTTTATTGAATTGTAACCTAGAGGAAATGGAGGGGAAAACAGTGCGTTACACACATACAAAGAATCGATTTACATCTTGTAGTTACTATTTAAATCAACAAATTCCTTCCCAGTTTTCTATAATCTCATGGCTAATTACAGCCAATCGTTACTTAGCAACATCAGTGGAAAGATTTAAACATTTTTTAAATTTCCAAGTTTTCCCTCAGAAGACATGGAGAGGGAAGTGAGAGAGAAGTGCTATTTACTTCAACCAAGATCTAATCATAGTGCCTCTAGGGGCACTTGCTGAACCTTCCAGACTTGGGACTTCACAGCAAGGACAATCACAAGTCACCGCAGAAGAAAATGGAAACCAAACAGCAGGTGACAGATATTCTGATCAGATTTGAATACAAACACTGCTTCAAGAATAATGCTTTGCAAAGGAAGGCTAACTCTAGACAGTCACTGAAGCTATGACCACATAGATCCTTGAGGAATTCAGCACCCGTATGAATCCCAGCTACAAATTATTATGTAAGCTTCTGGGATGAGAGGCAGTGTTAAGACGGACCAAAGTACCTGAAGGTGAAGCAAAAGGCAGAATACATTCTCAGGATTTTCTTTCAATATCTTTAACACCTGAGTGTGTTTCCTAAGCTATGTGTTAGTTTTGAATTTTTTCAAAACTTATTCAAAATGACATTCTATGTTAATTAAGTTGGAGACACAGATGTAGACATAATATACACAGAGAAGTAGGGTATGTTAGGTATAATAAGAATCATTAAATCTTGTAAGAACCAGAGAAGGAAGTACTGACTGTGAGTTTTGTGGGGCTAATATTAAGACTTCGTGGTAGAGATAGTGATTCACATTGGCCTTTCAAGAACAGGTAGACATTAGGTAAGAGAAAGTATGTCAAGAAAACTATATATTTCATACAAAAGAAAAAAAAAAAAGAAGGATGTTGATTTCTCCATGGGCCATGGGGCAGCTAACCAAAAATCTCTGAGCCTATGATACAAACCTAATGTTGTATATTAGAAAAATATTTGTCCAGAAGAGTGTAGAATGAACTGGAAGGACATTGAGAGTTACTTAACAGAAGCAAATTTATTGCAAGCAGCCCAAAGGAGAGGTGCAAATTTTTAATTGATCACCCAAATAAGAGAGTCATAATACTAAAAAATGAATCTGAAAAACTCTTCAAAGGGAGAGATGGCAAACAGGATTTGGCAACTGGGCTTAATACTGGGCTTAATACTGTGACCCTAAGCTTCCTATTTCAGTTGCAGGAGAATTTAATGAAAAACAAACTTGATGAGAAAGCTAACGACAGCCTTAACTTTTCTCTAAACGTCAGGGGGAAGAAAAGGCTCTGTTTTTTAAATTATGACTTTTTTTTTCTTTTACCAAAGAGGTGGGTTTGTTCTAATTTCTACTAGACTGGCTTCTACCATGCAACATTAAGCAAAGGCACTTTCCCTTTCAAAGAGGTCAAAAACAGAAAAACAGCAAAGTCATAAAGTCAGTGCTTTCTAGGTGGTTACAAAACAGTGGCTAATAGAAAAACTCCAGTAATATTCAAAAGAAAAAACTATCCCCTCCCTACAAGGCCTCTGCAACTTACACCAAAACTAAACAATATCTTCCCTCCAGTCCACTTTACACCTTCAGAGCGGAGGAACCAATGAAATCAAGTCTGTAATAGAAATACATAGATCTGGGCGCCTGGGTGGCTCAGTCTGTTAAGCATCCAACTTAGGCTCAGGTCATGATCTCACAGTTTGTGAGTTTGAAACCCGCATCGGGCTCTGTGCTGACAGCTCACAGCGTGGAGCCTGCTTCAGATTATGTGTCTCCTTCTCTCCCTCTGCCCTCCCTTGATCACACTCTGTGTCTTTCTTAAAAGTAAAAATTAAAAAAATATATAGATATAACGCATAATATTTTGTGTTCTCTTCAAAATATATTATCAGAACCCACTGTGTATGCATCTTCACACACTTACAATATAAAAAAATTCTCCAGAGAAGAAGTAGAATAGAGCTAACCTATATTAAGAACTTATTCTGGGCCAGGTGTTATTCAAAATATACACTAATATATGGATATGGTAACATGCTTACAGTTATTACAGTTCCAAATACTAGACACGCACTTTATCATGGTGTTTTTGCAATTTACTCAGGAACAAATGGGGCAAACTACCACCTAAAAAACAGAGTTCATTAAATAAGCCTGAATCTGAAAGTTATCAGAACAGATTTCTGTCATTAATTACAAATGACCTGAAATATCTGTGCCTTTAATTCAGTTATTCAGCACTCTTTCATCTTGATAAAACTAAAGGGTAGGTGAATACGAAGAAATTCAAGTCAACACCTGTTTAGGATTATAACTAGTTGAGCCTGAAAGTGTCTACATTTCTGAGAAAGTGAATCCTACCTAAAGTTAATCTATACCCAGAACAACACTGCTCACTTATATCAAGAAGAAGAAAAACAGCCTTTTTCTTCACTAAAGAGAGAAAAATTTAGAGAAAATTAACTTGACTTAAAAATACAATGAAAAATAAAAGATTCTGCCTATAGATTTAGAAAACATTTTCTAAAAAGACACAACTCTTCCTGCTGGCAGGACTGCACAGAGCCGGGAAAATCTCAACCACTGCCAGAGGGCAGGGACACAGGTGCAGCCTTCCTGCAGGGCAATTTGGCAGAATATCAAAGTCTTAAAAACACACACTGCTTCTGATCGAGTAATGCCACTTCCAGTGATCCTTCCAAAGTAAACAGTGAGAGATGGTGACAAGGAGATGATCGTATCTGTATTATTTTTTAGTGGCAAAACCCACAAAATGATCTAAACACCAATAAGAAAAAAAAAGCTAACATATCAAGTGGTTCCTACTATATACTGGAAACTAAGATTCAAAACAGTATATGCAATATACCCAAGTAGGTATGCTCGAATATAGTTTATGACCATATTAAATACTAAATTGCACTGAAAAGTAACAGTGGTTATTTGTAGTGTTTTAGAAACTTCAGCACTTTTCTATGTTTGTTAGTTTTAGAAAGAGAATTTTTTTTTAAGTTTCTTTACTTTAAAAAAAAAATGGAAAGGGATACTGAGAAGGCTATAATTGGCGATAAGATCTAAATGTTCTAACCTAAAGATTAGAAACACAATCTTCACTCTTTTTAGTTCTAGGTTTACTGTATGCTATCGAGCCAAGATTATCTGAGCTTTTCCCCAAATACCTCACCTCCTGAAGTGAAAGAAGCGACAAAACACAGGTGAGTCTTTCTGCTGCTCCTTATCCTTGCGGAGACTGTCCAAGCGACACTCCCGGCACTTAGGCAGTTGCGCAACAATGTTCACACAGGAGTCATCCTGGACAAAGGCCTCACCGCTCTGCTGCAGCTTCTTAACTTTGGCTGGGTCTGTCAAAACTGACTTCCGGGATGGGGCTAGAAAAACACAAGATTGAAGAAATGAGACCACAGATTTTTAAAAGTCACCTTGACATCTGAATTCTATTCCAAAGGCCAGTTTTCCCAAATGGAAATCTCCTTAAGTTCCAGTTCAACTATAATTTCTAAAAATGGCTTAACATACTATCAGAATGACTGGAGAGTTTTACTACCTTTATAAAATAATTCTCAGGGCACCTGGATGGCTCAGTCAGTTAAGCATCCAAATCTTGGTGTCGGCACAAGTCATGATCTCACAGTTGTGACATCAAGCAAGCCCCACGTTGGGCTCTGCGCTGAGTGTGGAGCCTGTTTGGGATTCTCTCTCTCCCTCTGCCCCTACCCCATTCGCACTCTCTCACATAAAATAAACAAATTCTAATTTGGTAAATCAATTTCACAAGGCAACTTAAAACCCTAAATTCATCAACTCTATTCACAGCCCTAGATAAGAAAAGTTATTTTAGGAAAACTCTTCCAAACCAGATAAACGCACTGCAACATTAGGAATGCACAAAGACAGGTTCACCTCAACAAACAGAGAGGTCTGTGTGTGAGTCAATTCTGTCACTTTTCACACTCAAAGACGGGCTTAAGTGTGCTTTCTAAAACACTGTGCTAAAGCTAACCATTCTAAATAGAATAACCAAACAGCTTTCCCACATAGGTCTCTGGATCTGTAAAATAAGAGCTACCTTCTAAATGCTTCAAAGGGGTGCCAGGTGACCTTTGATAGGTCTTCAATTTCCTTCATGCTAATGTTCCGCTCAAGATTAAGAGCAGTGACTACAGACAGGATGAGGATTTTAAGTAAATGTATTTTTAAGTTTTAATTTGTAATGGCCAGGAGAACTTACAAGGAAATGTTTTTAACATGGTTTCCAAAGAAAAGGGCCACCTGGCTAACTCACTCGGTAGAACATGCAACTCTTGATCTTGAGTCTGTCAGCTTGAGCCCAGCGTTGGCTATAGAGGTTACTCATTTAATAAATAAATAATCACCATAAAGAAAAAGGGAGAAAAAGCAGAGATATGCAGGAAAGAGTGATCTCTGTGTCAACTGCATCAGCCCAAACAGCACAGAAATGAATCTAAGTCAAGAGCCTCGAGGAGTATTTTATATGAAACTGACAGAAAAGACCTTTCTGGGGACACCTGGGTGGCTCAGTCGGTTAAGTGTCCAACTTCAGCTCTGGTCATGATCTCACAGTTCATGGGTTTGAGCTCCGCTTCAGGCTCTGTGCTGACATCTCAGAGCCTAGAGCCTGCTTCAGATTCTGTGTCTTCCTCTCTCTGCCCCTCCCCTGCTCACACTCTGTCTCTGTCTCAAAAACAGATATTTAAAAAGAATTAAAAAGAAAACACCTTTCCTCCATCCAAGGGAGCAGGGAAGTAGATTCTTGGGCAAATAAATAAAAAACAAAAACAAAGAAACAACTTTTGGAGAACCAGCTGAGAGACAGCTGGGAGAGGTTAATAGTTACGGAGGAAACTGGAAGATCTCAAAGCAAAAATGGTTTTAAATAAAATAAACTTCCCTAATAATGACCTTAGAGGTGTTCCAATGTGACCTCTCTTTTAAAGCAGAACCAGAGAGCACACTGTAAAATGCCAAATGGATACTGTCAGGCCATGACCCCTTAGACATTCTTACTCAGTTATAGTGACACAGAAGGTACCTACAGCAAGAAAGGACACAAAATAAAGAGATCAATAGTTCAAGGACTGAGTTTTAATTACTCAGATACTGAAAAAACATCATCCTTTAAATTGGGCTAGGTTTTCACAGATCATGGGCAAAGAGCCGAAAGGTTCTTCCCTGGCTTAGGAGAGGAAATACCTAGAAATAAGTAAGCTAAACTATCCATATCTAGCTCTTTAGCGAAGAGTGCAATAGTTGACCCAATCAGTGATTCCTTCACTTTGGAGCAGAGCCAAGGGAAAAAGGCAATGCCAGCTTCTGAGGAGGCACACATCTGCCTAACAGAAAAAAGGCAGCTGTTCTTACACTCAGCCTGCTTTTGTTTTCTAGTCCTGAAGTGGAGAAGGGACACAGGGGACAGAAGAGCTTCCAGTCAAGTCTTTCTATATCTACAAGCAGTATCAGTGGACATAGCGGAGAGATCCTGGTCACAGTCTCTCACTCTTCAAGCAAGAATCCCAGTAGAAAGTATGCACTGGGACACTTACCGAGGTTTTTCATTTCTCCTAAAATCACTTTAGCTGGTACATAGTTGTACAATGTATTAAGACAAAGCAAGACTCCATAACTCATTTATATACTTGCAATGTGCTTATCGATCTAGAATTTTTACTATTTCTTCACATATTAAAATTGGTCTCAAAAACTAGCTGAATGTTAAGGCCTGATGACTCAAAAAGAATAAAAAAATAAAACAGAAATATGGTTATGAATATTCACTTTCTTTGGGGAGTTACATAACACAAGAGGAAAAGTATAATATTATGCAATTAATTTTATGCAAATCAACAGCTCTATGAACTTAAACCTCAAGAAGGTGGAAGCCAGGCTAGAAGTATCACTAGGCAAAGACAGGTTTTACCACTCCTCCAACTCTGCATCCAAAGACCAAGTCAAATCCACCCATTTTCCCTCTAGCTTCAGAGACCTGAAGGAAAAGCTAAATTGTGGATATATTCATGTCTTACTTATCCAAGTGAATAGTGTTTCTCATTAAGTTCTTTTCAAGCTATCAAAATCCATGCTCATTTTCCCACACAGCTGACAACGATCAAAGGTATTTTTAAACTGTAATAGCTCTGAACTTTTTGACATACCGAAGCCATTTAGTTCTACTAATTCTAATAAGGGAACTTCTGTTAACTACCATCAGTAAAATACATCCTCCAACTTAACAGAAGCGGTATGAAATACAGTGTACCATTTTCTCTAAAGATAATAGGCATACCTTGAAGACATAGTGGGTGTGGGTCCAGACTACCTCAGTAAAGCAAATTACTGGAGTAAAGCAAATCAAATGAATTTTCTGGTTTCCCAGTGCACATAAAAGTTATATTTACACTATACTGTAGTCTACTAAGTGCAACAGCCTGGATCCATTAGAAAAAAACCCAACACATTATCTATGATAGCTGTAGCCTTACAAAGCATATTACTTAAATAAGACTTGAAAGTCAAAATGATTCCTTGATCCATGGGCTGCAGAACTGATGCTGTGTTAGCAGGCATGAAAACAACATTAATCTCATACACCTCCATCAGAGCTCTTGGGTGAACAAGTACATTGTCTGTAAACAGTAATATTTTGAAAGGAATCTTTTTTTTGGAGCAGTAGGTCTCAACAGTGGCTTAAAATATTCAGTAAACCATGTTGTAAACAAATGTGCTGTCATCCAGGCTTTGTTGTTCCATTTATAGAGCACAGAGTAGATTTAGCATAACCTAAGGGCCCCAGGATTTTCAGAATGGTAAATGAGCACTGGCTTCAACTTGAAGTCATCAGCTGCATTAGCCCCTAACAAAAGAGTCAGCCTGTCCTTGAAGCTTTGAAACCAGGTATTGACTTCTCCCTAGCTTTCTAAGTCCTAGACGGCATCTTCTTCCAATCTGTTGTTTAGCATAGCCACCTTCATTAGTAATCTTAGCTAGATTTTTCAGCTAACTTGCTGCAGCTTGTACATTAGCACTTGCTGCTCCATCTTGCACTTTGTTATGGAAGTGACTTCTTTCCTTAAGCCTCATGAACAAACTTCTGATAGCTTCAAACTTTTCTGCAGCTTCCGCACATCTGTTAGCCTCCATAGAATTGAAGAGAGTAATGACCTTGCTCTGGACTTAAAGGAATGTTGTGGCTGGTTTGCTCTTCCATCCAGATCACTAAAAAGATCTCCATGTCGGCAATAAGGTTGTTTCGCTTTCTTATCATTTGTGTCCACTGTAGTAGTACTTTTAATTTCCTTCAAGAATTTTTACTTTGCGTTCACAGACTGCCTAACTGTCTGGCACAACAGGCCTAGCTTTATCTTGGCTTTCGACATGCCTTCCTCACTAAGCCTAACCATTTTTAGCTTTTGATTTAAAGTGAGAGATCTGCAACTCTTCCTTTCACTTTAACACTTAGAGGCCACTATGGGGTTACTAACTGGCCTCATTTCACTATTTTTGTGTCTCAAAGAATAGGCAGGCCTGAGGAGAGGGAGAGAGATGAGGAAATGGTTGGTTGGTGGAGCAGTCAGAACAAACGCAACATGTATCAACTAAGTTCGCCATCTCATATGGGTGCAGTTTGGGGTGTCCCCAAACAATTACAACACTAACATGAAGGTCGCTGATCACAAATCATCATAACAAATATTGTAATAATGAAAAAGTCTGAAATATCCCAAGAATTACCAAACTGTGACAGAGACTAGAAGTGAGCAAATGTTGGGAGAATGATGCCAACAGACTTCTTGACACAGGGTTGCCACAAACCTTCAATTTGTCAAAACCACAGTATCTGCAAAGTGCAATAAAGCACAAAAAAAAAAAATAAGGTATGCTTGCACATGGTTTTAAATTGTGAGTGCAGTAGGATTTCCTTTTAAGCAAAGAGACTGCTCAGTGTTACAGCCCTGTCCTTAAAATCTTTAACCAACAGTCCCTTTTCTAGAGGTGCTGATATAAATTCTTTGCCTTTAAAAATACACTGCAGATCTGAACTACCTGCATGAGCATAAAGTATCAATCTCTAACGCTCTATCTGGATGTTAGCAAAAAATCAGTGATAAGCTTAAGATAAAATAATCATCAGATTACTTTGGATTGTGTTTCAAAATTATTTTCTTACAACCAGGAACTGGGAACCGCCTAATTACCCATCTAGTTAGAAACCAGTTAAGTCAAATAATAAATGCATATATAATGGAATCTTTACAGCCTTTGAAATGCTGACAGACATCTATACCTATACGAATTCACAGGATAAAATTGTTGGTATAAACCCATTTGTGAAATAGTTTATCTGTATTTGTAATATACATGTAACCAGGTACACCAAAATATTAACAGTAATCATTTCTGAGAAGATTTTAGGATGCTACTTTTCTCCTTTGAACTTTTCCAATTACATGAACTTTTGCTACAGTCACTTTCATATTATCTTCTCATAAAATAAGGAGATATATATGTACCCACTACCATCTCTCACCTTCTACCGATACAAACCTGTAAAAACACTCACCATTCTGGATTTTATTGTTGCTTCTTGTACAACAGCTTTCATTATCTGTTTTTACTGAAGATTCCTTCGAATTCTGTGACCGGCATCCTAAAGTTGAAGGTTCTATCTTTTTTTCCACACAACTATTAGAGCTATTACTACTGACACCTGCTTTCTCTTCTGGCTTATTTGAGAGGACATCAGATGTGGAAGGTGTATATTCTAGGTGCTTCTGCAGTTCAGGAGTACTGGCAATTTCCAATTCTGCCGTAGAAGAAGGATTTGTAGGTAAGCACTCCTCAGGAAGGCCAGTTGATGATTGAGAAACAGATTCCAATTTGTTTTCCTGATCAGTGCTAGTCTTCAGCTGGGTACAGCTACCTTTCTGTTCACTAAGGGGTTTTAAGTCTCCAGTTCCAATCTGAGAGAACTTTGAAGACAGCAGTCCTACTTTGCAGACAACGTCTGGTTTTGTTCTCAGTATTTCAGGCTTTGTATTTAGACAGGAAGAAAGTTCTTCTGGTAAAATCTGTTTATGACATCTGAAAAAGATAATATAAAAAAACTAGCATCTAGGTCTCTTTTACTAGGTCTCCTCTTCTTCCCAAAAACAATTGTTTGGTACCTTGAGGCAACCAATACAAGAGAGAAAAGAAAACTGCTTACTTTAGAGAATGTAGGATGGGTTTCTGTGAGCTGGAGTTAAAGATAGTGGCTCTGCAAAAATATCCTAAACACTCAAAAAAATACAATCCTAAATCCTATCTGTACATTCTCATAAATCTCTGACTACTTCAAGTTCTATTTATTGCAGTATAACGAACCTTAGCTTTCCCTCAAAGCAAACAGTATCATATGGAACCAAAACCACCAGCCGCACAAAACCCAGTCCGGCTATGAACAACACATAACTGGCTCTGACGCTTAATAACTGCATTCCTGTTTGGTTAGTGATCAAGACCCAAAGCAACTGAAAAGCCAACTGATTACTTGCTTGTTCACAGAATGATGGGATATTTCTCTTATCTCCTACCTTAATAGGAGATATCCTTAAAGAACTTTTATTTCTCTGAAATTCACCCTAAGTTTTTTCCCCAGCAAAACACAAAGTGCTTTTTTCCTATTATACTTTTTTCCCCATCTCTAACACAGGATTTCATTCCTGAGAAGAATTTTGTTTTCTTTAAGTAAGGTTTATGCCCAACATGGGGCTTGAACTCACGATCCTGAGATTCAAGAGCCACGTGCACTCAGTACTGACTGAGTAGTGCCCCAAAAATTTCATTTAAGTACTCACATTAGACACTTTGCTTGGGTAGCACCGTCCTTCTCACCGCTCCTTCTTTCTACTCCAAGGATTGTTCCTCCTTCCATCTGACTGCTCTGTGGCCACCTTCCACGCTCATCCCAAGCAGCCCACTTTCCTCCCAAAAAACCAATGTGCTCAACCACTCTTCCACCTTATTGCAACAGTCTTCCAAACCCACACTTCTCCACCGTCATCTCTCTGGCCTGTATCTTAAGTCTTTATCAGCTGTCTGCACAGGCCGCCACCGCTCCTAAGAGAGTGTCTTCCCTTAAAACTCTTCTCTCTGTAACCTTGTAGCCACTTCATATCTCTGGTTACACTTTACATTTCTTATTCATTTTCTTCACCTATCACTTAGTAGCCTGTTCTTCCTACAGCTACCGCATCCTCATTTCTAGGACTTCATAGTTTATCCACCGCCACGTTTCTCATCTATACTTGAGATCTGGCCCATAAGAACCACTCCCTATCACGTCTCCCTGTTCTGCACACTCCCGTTGACCTCAGTCTTCCACATACAACCATTCAGCTCTCTTTTCCTCATAGCAGAGGTTTATTCTGCAACTCTCTATAGTATTTCAATTGACTGTTCTCACTGTATCAAGTGAAAGAAGTTGCCCTTTCTTCACATCTCCTTCATTTTTTTAAAGTCGTTTTCCACATCGTTCAGTATGCCTACTACCCTTTACACCTCTGAAGTCACCTGACCAATTTGAAAACTCTAATGAAAACCCTGGATAACTTGAGATGTGATGACGCCAAACGTAGCTATGCTAACACCCTATAAAACACTGAATGCAGGTTAAGCCTTGCCACCTGAGCAATGGTTATGCTCAGACATGGTGAGCCATGGCTAAAATCATTTTCCTCCCATTATGACTAAACATCTTTAACAAACACCCTTACTTACCCTTGGGGGATTTTCGCTCCGAGACTGGGTGGAGAGTTGGCAGCCTGAGGAGTGCTCTGCTGCCTCGGGTCCTTACTAGGTGGGGTTGCTGCCGTACAGCCGAGCAGGATCTCCTTAAAAACTGCTGTGGGCACAGACTGTACAGGACACATACTGGGAGAGGCCTAAAAAGATTATCAAAACAACAGATATTAAAAGGAAAGTCCTTAGTTGGGAAATTATGAAATCCTACCAAGACTCACATTTATTTGCCTGGTGTAGTACTGAACAAGCACACCACCATTTCTAAACAAAAAGCACAAGACAGTAAATCAAGTGAAAAGTCACAAAATTAAGGACTTCTATCTGAAGGCTGTTAAATCATTCCAGCTTTTCACAAAGCTCGAGTCTTCCTATAAAAGATCACTTGCTGATCTTTCACACACCTCTGAATCAGTATGTCAGGAAAACGCAGCCGTGTGCCAATTACTTTAAGAATACGATGCACAAAAGTGACCTTTCAACTGACAGTCTTTAGATTGTGGCAGCTTCATATGCATTTGGTTTCGCATGACTCGAGTGCCTACCATGCCTACTGCACAGGCTGGCAGGAGACCAGACCACTAGGACTCCTGGAGGCAGTGGTGCCTACTGGGCCCCAAGCTAAGCCTTTACAATGCAATAAAGGTTGAGAACATGGTTCTTGCTCTTATATGGCTCATCAAGTCACAAAGGCCACCACAAGCCGTAAAAAATATCAAGTCATGACGAGCCTGTGGGACAAAGTTGGGACACCTTCTCTTTTCAGGGAGTTTTATCTTCACAAAAATATAAATAATGGACTGGCTTCTTTCCAGTTTCTACTATCCACAAACGTGAACTTCCCACCAGGGAAAAAGACGGAAGAGATTAAACTCAACCTCACCTGACTAGTCCTCAGTGAAACCAGGAGAAATCATTCCCCTTGCTCACGTGACAGCCTCTTCGCACGTGCTTAAACTTTAAGTCCTGGGCCCTTACCAGGTGCAGCTCCTTCATTCCACAATGACTTCTACATTTATCTTACCACCAAATCTAAACCCCAAGAATCTTCGAAGTTTCATCATCTTCTAGGGATTAGCTTCTAAACTTTAAGGTACAACTTCCCTTAGTAAGTTTTTAAAACTTCACAATTCTGAATATATTTATATGTAGTCTATTCATGAATTTTTCTCAGACATTTAACTCTGGCAGCCTCGAAAAGATCGTGTAGTATACGCTAAATAAAAATATTGGAAAACCATGGATCTACTGATTCACTGTCAAAGTTTTGGCATAGCTTCAAACGATACTAAAATATAAAATTATCTGCTCATATATTATATGATTTTAGTCAACTCAACTTTGGTTAAATATTAACTTAATGTTCCCCAGAAAAATTTCTTTGGAGGGGGGAAGGCTTTGGCTATTCTAAGAATATTCTTGGGATGGTCAACTTTAGCTCTCTGGGCCTCAGTTTCCTAAACCTTCAGCTGGGGAAATTAGAGAAGTATAGTCTTAAAAGTCCTTTTTGACTTGGTTTCATAATTCTCTAGTAATCACCTATAAAACGATTACCTTCCCAAAGTTTAATTGCTAAGTCATTTCAAAATGCTTACTTGAGGCTCACTTTTACCAAGCATCTTCCCTCACATCACTTTCCTTGTTCTGAATTATGTTTAGAGTTGATGCGCTAATACATATAATTATCTTTTTTTTTCTGTTTTTACTTTTATTTGCATGTACTTTATGCAGAATTTACTCCCGGGCCATAAGTTTTTGTTTCTTCAGCTTCTTCTGGGATATCTTTTTCTTCTGTGCAACTTCCTCTTCTGGTTTAGAAGCAATCTGCTCTTTTTCAGTGAGGATCATCTCAATGTGGCAGGGAGAGCTCATGTATGGGTTAATCCGACCATGAGCCCAGTAAGTTCTACGCCACATCTTGGGGGCTTTGTTCACCTGGATGTGCTCAATGACCAGAGAATCTACATCTAAACCCTTAAGTTCAGCATTACTCTCTGCACTTTTAAGCATGTGCAGTAAAGATTCAGCACTCTTTTTGGGCCACCGACCCTGTGTCCAGCCCCACTGTTTGGCCTGGGCACTTCAACTCCACCATTGTAGCATCGGAATGGCATACATTGCTTCTACAAAGTGACATCTTTAAGATACTTGGTGGCTTTTTGGATATGCATACCCTTGATGGCCTGGGCAGTTTCACGTGTGTTCTTAAAGTGAACACGAAGATTTGAACCTCTTGATTTGCATGATTTTGTCGGGTTTTCCGGGTCAAGTGAATAGCGAACCATTTTCAGAGATCACCTCAGGCCGCTCACAGGAACCATATAATACCTTTTCTTAAATTACTTTCCTGAGACAAATTTTGACTGCATAAATTTTTACTCTGCACAACAGCCATTGAGCTGTTTAAGTTAAAAAAAACAACAACAACCCTCTATCTCATTTCCTAAATCCAATCAATGAACCAGTAAATCTGCCTCTATTTCCAAAATATTTACAGAATCTACCCAATTTCTTTCCATTCCACCACTACCACCATTTCCCCCCCTGCCCCGCACGTGGGATTACAATGTGTCTTCTAACTGGCCTGACTTCCCTCCATTTTTGCCAAATGGTCTGCCTCCTACCCAAAATGTATTTTACCACAGAGCAATCTATAACATATAAATCAACAAAGATCATGACCACTCCACTGCCTAGAAGAGTTCTATGTGGTCTGGTCTCTGCCAACCTTCCCACTCCTCTCATTCTACTTGTTCATGGTGCTGCAAATACACTGGTTTCCTTTCCAGTCTAAACTCTTTCTTGCCTGCACCGTCTTACTTGCCATTCCCTCTGCACAGTTTCATGTGGCTGGCTAGGTCCATCCCCTCACTATCAAATCTGCTCTATTGTCACCTCCTCAGAACCTCTGATTACTCTTTCCAAATAGTGCCCCAAAAGGCATCCCCCTAATCTTCTTCATATTTCTGTTTGTACCTGTCATTGCATTAGTACACTGCACTGTGAAAATCCCTTTATTTAAATTATTTTTATTGTCAGTCTCCTCACAATGAATCATACACACCTACTGGCAGACCGTGCTCTTGTGTCCACTGTTAAACCTTATAAAGCAAAGCACATAGCAGATATTCAAGTAAAGCTGGTGGAATACATGAGTGAATGAATGCTGTGAGCACTTAGTATTTCAAAATAGCTAGGTCAGTCCTATGACTGACAGTAATGCTCACCAATGTCTAGTACATATTTAGTATTCAGTAAATATCTGTTGGAAAGACGGATGGAAGGACAGAGGGAATGAAGCAGGAACCTGCTGTTTTACAGTGGTGACTCACCACACCAAGGAAAAGATCTGGAGAGGAATGGCAACACCAGCACAGGGCCTAAGAGTACTGGGCTCTGGTGGCACACCTTTGTCTGAAACTCATCTCCGACATGTCCTAGCACATTATTTAAGCTCTCTGAGTTCAGTTTTCTCAACTGTAAATGAGAATAAAGAATATTTTACAGGGCTGTACTTCACCACAGTGCCTGGCACAGAGATGAGCTGACTCAAAGCAGCAAGATATGAAAATTTTCTCAGTGCAGTCACCATGTGTTACAAATACTGTAACTTAGGAAGTTTCCTTTTAGAAACTGAAATATGCTCAATAGGGATAGGGCTCCAATTTCAAAACCAATGTTCATGAGTGCACCGCTGCACTGGCCTCTGACTTGACAAGGGTCAAGGTTTCTTCTTACCTGTAGAGTTTTCCCTGAAGGTCTTCTATACCAGTCATGGCAATAGTTCCTCCCTGCCAGCAGACGGAGATAATATAATTGAGTGTATGATGGTATTCTAAAAAAGACACTGCTGGCTCACACTACTCAGCAGGCTCTCTCAATTAACCAAGCAACGTCCTAACTCTGAGGAATAGTCTGCTAGGCAGAGAAGACCTTCAAGGAGCCAGATGTTACTGGCAAACAGGTTTATTCTATCCAAAAGTATACACCAAGGCAATCCAGACTCTCATCTACCTAATCCCAAACTCCTCTCTTCCAAAGACCACCCTAAAAGTGAACTCTGTGCCAGTCCAACACATCTGGGAAGTGCAAACGCAGTGCAATGTGTGCCAAATGTGTTACTATACTCACCTTCACCCCCACATTTAAGTGAACTTTCACCACTTCTTCCTTTATCTCTCTAGCTCTCTTGAAATCTAGCCCCAGCCACTGTTTCCAAAATTTGCTGGATTACAAGAACCACCCAGAATAAAATAAGAATATTTAGGGATACAGAAAAATAGTCACAACACTGGAAAGGAATCAAGGAGGCCAGAAAACATTATGGTTTTTAGGTTGGTTTGTTTTTTTTTAAAGGCCTCCATGATTATACAGGAAAAAATGAAAAACAAAAAACAGCAGGATAGATATTCCAAAATCTGAATGGTGAGAGTCTGTGAGAAGTGTGATTATAAGTGATGTTTCTTTACGTTAGTGTTTTTCTGGGTTAACTAAAAATTTTTAAATAACTTTTTTTAATGGGAAAATCTTTATTTGACTAGTAAATGCAGCATAAAAGAGAAAAAGGTTTACAATAAAACTAATAAAAAGCCAATACCCATCTCCAGCCAAATCTATCATCCCAATTTCCTTTGGAATGAGAATTTGACTAGTACAAGGTTTAAGAGCTGAAATAGCCATTTTTAAAACATCAAATTTAGCTTCTCAATTTAGATGCAGAAATTAAGCTCAAATAGGTTATGGGAACTTATCTCCTAGCCAAAGTTCAGGCTTTTTTCAAAAACAGGCTGTACTATGCCCAACAATCAGTTCAGCAGCACACAAACTTACTGAGCTGGACAAAATGCTGACTGAGATCAAAAAGACCTGCTTCCTACCCTCGAAGAGGAGTCAGGCAGAGAGGATCACTTACAGATGTATATATTACCATACTTTCATGTGCCTCCTTGAAGGCTAACCATCTACTTGCTCAACTATCCGTCCCATCACTGACATTGTGAAGAACTGATGCCTTCTTCCACTGGAGTTCCCCAATGATCCTAGTCCTCTGCCTGTACCCCACACTGATTTTTCAACGATCCTATCTGTCAGGATGCCATTTCTGATTCTCTGGCCCCTCCTCAACACAACATCATGTGGTTCTCCTTTTCATCTCACCAACTACTTACACTGATGCATCCTCCATGCCAGGCTACACCCAATCAGCTTCTCCAAACTGCCCTTTATTACCTCTGGGACCCAAGACTGCTAATAACCTAACAGGTCATTATTCTATTCTGTTTCTCTCTCAGATGCTGATATTGTGGATTACTTGACAATATCCTCTGTGAGCTTAACTCTAAGATATAATAATCACTTGCTTACCTCTAAGATACAATAATCACTTAACTCTGTAATAATCACTCCCTACTACATTACTTCCCTTGTAAACTTAAAGACAAAAATGAAAGCAGTAATACTGATTTCCAATAATTACCTCTTCGTTCTTTCCTGAACAACCTGAGGTCAGGCCTACACACTTGGAAGAAAGACAGAGATATTAGATACCTTGGTTTACAAATTTTTTGGTCAAGTGTCAAAGTTCCTCCTGCCTGTACACAGGCTTCAGACTCAGGAAAGGCAATCATCCTAGCCACTCAGATTCTTAAATTTCTATGTGTGTAGCACAGCACTCACTTTGGTTCTAGCTGATGTTGTTATAGTAGCCTGGGCCCTGATGCAGAGCCCTGGATGCATTAACGGACTCTGGCTCAGTACCAAGCCATTTCTTCTTGCCTTACTCCTGCAGACCCCAAAGTTTCCTCTAAAGTGCTGGCAACAATCTTAATACCAACTTGGTCAATTTTTAAGTTCTAAGCTCCAGCCTGGAGCAGAGCCTCACAAAGATGTTTTTCTCCCTGTAATATGAGTACATAAGGATACATACCTAGGTTGTAACAATGTTACCTGTATTGCAATAGGGCCTAAGGATTCAACTCACCTCAAAGAGAAACAGCCTTAAGTTTCTTGATCTAAATCCTTATTAAGTCAGAACAGAATTAAATCCAGTACTTGAACTCACAGTGGCACTCATACAAGCCTATACTTTTCTGGGCAGAAGTATGTTACAGCAAACCAACACTTCCTTTAAAAATCTAGCATGTCTGTATAACCAATCATAAATTACCAATCAAACCTCTCTATTACCGAGGAGTGGGGAATCCTATTCCAACACCTACTCAGAATTCTGAGGTTCCTCCCCTTCTCTCGTGCCAGGCATTCTTCCAATTTGATACACACAACTCAGTTTACCCTCAAAAACACTCCTTATGGATGAAAACTGTCAAAATCTATTGAGCATTTTCAGCAAATATAAAAAAATACATGTTTTACACCAAAAAATAGTTAACCAGAAACTTATATTATCTCCATCTGCTTGAGTGTAGAAATTATGGCCAAGATCTGGAACTGGCAAAGAAGAGCAGACAAGACAGCCCAGGAGAGAGCTTTATAACCACCAAACAAACTGGCCACGCACCATGAGGGTTAAGGAAACTTTGATACAGTGACAAACATAAGGTTACCTCAGAGCAAGATTTTGCTTGTTTGGAAACTAGGCTTCCATTATTCTCAGAAGACTTGCGTTTTACAGCTCCAATTTTTGTAGAATTACCTAAAATATATAAAAATAAGTAAGTTGGCCTCCCTGTTTCTCTTAACATGAAAAGGAGAAAGGGGAAAGATCAGAAGAACAAACACTTTAATCAAACAATGTATCTTACCACATGTCCCAAAGTTATCGTGTACAACTTCAACATGAATCAGTGATGGATCAACAATTTTCAGTGCCGGAATCTTAAAAATAAAACAAAGATACTGGAAAACTTAAAAATGCTCAGAAACATACCAGAAATTAGTTCTGTTAACATACAGGAGGAGCTTCTTACAATGATTTCTTTTAAAAATAATATTTCTCTTTCTACTCTAACATTTTAATATAAAGATAATAAAACCATTTAATTCCTACAAGATATTGTAATCCCTTTTCAAAATTATCTTTCTCTGTAAAGTTATCTTTACACACAATTAGCATCCTCTTTTACCTCCTCACAGTTGACTTGCAGAGTTTTTGATGCTGGGTTTCCGTTTATAATGGTTGCAGAAAACCACTGAGTAGATGGGTCCAAGCTATAAATTTTTACTTCTGAACCAACTAAGTTTTTGTCACCTGAAAAAAAAAAAAAACCCTTAGAGCAATTTGCATTATCTCCCAACATACCAACATCTAGGATAATCTCAAGTCTTTGGAAAAAACAGTAGACAAAAATAAACATTAAAAGATACAGTTATAAGCATGAGAAGGCAGACATTTCAGAAAAGCTAGGAGAAAATTTAAAATTTTGAACTATGTATTCCATTTTCTTATTAACCTACCTAACAGTGGCAATATATTTATTCTACCATTTGTATGAGATCAAGTAGTAACCAGATAACTCACTGAACCCTTACTTTCCTGTGCAGAGTTTTAGGGGATCCAAATTCAGGAACCCCAACAGAACTGTGGAGTTCTTACAAAACACTTAAAACTGTGAAACTGACCAGGAAACTCAGTAACAGTATACGGGAAGATCAGGATTATGACATTCATGTTTCATCAATTTTATAAGACTGAAATTTCAAACATATCAAATTCCATGTTAAAATACATCTGAGCTTTTTAAATATCTACTTTACTAGTTTTCACATAAGTCCCAACTTTCCAAATTTCAGAGGCTTTTGAATATATAAAGTCCTTCAATCATCTAGTTGCATGAGGATAGCAATCACTAAAATATTAGAAATTTCAATGAGAAAATAAGTGAGGACTAAAATAGCTCCTTATAAGCTCGTTGTTTATCAACTCATGATCTATCATCAACAATAATCTATATACCTTGTAAAAGATGGCTTTCATCCAAATGTTTCACAATCAAAGCTTGAAATTCTTTACTGACATTCTGATTATCCATAAGAGAAAGTCGAAGATTGTTTACATCCTGAAAAATGGAAGATTTTAAGATACCAAATATGAAGAGTTAAATTCCAGTGGATACTTCAATTAGCTTACTGTTAAAGTACTGTCGTCAGCCATTTGATGGCACTAAACCACTGCAACTCCAATGAACTGAAAAGGTCAAACAGTAGGAATCCATCAAATGATCACAAGTATAAGGGAGACTAAAGTGAAGTCACCCCAAGCTAAAAGCACGACAAATGCTAAGGAGTGACTCAAAGCATAATTTTAAACATGACACAAATTTGACTATGGGAAATACAATGAACTAGCTGGTCAATCAGTGGATTTCCCAGGGGCAAGACACATACATAGAAACACACAGCTACGCAGAGTCAATTCACTGAAACTGTTTTTAACAAATCATCACACAGATTGATTTAACCTAAAATTCCAAATGCATTCTTGTTTATAAATGTTAAAGGGAGCTATGGGGAGGGACAAAAATCTGAATGAATAGCCTAAGTTTAAAGCAAGCCACTTTTGAAACACTCAATTCTTGGCACCAGCTCCATTTTGGGCACTATTCCATAGTCTTTTGGCTTTGTGTGCACACTAAGTTATGATAAATGTATACAGAAACTGTCAATAGGAATAACCTGCCAAACACACACTATACAGCACAGAAAACCTTCTAATATCAGGCCTTCACGCTTTTCTGACACTGTGAAATGGACACACAGTAGCCAAAATTAGTTCATCCATTTCTCCCACTGGGATAAAGAACTAGTCTTTTAGTGAGACCATGCTGGGAAAATGCATTTCTTAAGCCAATTAAACTTAGGATCTTCAGAAGAACTCAACATTAATTATCAGAATGGACCATTTATGTTTTTTTTTCCCTCATGCTGCTGCAATTTCAAAAAAAAATGTAAATGTGTGCTTCTCTTCTTTAATTTTTTTAATGTTTATTTATCTTTGAGAGAGAGACCACGAGTGGGAGAAGGGCAGAGAGAAAGAGGTAGACACAGAATAGGGAGGCTCCAGGCTCTGAGCTGTCCGCACAGAGACAGACACAGGGCTCAAACTCACAAACTGTGAGATCAGGACCTGGGCCAAAGTCAGATGCTTAACCAACTGAGCCACCCAAGCACCCCATCCAATTCTTATTAAGAAATAAAATGGCACATTAATGGGGAGAGTCACAAATGGCTTTTAAACAAGATAGAATAATTCTACTCTGTCCATGAGAGTTTTAGTGCCAGATGGTTGACATGGATATTTTGACTTTTTTCTTACCCACAAATAAATAAGTCAAATTCAATCCAAAAGACAGACCTTAAGTTTCAATTCCAACTTCTACATATGCCAAATGATTTTCAGGCTCTCTGTGCATTATACAGGGCAAGCATTCTACTGCAGTAATCACATCCTCCAACAGTTTCATACAGTAGAAGCTGGATGTAATCACCCACATCTACAAGAGAATGCCCTGAAGCACTAAACTTCAGCCACTATTATCATCAGTAAAAGTCAAGAGCACACATCATAATCTCCCTCAATTAATATTATATTAATAGTAATATTCAGATAGATAACCAAAATGCACCTCCCTGATAAAAAATACTTACTGATCTAGATTTTGCTTTTTCATCTTAAGAAACAAAATTATGAGTTCTACTTTGACTAAAAAAACAGAATTGTCCAGAAAACAATGCTGAGAAGTAAAAACTACTCTATCACTAAATAAAGCGAGATACCCAAAGCCCCTCCTGTATGTCCCTTGGTCCTTAAGAGCAAGTCATTCTTCTTTTTATGGCAGGAAAAATATCAACATGCCTATCCGAACATCATGAAGGTAACCTGCATCTGAAATTAACTTAAACAAAAGCACCTTTTTTGTTCTATTTAAACGTTACAAAGTAAGGTTCAGAATGTGGACCTTGTTTTCACTCACCTCCAGGACACAGAAATGAGACTTAAGTAGTGAGAAAGCCAGTGCTTTGGGTTTTCCAACATAGGCACATCAACGGCAATGACCACTGACCCTAAACTGCGTTTTAACAAATACAGTCCACAGAAACAAGTCCAAATGGATGTGGATAAAGGGGATTGAGCTTCATAAGTGACCTCTAAAAGACGAATGGTATTACATGACCAATATTATTCCCAAGGTAGTAATCTGGAAATAATCTGTATTCTTTCCTTCTCTCTGCAAACATTTTCATGAGGAAAATAATCACATATAAGCAAGACCCAAGAGCCTAAATGTTGTGAGGAAAAGGGTGGGGGTTTTGCAACCTAATTGGAAAGAACACATGTGCATACACTCTCAATTCTCATTATTCGTTGTAATTATGTTTCATCAAGTCACCACAAACACTGAAATAATGAAGAGTGAACCACTGTTTTTAGTGGAAAGATAGGGTTAGGTTCCTTTGAGCCTCTGGGTCACATTTTCATCAAACAACCTATATACAACCTTGTTTCTGTGTGTGTGTTGAAAGACACATTACTTAATACATATTATTGCATTACTAACCTAGAAATCACAGCCAACAGCATTATAACTCATGGCTGAATGAAACTTCTCTAACATATGTATTTCTTCCCTGAGACACATCACAGCCTTCTTGCACTTAGGAAGACTAGACAGTACTTCGGCACTAGAGTTGGTGTAGTGAAACCACCAAAAAAAAAAAAAACAAACAAACAAAAAAAAAATTCAGCATTAATTAGACCTCAAAAAGGACACTTGTTTACAGTATGAGAGATGAAACAAGAAGACAGAAAGAAGACAGAATGTCACCTTAATCAACCTCAGTTGGGAATATTTGTCAGGCAACTCAAATTTTTTGCCACACTTCCAAGTCTGTGAATGACCATGAAAGTGCCAAAGTACTGATCTGGGGGTTACAAATATATTTTAGCAAGTAGGCAACTTCCCAAATAAAGAAAACAGAATACATAAAATAACAACTGCCGTATATGGACATAGACACGTGTATATCAATGAGAGTCAATCTTTTTAAAATTACTTTTGTATCACCTAGGTGTTTCCATACACATGTGGACACGGATGGATGGGGACACACACACACACACACACACGGACACCATCAACTGCAGTATCTCTGTCCTTCCAATCCCAAATGGACACACCAACTCAATGGCTAACACTGAGGGATGATGTCTAACAACTAACTGCTCAGATGAGTCCTTTTCTGTTAGACAGCTATTAGAATTAGAGCAATCAACCTCAATATTTTAGTTCTCATCTTAAAAGACTTTGTATTTCTACCTTTAGAGTTTAATATTGTTTTTATGTTTTACCTGTATAGGCTTCAGGAGGTCTTTAGAAAGAAAAACTCTTTGCTGATCTCCCAGAAAGCGAATAGAGGTTATGGATCCCAAACCAGCTTTGTCCAACAGAGACTTGTACACCTACGTCAAAACGAAGGAAAATGTTTTGGCATCACAACCGGTGTCAGCATAACTCTGAAACTGAGGACTAGCAATTTTCCACACATGCAGAAAGAGGTAAAACCATTAAGTTTTTTATTTACTGCTGGTATCCCGATAACAACTATTTATCCCATAAGACCACATAAGATCACATAATTTTTATCCAAAAGTCAATCATTTGAACCAGATACACATTTGGAACTCATTAACATAGAAGTCTGGGTCCAAAGATATACAACTTCTCCAAAATTTATGCAAAAAATTGTGTGTATACATTTTTCTGGGAATATAGAACCATGTTTTTAACAAATCTTATAGCAGCAGTGGAAAAATACAATGAGCAAAATACAACTTTAAACAAAACCCTACATTACTCAAAAACCTCCAGTAGCTCTTCTCGTCCACTGACAAAATCTTAACTTTGCTAACACAGCATGCTTGGCTCTTCACAATCTGGTCAGCCTTTCAGTCACCTTCCTGGCCTTTCCAACGGTCTAAATCTGGCGCTTCCACCATTAAGCCCTATGTCTCAGAAACCCTGAATAGTCCTCTCTCCAGACCCCATGATCATTCTTGTATTCCAACTACACCAGACTTACGATGTGGAAATGGTGTAATCATATGCCAACTGCTATTACCTTCAGGACTAGAGAATATTATGAGTCAGAGAGAACCTTAGAGATCATGAGGCCAAGACTGGTAACTCTCTACAGGAGGCAGGCAACAGCCAGATTTTAAGGTATACTCTCCACATTTTAAAAGCAGACAGGGGTACCTGGGTGGCTCAGCCGTTTAAGCCTCCAACTTTGGCTCAGATCATGATCTTGCAGTTCATGGGTTCGAGCCCCATATCGGGCTCCATGTTCATAGCTCAGAGCCTGAAGCCTGCTTTGGATTCTGTGTCTCCCTTTCTCTCTGCCTCTCCCCAACTCATGCTCTCTCTCTCTCAAAAATAAACATTGAAAAAAAATTTTTTTAGGTGCGCCTGGATAGCTCAGTCAGTTAAGTGTCTGACTTCAACTCAGGTCATGATCTCACAGTTCGTGGGTTCGAGCCCCACATCGGGCTCTGTGCTGACAGCTAGCTCAGCCACTGACTGAGACTTCAGACTTTGAAGAGTCTGTTTCAGATTCTGTGTCTCCCTCTCTCTCTGACCCTCCTCTGCTCACAGTGTCTCTCTCTCTTGCTCTCAGAAATAAAAAAACATTAAAAAATTTTGTTTAATAAATAAAATAAAAAATAATAAAAATAAAAGCAGACAACTAATTTAAATCTTAAAATACTATGAGGGTCAAGCTAAACAGACCTGTATGTCTATATATAGCTGATTTCTGATCTCTGACCTAGACATCACCCATATTACTTCCAGCCCCATTTTTCAAGAAGAAACAGGCCTGAGAAAGGCAAGGGCCTAGAGTTACAGGAGATCCCAGGTGCTCTTCTAATTCCCCTACATGGTCATGTTTCTGTACTATTATTCTCCAGAGGCCAAATACAGGCATTACATATCCATTTCCCTTGTTTCACACATAACGAATTAAATACCCTCTTCACATAAGCCCAAATTCTACTCACTATTGCAGGCCACTGAACAACTCGTTCAGAAATTTCAGGAGACTTTCGTTCAGCCAAAACCAAGTTATGCTCTACTAAAAATGCTCTCCTTAGAAGGCTGTAGACTTCTATCCATCTTCTCTTCCTCCAAGATTCCCCATCAAACTCCACACACACCTAAACAGAAGGTTAAAAAAAATCAGATTTGATTAACAAAAACAAAACAAAAAACGCTAACGTTGGATTATGCCCTTATTAATCTACTTGAATCTTTAATCTGAATATCTTAATGTTTGCTGCCCCTCTTTCCCGCTCTTACTTCCCTTCACAGCCCACAGTAAACCAGTCAGACATGTTAATCTAACCATCAAGCTCTGGCACCCAAATCTCTTTGGGAAGCAGCAGTCTAGGGTTTTGGAGGCCAATTTCTGCCCCCAAAGTAACTTCTAGGAAGCCCATACATACCAAAAAACCCCTCAGGTAGAAAATTTTTACATATGTTAGACATCAGAGCTCTAAGAATCAAAAGAAAGAAATCTGAAACCCTAAAAGTACTTATTGTGTGTCATTGTAATTCTAAATTGACTCGCTTGTGGGCCTAAAATGACACTCCC
>NW_027530497.1:703052-709398 GCF_008692635.1 Crocuta crocuta | reverse complement strand
CACCCCCCCCTTCCCCATTCACCATAATCCACGACTTGCTTTTGAATCCCTTTGGTATTCATAGGATTTAACACTAGGCCTAGTAGACAGCATACAGCATATCCTCAATATCCCTTTCAGTTGAATAAACTGAGAGTTTGGAGTCAAAGACTACAAATATAGAAGCAAATAGTTGATAAATTGACCTCAGAGTTAACTTGTTCAATACTTGGTGTAAAAATCACTTTATTTAATTTGATTTAAAATCTCTTCTTCTACTAAAGAGACCTCTCGCTTTTGGTTTCAAAGAACTAGTTAATAAACATATCAATTCTGTTCATAATTTCACAATCATATCTCCCTTTTCAACTTTTAATTTTAAAAAAGTTTAGTTAACTTCCATTCATCTGTCAGAACCCAATTTAAAAAATCCTTTCCTCAAAGAAGCCTTACCTTACCAAAGATACTCTCCCACCCCTCACAAGAGAGTTCTCTTGTTCACTGCACTCAAAGCCCTATACTTTACCTTCCTAGCATTTACCCACACTTTGAATTATTTATTTGTGGCTGGCTGATTGACATAAATTCTAATATGTCAAAGCCTGCATCTGTTTTTACTCACCATTGCATTTCACTGGTATCTAGTCCCTAGTCAGTACTCAAATACTTGTTGAATGAATAAATGTCTCTCTGAATTGGGCTTTTACCTTCTGTTACTCTCAGCCACTTAGCAGGCAGGACATTCCCAATTGGGATACCACTATAACCCCAATCCTAAACCTCTCCAGTTTCATGGCCTTAGAATATCAATCTTTAAAAATCAATGAAATTTAAAATCTATCCTATCCTTCTCCCTCAACAGTAAAATCTGCATCCCTAACTTCCCAGGCAACTTCCCCTGAGAAGATGCATATCTTCTTGGCAAGGCAGACTTTTGATCTTGCAGTTATCACAGAATACATCCAAATGTGTGTGAACACTTACTAAGGGACAAGGCGCTGTGTCCGTACTCTCTCCTTGGTTCTACCCACCCCACCCATCACTATACCCAATCAAAAAAAAGGTCCTTCACAGAGTTGTTCAGAGACTGCTCACCTTTCTGCCTCCCCAGCCACCAGAATCCAGGTCCTCTGATAGCTCCCCTAAATTGGATAGTCTTTCTTCCCCACATCACATCAACTCCACACCCAAACTAGCTTTAGATGACAGAGTTTTCCCATCAATGTGTAATAGGAATGAGCATATATAAACTACAGCACCAGAAAAATCTGGGTTTGAATCCCAGCTATGCTGACGCTTTCTTAGAATAATTTAACTTGCATAAAATAAGATACATAGTATTACAAAGAAAACCAATTAACCTCCATGGCAGGTTAAGAACTCTTACTAAAATCTAAGCTCTTTGAAACTGGTTTTGCTAGCTTCAAAATGAAAAGTACTAACATCTACCCCTCACTTAACTGTAAGATAGATTTTTAAGACAATGTAGATTTTTAACACAAGGAGACTAGGTATCCTTAAAAGCTCTATGGGAATTCAAATCTTAATTTATCAAGGTATCAGTTCAGTTAGGAGTGGTAGAAAGATCTTAAATATAATTATCCAATATCTATTCAGCAAAAAAACAAAGAAACAGACAAAAAAAGTAAAGAATTAAGATCTTCAGTGGCTTTCCAAAACTTAAGCAACATCACAATTCTTATCCAATCACCATCCAGAAAGCTTATGATCAACCTTAAACCAAAATTTAGACAGGGCCCTCCTTCTTTATATGCTAATTTTTGAGTGATTAAAATATTAAGTTTAACTCCTTAAAAAAATAACTTTGTGATTTTGGAGTGTTACGTTGCATGGTCAAAAATTCACATTAACTTTAGTTTGAAAGGGGACTTAAAAAAATATACTGAAACCAGTAAGTTGTGAGCTCTATTCAACATTCTTTCACAAGTTTCTCATCATAACCACATACTTCTTTCATTTGCGCCTTGAAGCTTGTGGTTCCCTATATAAGGGACCTCTCTACCACCAAACTTCCTAAGCAAAAATTTACATAAAAAGACAGACCAATAAAAATTCAAATTCAGGGAGAACTAAAGTGACTTGACCAAGCTTCTGTAAGCTTATCAATATAACTAGCTCTCATTTATACTGTGTTACTCCCCCATGTTCCTTTGGTCCACAAAGGAGATGTTATTTATGCTGATTACAAAAACAAAAAGAGGCCTACTATAACTCACTATAAATCATTTCCTAATTTGCTATTCTTTTAATACGACATTTTGTAAACATGTACCTTATTTGTCTTAAATATCTGGACCAGAAACTGGACTATTTCAAACTAATTATTTCAAGTTAAGTTTTCCCCAACAGAAAATCTCTTTCTATCTAATCAAGTTAATCTCAAAACCTCCCACTGTTAACATACACTAATCTCACTGGGCTACATGATTAAGAAACCATCAGAAAGGCCAAGTAAAACATTTCTAAGTTTAAAAGTAGGCACTTACAGAATGGCATGGTTTCTAGTCCAGGTTTTAAAGTGCTATGTAGTGCTATGCCCAGCACTACAATGCAGAATAGCACTTATTTCACTACTCCACAAATTAGGAAATTATTTTACTATGCTTCTGATTAGGTCTTCTTACATCTAAATAAGATACTTGTCTAAAATTCCAGAGTCTAGGGGCGCCTGGGTGGTTCAGCTGGTTAGGTGTCTGACTTTGGCTCAAGTCACAATCTCACAGTTCGTGAGGCTCCAGCCCTATGTCCAACTCCGCGCAACAGCTCAGATCCTGGAGCCTGCTTCAGATTCTGTGCCTTCTTCTCTCTCTGCTCCTCCCTACTTGTGTTCTCTCTCAAAAATAAATNCAGAACTTAGTACACTGCTAGGACTTTCTCATTTTGCATGGTTTGACTGGCAGCAGAATCTATCAACATGCAAATTCCAATTGTACGTAAGGATGAAAAGGCTAGGCATGGTCAAGGCACCCAACTGCCAAAAAGGTTTAACAGCAGGAAACAGTATACAGAGATGGCAAGTACTATTCATCTGCTAAGAATATCCCTAAGGACCAAGAAAAAGCAGAAGACTCAAGGATAAGATAGGTTCAAAGGAAGGAGAAGACCTAGACAGACAAGTTGGGGAAGGAGGACATTCCCAGCATGCATAAGAACAAAGCCAGAGCTGCCTGTCTTATACTAAAGTAGAGAGTGTAGTATAAAAAGAGGTTCTTGTAACCACACCTAATAAAAATTTGTTGTTATTCCAGAGAAAGAGAAATACCACTGCTCCAAAGCAGTTTTTCAGTGTAGAATAATTTTGATTCCTTCCATTTATTCAAATATTTCAGCAAACACTACACGCTAAGTGGTCTTCTAAGTACTAAGGATAGCAAAATAAAGTCACTCTACCTGACTTTTACTGCATAGTGTTTAAGATCTAGAGACAAACTTGGGCAAGGTATTTAAGTTCTTCAAGCCTCAATTACTAACACTAAAAAATATGGTTTACCGTCTAAGGTATTGTGAGGATTAAATAAGGTGTCACATACTAAGTATTTAATGGTTATTATGTCTTCACTCTGACTCTTTGTAATCAATAACTAGACATATTGTATCTAAGTGACTTTGTTACAAAGTCTCTCTCTAGGTGAAACAAAGTTAACAAGCATTGGCCTTATTATCATTTTTAACTGCAAATCAGTCTAGACAAACTCTATTTCTATTGATACCAAAACAGTTGCATACTACTTGAATTTTATTCATTTATATACATTTTAGCTCCCAGTCCCACTCCATCCCCCAAACCCCAGTAACCCTAAGCCCAAGTGTAAGCATGGTCATAGTTACTTACTAGTTTCTGCCTGTATTTCCCTCAGCACAATTTGGTTCTAGTGCTCTGAAATTCTATGTGTTTGTTAATACAATATGCCCTTAAGCCATCTGCTACTCAATTAAGGAACATAATGACGAATCATGACTAGATAAAAGAAATTAAGGAATTTGTACCTTACGTGAAAACTGAATTATGAAGTCTGCAGGTAAAGCAAAAATCAAATATAGTTAAAACTGTTCTTGAAATTAAAAATCCCATTTATCCTCAGGTGAGACACCTTAGTGCAGTGGAAAAGACACAGCCAAACCTAGATTCAAATCCTCCCTCCATCACTTAGTAGCTAATTATGCAAATCTGGCCAAGACTCCTTTCCCAAAATCTATTTTCTCATTCCGAAAATGAAGATATTATCACCACCTCAAAGATTTGGGATGGCAGAAAGGGGGGAGATTACAAAGAACAAATAAAAAGGACCTCCTAGATCGCCTTCCTAATCCAACAGGTCTATAATTAGGTCCTGTGGGGGAAGGGAACACCTAGTCTGTCATCATCTGCCAAAGAACTAAAGACTTAAATCAAATCTTGTTTCCATTCAAATCAGATAAAAACAAATGCACTAGAGAAAATTTTATTTGGCAGGTGAAATAAACTACAACGACTATGACTGAAATCTGGCACACAAAGCCCACTTTATGGAGAAAGGTTACTAGCCTGAAGTAAATAGGTTGGCTACCTTTGTACCACTCTACTGTCTTTGTAACAACAGCAAAATCCAGGCTGCTAGAAGTAATGAAAGGAGGAGAAAAAGCAAACTCCAGTGTATGAAGGAATCCTTTTGTGGGACAGGGATCATAATGGTAAAGAAGGTGGGCTCAGGTATCAAAACTTCCTGGGTTAGAAACAGGCTATGCCAATTTCTATGTGACCTTTGTGAGATACTTAATCCTCCCCAGCCCTGATATTTTTGTCTGTAAAATGGGGCAATATTAGTACTTACTCCCACAGAGCTGCTGTAAGGATTAATAAAGATCATGGCTATGAAGTGTTTAGCAAGATGCCTGGCACGTGGCTAATGGCTCAACAGTCACTCCTTTTCAACATGAAGGCAAGGCATGCGGAAAGCTTTAACAATATATAGCCACATATCCTTTTCCAACAACCGTCTGCAGACTAAAACTGTTTGGGCATGTGCGGTCACCGTAAAGCATTCACGTGAACAGTGTGTCCGAAATCAACACGTAGTCAGCTGCTGATGCTAAAACTTGCTTCTCAATTCGAACATCATTTTCAAGACAAAGCAGTGATGACCAAGTGAAGACACTGAAACATATCCACTACCCAGGGTGGAAATATCTTGTCTTCTAACAAGCTTCAAGTTGCCACCACTTTGGAGTCTTTGTTAAGGACCTTTCTCCAGTTATTTTTGCACAAAGGAGTCTTTGTTGGTAGAACGGCTTCTTTACTGGTTGTTCCCAGACAATCCTTCACTACCACTACTTCTATAAGGGAGTACAATCAAAATTTCTCTTTCTGAAATGATCTGACTGAAAAAGATTCTGAGCGTCATTCTGATTAAAACTCGCTGTCCACACTTGTTCTCATTTCTCTCCCTCCCAGCGAACAGCAAAGTGGAGTACTTCAAAGCCATTCCTCTAACACACCATATAAGGGGCGGCTCCACCCCTGCCCTCCATATATGGTCATAGCCCACACCTACCTACAAACTCATCAGAGGACCAGGAGCCCACTTCCATCCTGACCCACCAAATAGGGACAAGTACCCACCCTAATATGCCAAACAGAACTAACCTCCTCCTTCTTCTCTCACACTTCATTTCTAACAAGGCTAAAAGTTTAACAAGTTGGGTGAGGAAATTAAGAGGAGCAGACCCCCCCCCCCAAAAAAAAAAAAACCTACCCGAAAGCACGAGCCTTCAATTCCTAATGATTCCTAACATCACCTACTTGACGAATCCTGCATTAAGAATGCTCCCCCTCCCGAGAAACACTCCTACGGTCCTAGGAGGGCACAGCGCGGGCAATAATGAAGCATGTCTGAACAACCCCAAGGCCGTCATTAAACACAGGCAACTGTAGGCCAAACACACGTCGGCTCTACACGACCATTTCAAAGTCTTTCAAGGTCTAGTTTTCTGCACCTTCAGATCAGATGCCAACTTTCTGGTCGCGCTTTTCAGAAAAGGGGAGTGGGGCCGCTGGCTGTCTCGTTACCAAGGTAACTACAAAACGTCCGACAGCTGAGGCCCGGGAGCTGGTTTTACCTTCAGATCCTTCTTCGTAACGTCGGTGTGGGAGACGGCTCGAATGGTCCCGGAGAGCCAGGGCCACTCGGCGACGCGCTCCACGTCCCAGCTGTCGTGGCCGCCGTCGCTGCCGTCGGCTGCGGACAGACTCAGGAATCGCTTCCCCACCAATACTGGCCAACTTTCTCCGAGCGTGAGCACCATGGTTTCCACGCCTGCAGGAAGGGCTCCTCCCTGCAAAATTACAAAAACAAAATGCAACGGGGGC
>NW_027530497.1:558023-702932 GCF_008692635.1 Crocuta crocuta | reverse complement strand
CCTTCATCTTTCTTCCTCCTCTCCCCTAAGCCGAGGCCGCGGCGCTCTTACCCCGCCTCCTGCCTCCCTGAGTCACCGGCGGCGGCCGCCGTTTCCAGCCGCCCAGCTCTCGCTCTGACTTGGTTCAAGAGCTCTCACAAGACACGCACAGCCTCTCGGAGCCGCCCCCTCGGAGCCGCTGCCGCCGCTCATTGGCCTAGTTCGAGGAGCTGGGCGAGGCTCGTGGGTAAACAGCCCGCCGCCATTGGCCGGCCTGGCGCAGGCGGGGCGAGAGAAAAAAACAATTCCTTGGCTGCCTCCTCCCTCTCCCCTCCCCCTTCCGACTCCCGGACGACCCCCATTAGGTTAAAGTACACAGAGCGTAAGCGAGAGATCCCTCCGCCACAGCCATTCTTTCCGTTTGTTGCCTACAGGATGCAAAAAAGTCCCGCGAAATCGCTTATCAACTTTAGGGCACAGAGGAAAATTGCAGTGGTGCATAGATAAGACTGAATGACGAGCCCCAGGGCTGTAGGTGCCTATTGGATTCCTCTTCAATTGCGTAGGCTGTCGACGGAAGATGGGCTTTCCACTTGGCGGAAGAATCTCACAGGAAAGGGCTGAGGGCGGTGCAGAGTCAGCGGGGGAGGGAAGGGACGGGAACGTGCGGTTTCAAGCGTACTCAGCTAGAGGGAGGAGCCACTGTGCTCTGAAGGCTCTTGCGCAGGCGCTTCGCGGAGCAGGGGCTGGAGTTTGGGCTGCTGGGCGAAATGGCCGCGGGAGGCGCAGGCGCACGTGGTGCTATTCGTGGAACGTCTGAAGTCCGCCATTTTGAAGAAAAAATGAAGAAAGGCATGGAGTCATTGGGAAATGACGTTCATTAAATCTAGAGCAAAAAAGCCCTTTCAGTACAATGCAGATGGGATTTTTTTTAATGTAGAGGAAGGATGAGGAGATATCCTGAGTCTTACAAAGCAATTGAAAGACTAGAGGAAGGCCATAATGTTGCAAGAAATATGAAGAGGTGACTTTGAAGGACAAAGGAGATAAAAGGTGCTTGTGTCTTTTGGACCTGAAGTTATTTGGTTGAATGAAAAGAAATGGAATGAAGGAATTGAAGACCTCTTACGTAGTAAAGTCTGGTGCTTGACATGGCATCACATTTAATCCTTAAGGTTAAATAAAGATTAAGTGAAGAACTCAAATTCCCAATTTTACAAGTGTGAAAACTGAAGATCAGAAAAAGTTCAGAAATGTATTCAAGAAACTATATATACAGGTTTATTCCAGGTGTTAATTTTTAATATAGATGTTCTGAATATATAACGTTAAGTTTTTATATTTAAGTCTAAACACTGAAGAATTAAATTGGGTTTGTATTTGCAGACCATTAAAAAGGGGGGAAATGGAACAAAGAAAACCTATCCAGTCCAACAAGAGTCAGAAATGAGAACAAGAAAAGAAAAAGAAACAAGATAAAAGCATAGTAAATAGAAAAAATAAGATGAGAGAAGAAAGCCTAACATCAGTATTTACAATAAATATAAATGGGCTAATTTTTAAAAGACACACTGGATTTAAAACAAAATCCAGCTATAACTTGACCACAAGCCGACTCAACAATGACACAGAAAGCTTGAAAATATTAGGTGAAAAAGGTTTACTAATCAAATAGTGATAGAAGGAAAGCAATATGGAAGTGTTAATATAATTGAAAAGAAAAACCTTCAAAAGAGAAAAGGATTTTATATTAATAAAAGATAAAGTCCACAAAGATAATAAATGCTCTGAACTAGTATCACTCTGAGAACATAGCTAAGACTAAATATTAGAACTATGGGAAATTTTTGACAATTTGTAATAGAAGCAGAAGATACAAATATATCTACCTCAGAAATAGACTTCTCCAATTTTTAAAATAAATGGGGGTATAGAGGGTTTTTATTACATAATTAACTGTTAATTTGGAAAACAATCACTAGGGATAAGTTAGTTGTACCAAGTTTCAAAGAACATATAATTCCTATGTTATATTCATGGTTCCAGAACTCAGGAAAAATGGAAAAATATCTGAAGCATTTTATAAAACTTGTAAAATCTTATTATCAAATCTTAACCAGGAGAATACAAGAAAGGAAAAGTATAGATAAATGAGGCTCATGACATAGATGGAAAATTCTTATATAAAATATCAAGAAATTAAAGTCCATATTTTTAGAAAATAATCACCAGGATTAATTAGGATTATCATATAAATACAAGGATATTTCAAGGTTAGAAAATTACTATAATTCACCAAAACAAGTTAAAAGAGAAAAATAATATGTTTATTTAAGTAGAGGCTAAAAAGATTATGCATTCACACTGAACACTGAACTACCTGGAATGTTAGGAATGTACAGAGACACCAATACTCATAACTTTTTTTTAATGTTAAACTTCCTAGAAGCCTTTGAATATAACACCCACGTATTGAACTAGGAGACATCAACAAATTTGTTCATTTCAGCAGTTGGCAGTTGTGAACATCTCATACTAATCTAAATGCATTTCAGTTGAGAAATGAATAAATAAAATTAATAAATGGAATGTGATACATCTAACAGAAAGCTGTAGAGCATTTGAAAATAAATGAAATATATTTAGATGTACCAATAAAGGTATCTTAGCAAAATACATTTTGGATGAAAAAAATAGTTGCATTTGGCAATATTTGAAAATACACACAAATAGCACTATAAATGTTCTATGAAACATATACTTAAACTCATAATAATAGTGACTGGTATTGTGCACAATAGAATTGGGGGTATTGGTCAAAGGTGATTTAGCATTATTTGTAATTCTCTCATTTTTATAAGGCAAATATATTCTTATGTTACTTTTGAAAATTAATTTTAAAATCCTATGAATGGAATCTACTACGTTAACACCCAAGAGCATTTGTGAAAATTGTTAGAGCTAATATAAGAGTCAAAAAGGTGGTAAANAGGGAGAGAGGCAAACCATGAGAGACTCTTGAATGATGAGAACAATCTGAGGACTGATGGATGTGTGTTGGGGGGGGAGGGAGGAGATGGGCACGGAGTGGGGCACTTGTGGGGATGAGCACTGGGTGTTATATGGAAACCAACTTGACAATAAACTATTTGTAAAAAATAAATAAATAAATAAATAAAAACAACAAAAAGGTGATAAAATAAAAAAATCAAACAAAAATAAAAAGAATTCCTATTCCTTAACAAGCATTAATTAAAACATACAATAGGAAAAAATAAACCATCTAGGATCCTAAGAACTCAAAATACCTAAGGAAAGAACATAATGTAAAATCAATAAAATGTATGTGAAGAAAACTGTGAGACTTTACTGACAGGTATAAAAGAAGATTTGAAGAGTTCTGTCTCTTCACATGACTTGATAAAAATGTTTCTTCTTAAACTACAGTATCAATGAAAGAAAGAATCAAAATTGAAATATAAAATTGTTGAGAATACAGAATCAAATCCATGTATATATGAAAAATTAGTTTATGATTATCACAGCATTTGAAGTGAGTGTAAGTAATAAACTGTTCAATATATACTTTAGGGTCTATTGGTTATAGGGATCAAAGAGCTAAACAAAAATCTAGTAATTAAGATTCCTTTCCCTCTTCTTTCTCCTTCTCTTTCCCTTCCTCTTCTTGAACATTTTAGTCCTGAAGGCAGTAGGAGTGCAGAGCAAAGTATGTTCTCATAAGGACAGGCTGCCTGGCATGGAATGATTGAATTAGAAAGAGTAAGGAATAGTAGCCTGGCATGGGGAAGGAGAGCCCAAGGGAGGTGAGATGGGTAGACACACAGAAGATGAACCCAACGTGGAATATCTAAAGCCCAAGTGAGGTGAGGAGGGCATCCATGAATGGGAATTACCTAGTGTGGTATGTTTTTTTTTTCAATTTTTAAAAATTTATTTCTGAGAGAGAGAGTGCTTCTGCACAAGTGAGCAGAGGAGGGTCAGAGAAAGAGAGGGACATAGAATCTGAAACAGGCTCCAGGCTCTGAGCTAGCTGTCAGCACAGAGCCTGACCCAGGGCTTGAACCTACGAACCATGAGATCATGACTTGAGCCGAAGTCCGATGATTAACCGACTGAGCCACCCAGGCGCCCCCCTAGTGTGGTATGTTAAGGGTCCAACCAAGGTGAAGAGACTGCTCACATTGGGGGAAAGCCTGGCACAGGGTATTAGAACCTAAGGAAGATGACCTGCAAAGGACACTGAAAGGACCAAGAGAGATGTTTCAAGCAGGAGGAGGACCAGGAGAGAGGTGCATTTTGGAAAGAAGGCAGGAGAGAATTCCAATTTGGAGAACTATTCAGAACCATTCAGAGAGATCAAGGATATGCTGAGGTCAAGGCAAATAAAGAACTGAGCATCAGGTTATTGACACTCCCAACAAATATATTTAACCCGGAAGTATTGTTAGAAATCATTTCTACGGGTTAATAAGCTCCAGCATATGCATTCCAGTCAAAATCCTGCCACTAACCAGTTGATTTTTTACCCCAAAGGGCATCAGAAGTTTCTAAAAGACGAGGAAAGTTAGCAACTAGTAATTTGGAATTTGTTTGGCCCTTGGTTTCTCAACTGCAAGACAATTTGAATACAATCTTTTCTGTCTAAATTTCCTTTCCTTAAATAGCACAAGAATGGTGTCTTTGTGTGAAAATGTAAATATCTTATGCTATTCTGTTAACGCAGTGCACCTGTAACAATTAATGAAGCAAGAAGAGCATCAGTAAGCTCCTTGCTATTTTTTTAAAGGACTTTTTCTGTTAACTTACATCTAGAGAAATGCCTGACAGATATAAATGAACAGTTTCATCGGTTTTACAAAGGCCTACATAATATATAACCCACACCTTATCAAGATATAGAATAGGCATCAGACAACTACAGCCCATCGACTAAATCTGGTCCACCACCTAATTTTCTACTGTCTTTGAAAAACGGTTTTTAACATTTTTCCAATGTTTGAAAAAAAATTGAAGATAATAATCATATTTTATCCTCATAAAAATTATACAGAATTCAAGTGTTATTATCTACAAATAAAATTATAACACAACCATACCCATTTCATGATATTTTATCTATGGCTAATTTCAATGGTAAAGTTGAACAGAATTACTAGAGACCCTACGTGCCTCAAAGCCTAAAGTATTTACTCTCCACCTCCTCACATCCCCTGACAGAGAACATTCCGTCACGCCTCAATGTTTCTAAGTGCTTTTTTCTAGTCAATACTACTGCCCACAGTAAACTTTGTTCCGATCTCTACCAACATAAATTGGCTTTGCCTGTCCTTGAATTTTATTTAAATGACACAATACAGTATGTACTCTTGTGCCTAGCTTCCTTTACTCAGCAAGTTTTTGAGATCCATCCATGTGATTACATCCATAAGATATTTATTCCCTTTTATTGCTATTTAGTATTCCATTGTCTGAATATGCTGTAGTTCTTATATTCACACTCTGTTGATGGATACCTGAACAGTTTTCAGTTCTTGGCCATTATGAATAATATAATTATAAATATGTCTGATTTTAAATCTACTAAGTTTTATTTTTATTTATCTTATCTGATTGATTTTTATTTTTCTAATATTTTAACTCTTCTATTCCTCATTCCTTCTTCAAAGCCAGCTTTCCATCCAATATAATTTCCCTTCAGCCTAATGAACTTTTAAAATGGATTAACAATTTATTCAGCAATTTAGGTAGCATAAGGACCAATCAAAGGAATCATCTAATAAAGCTCACTGTGCAATTCTGCCCCTATAATACTAAGCCAAGACTGAAATATGTACTCCACTTAGGTTTTTTTAAATTTACTTATAACATTTATTGGCGTTCTTGTATTTCTTTTTTTTTCCCCCCACATAACACCCAGTGTTCATCCTAACAAGTGCCCTCCTCCATGACCATCACCTCCTTCCCCTCTCCTCCACCCCCATCAGCCCTCAGTTTGTTCTCAGCATTCAAGAGTCTCTCATGGTTTGCCTCCCTCTCTCTTCCCAACTATTTTTCCCCTTTTCCTCCCCCACGGTCCTCTGTTAAGTTCCTCCTAATCTACCTATAAGTGAAAACATATGGTATCTGTCTTTTTCTGACTGACTGACTTCACTCAGCATAACACCCTCAAGTTCCATCCATGTTGCTACACATGGCCAGATTTCATACTTTCTCATTGCCCTGTAGTATTCCATGGTATAGATAAACCGCATCTTCTTGACCCATTCATTAGTTCATGGACATTTAGGCTCTTTCCATGATTTGGATATTGTTGAAACTGCTGATGTGAACATTGGAGTACATGTGCCCCTATGCATCAGCACTCCTGTATCCTTTGGGTAAATTCCTAGCAGTGCTATTGCTGAGTCATAGGGGAGTTCTATTGTTAATTTTTTGAGGAACCTCCACACTGTTTTCCAGAGGGGCTGCACCAGTTTACATTCCCACCAATGGTGTAGGAGGGTGCCTGTTTCTCCACATCCTCACCAGCATCTATAGTCTCCTGATTTGCGCACTTTAGCCACTCTGACTGGTGTGAGGTGGTATCTCAGTGTGGTTTTGATTTGTATTTCCCTGATGATGAGGGACACTGAGCATCGTTTCATGTGTCTGTTGATCATCTGGATGTCCTCTTTGGAGAAGTGTCTGTTCATGTCTTCTGCCCATTTCTTCACTGGATTATTTGTGGAGTTTGGTGAGTTCCTTATAGATTTTGGATACTAGTCCTTTATCTGATATGTCATTTGCAACTATCTTTTCCCATTCCATCGGTTGCCTATTAGTTTTGTTTCCTTTGCCATGCAGAAGCTTTTTATCTTGATGAGGTCCCAATAGTTCATTTTTGCTCTTGATTCTTTTGCTTTTGAGGATGTGTCAAGCAAGAAATTGCTGTGGTGGAGGTCAAGGAGGTTGTTTCCTGCTTTCTCCTCTAGGGTTTTGATGGTTTCCTGTCTTACATTCAGGTCCTTTATCCATTTTGAGGTTTTTTTGGGGTGTGGTGTGAGAAAGTGATCTAGTTTCATTCTTCTGCACGTTGCTGTCCAGTTTTCCCAGCCCCATCTGTTAAAGAGGCTGTCTTTTTTCCATTGGATACTCTTTCCTGCTGTGTCAAAGATTAGTTAGTCATAGATTTGTGGGCACAATTCTGAGTTCTCTATTCTATTCCATTGGTCTATGTGTCTGTTTTTGTGCCAATACCATACTGTCTTGATGATACTATACTCCACTTAGTTTCATTACACATTTCCATGTGCGTGATCTGATCAACAAAAAGAAAATGTGTACACAATGTCAAGCTGTTTTTCTCTTTTGTTTTTAAAAGCAGCTCAACAATTTGGGGAATATGTACACTGTAGAGAACATAAGGGGAAAGTACAAAATGGCACCTAGCACAGATGTCAGGACTCATTTCATGGTTATAATTAATAATATTAATTGTTTCATTATTCATGTTGCTTTATAGCATAGTTAAAGCCATCAGTTTAACTTGAGTTATATAATAAGCAGTACATACTCAATTGTATGAGGAATATTTTTCGTAAGTATTCAGTACACTTTAAAATATTTGAAACTGAGTATCAGTGCTGGTTTGTATTTTGACTTAATGGAACAACAGGAGAACAACAATCAACCAATAGTAAAGCTAATAGTAAACCTCTTACTCCCCCTTTGTGCTTACCACAAGCTAAGCAATGTTCTGTGAGGATTTATTATGAGAAAAATGTCATTCATGGCTTTAAGATCTTACTTTGGAAGGACTTACTAAGAAAGCACATTGGAAGGTGAGGTTTCATGTTTGTTTTCAAATAAGTGATCTTAATTTTTCTTCTTACAGAGAAAGCTTAATTCAGTTTATCATAAATATATCCAAACCATTCATTTTTACAGCCTTTGGGTAGAATCCAGCACTTTTTTCTTTTTATAATAATGAACTTCTTGTAGTAGATCTTGTAGTGCAGATCTGCTGTAGATAAACTATCTCAGCTTTTGTCTGTTCAAAAACTCTTAATTTCGCCTTCATTTTTGAAGGATGTTTTTGCTAGGTATATAATTCAGGATTAACAGGATTTTTTTCCTTTTACCTTTGAAGATGGCAATATATTGGCTCTTGGTCTTTATTATTCCTGATGAGAAGCCAGACATTATTCTTATCATTATTTCCCACTATGTAATGTATCTTCTAGTCTCTGCTTTCAAAATATTCTGTTTACCACTGGATTTTAGCAATTTAACTCTAATGTGCCTAGGTGCAGGTTTCTTTGTAAATAATTCACTGTAAATTTACTGAGCTTCTTAGATCTGTGAGCTAATGTCTTTCATTAATTTTAGAAAATTTTTCAGTCATTATCCCTTCAAATGTTTTCTGCCCCATTCTATCTCTCTCTTCTCTGTGGGAATGAATGCACACATGTATTAAACTATTCAATATTGTTCTACACGACTCAGATGTTTCTTTTTTTTTTACTCTTTCCCCTCTTTGTATTTTGTTTCAGATAATTTCTAATGACTTTCTTCAAGTTGGCTGATACCTATGTCTAACCTGTCCTTTAAAAGAACTTTCTCTTGCATTTTTCATTTCTTGCATTTCCACTTGGTTCTTCTTTTTTTTAATGTTTATTTTATTTTTTTTTAGAGAGAAAGAGATAGAGGGTGAGCATGGGAGGCACAGAGAGAGAGAAGAGTATAAAGAATCCAAAGCAGGCTCCAGGCTCTGAGCTGTCAGCACAGAGCCCAATGCGGGGCTTGAACTCACGAACCATAAGATCATGACCTGAGCTGATTTCAGAGACTTAACTGACTGAGCCACCAGGTGCCCCTCCAGTTGGTTCTTCTTAATAATTTTCCTCTCTCTAGGGAAAATTCCCCACCTGTTAACATATGTTGTCTACTTTTACCACTAAATATTTTACATATTTATCACAGTTATTTTAAAATAAGGAGCTGATTATGCCAACATACAGGACAGCTCTGTGTCTGGTTCTACTGAATACTTTATCACTTGACAATGGATTTGTTTTCCTCTCTCTTTAAAAAAGAATTTTTAAATTAAATAACAGATATTATATGTCAAATAACAGAATATCCTGGAATAAATAATCTTCATGCTCAGGAAAAGGCATATCTCTTCTGTCAGTCTGTAGTGTGGGGTATTGGGACAATCTAATTGGTCCCAAATGATCTGGCATGGAGTTTTATGTTTGTTAATTGGATTACAAATTTGAATTATTACGCTTTGAATTATTTGAGAGGAAGTCAAGGCCAGGACTAAGGTAAAGCAAGTAAGGCATTTGCTGAGATAAAAAATGAGACAGTATCTGTTAATGCTGTGCTGAGCTATTTTGGAGCCCGAGGCAGAAGGATAAATCAGTAATTCCATTTCTGTATTTAAAATTTTTAGACCTTGGTCATCATAGATATTTTTGCACAACTTGGAGTTTTTGTAAATATTGCATTAAAATATCATTTATTGGGGCACCTGGGTGGCTCAGTCGGTTAAGCATCTGACTTTGGCTCAGGTCATGATCTCGTGTTCACAGGTTCGAACCCCACATCGGGCTCTGTGTTGACAGCTCAGAGCCTGGAGCTTGCCTCAGATTCTGCCCCTCCCCAGCTCACACTCTGTCTGTCTCTCTCAAAAGTAAATAAAGAGTAAAAAATTATTTATTATTTATCATAATTGCTGGGCTTTGGGGTACCCCTTTCTTGTGCCAAGGGCAAGTTCCTCATTTGCTACATTTGTCTCACACTAGTCCTGACCTTGCAGTGTCAGAACATTTTTTTCACAGGACTTGGTAACTGAATGCCTGGAAGATTTGTCTTCCTTTTCTTCATCTACCCACAGAGGTCAGCAGATCCCATATGACTATATTTCAGGGGTCTTGCTGCGCTTTTCTATCTCTTCCAAGCAGCAGATACTGTTAAGATCTGGAGTGCTTGGGGGTTTCTTCTACGGGGCTTTCTCAGCTTACTTGTCTCTCCCCAGTGGTAGGCAACTGCTCCCTCATCTTCAGTGTAAGGCCTATAGTGATTCTCCATTCTCTTGCTTCACCCCCATACATCAACAGGCCTAACGCTTCTGTGCCTCAGAGGGTGTCTCTCAAATGGCCCGTATTAACCTTTCTTCTGAGAAGTCAGTAAAAAGGTCTATGGAAAAGAGTTGGCAGTTTGGTTCAGACTCACCTGTGTCTTCACATTCCAGGAATTCTAAACTGTCATAGACCACATCCTGCCTTTAGAAATTCATATAATATTCAGTTGTTTTCTTCTCACCTGGATCCACAGATTCTTCCTTCTGCTGTTTCTGCTGCTCTACCATGAATGAAAACAGCCATGGGTTCCTTTTCTCCTAAGAAGGCTTTCCACTTTGTGGATTTTCATTTATTAGGTTTCTTTGGGAGCTTTTAATGGACTTAACCATGATTCTGTAGATAACTTAGCTCATTTTCATCATTACAGTGAGAACAAAATTCTCTTGAAGTATTCTACATCCAAAGTAGAAAGGAAAAGACAATTTTGTTTGTTTTTATTACTCTTTTGATAAATACTGGGCTGTCTCTGATCTACTCTTTGAAACTTTTGACCCTTAGATGACCATGATCCTGGATACAGCTGCCTCTGACTCAGTCTTAACCCTAACCTATGCATTCCCTGCATCTCAACTAGGCTTGCCTTCCTTCTCATTCAAATATTTTGCCTGGGATTTTTCTATCTTGTCTTATTTTCTTTGAATCTTTACTTAGTCGCACTAGTTAATAGCAATTCTTCAATAATATTGAACTGATCCTTGACAGTTTGAATCTATTGCTCCCATGTTCCTTGCTGATTCCCCTTTCATGTATATTCTGAACCAGTGTCCTTCTTTACACATTCTCTCCAGATTATCTGAATCCTTGTCTTTGTCTCTGTTATGCCCAGGATCCATTTTCAGTTTAGTGGACATGACCAGGCATGGCTAAAAGGAACCAGAGATACCAGGCAGATCCGTGAGATCAACAGGTGCACCAGACAGATTTCTCTGGTGAACACAGCATTACCACAGAAAAGTCTGGGCATATACATACAGCTGGAAAAATCAGAGAGGCTTGGCATTCAAAGGCAGGGCACAAATACCTGGAAAGAGAAAAGGGAGAAGGCAGGACAATATGTCTAAATGAACCAGGTAGAATTTACCAATGAAGTCATCTAGTCCTGGGGATTTCTTTCCTGGGAGGTTTTTGATTACTGATTCAATCTCTTTACTTATTATAGGTATGTTCAGGTTATATATTTCTTCTTCAGTCAATTTTGGTGGTTTGTGTGTTTCTAGGAACTTGTCCATTTCACATATGTTATCTAATTTGTTGGTGTATAATGGTCATAGTATTTTCTCATAATTCTTTTTATTTCTATAAGGTTGATAATAATAACCCCACTTACCCTTCTAATTTTATTAATTGAGTCTTTTTTTTTCTTGGTTAGTGTAGCTAAAGGTTTGTCATATTTGTTGCTGTTTTCTGAGGAAATAACATTTGGTGTCATTAATTTCTAACCTCTATTTCAGTGACCTCAAATCTTTATTTTCTTTCTTCTACTAGCTTTGGATTTAGTTTTATTTTTTTTTTCCTCCTCTACCTAGTTTCTTAAGGTGTACAGTTATTGATTTGAGATCTTTTATTTCCCTCTGTGTACTGTTTTTGCTGCATGCCGTAAGTTTTTGTATGTTGTATTTTTGTTTTCATTTGTCTCAAGATATTTTCTAATTTCTCTTGTGATTCTTCTTTGACCCAGTGATTATTTAAGAGTGTTGTTTGATTTCTACTTCATCAATTTTCTTGTTTTTCTTTTGTTAATAATTTATAATTTTATTGTTGTTGTCAAAGAGCATGCTTTGTATGATTTCAATCCTTCTAAATTTATTGAGACTTATTTTGTGACTGCTGCTGATCTGGGAGGTGGGAGATGGTAGATAGAAAAGGAAAAATGCCAAACAATGCTCTATTACAAAAGTTCAGCAGCTTTTTTCTGCATTTCCTTGGTTGTTATAAGTTTTTATTATGTTCTAAAGTTCTGTAAAAGTTAATTCAGACAGGTTTTACAAAACTTAATCATTGCTTTAAAAGAGGAGCAGAGGGGCGCCTGGGTGGCTTAGTTGGTTAAGCGTCCGACTTTCGCTTAGATCATGATCTCGCGGTTCGTGGGTTCGAGCCCCGCGTCGGGCTCTGTGCTGACTGCCAGCTCAGAGCCTGAAGCCTGTTTCAGTCTGTGACTCCCTCTCTCTCTGACCCTCCCCTGCTCACGGTGTTCTGTTCTGACTGCCAGCTCAGAGCCTGAAGCCTGTTTCAGTCTGTGACTCCCTCTCTCTCTGACCCTCCCCTGCTCACGCTGTCTCTCTCTCTCTCCTAGAAATAAATAAAACATTAAAAAAAATAAATAAATAAAAGAGGAGCAGAGTTTGGGGTGCCTGAGTGGCTCAGTCGGTCAAGATCCTGACTTCGGCTCAGGTCATGGTCTCATGGTTCATGAGTTCAAGCCCCACATGGGGCTCCCTGCTGTCAGCGTGGAGACGGGGAGCCTAAGGTCCTCTGCCCCTTTCTCTCAAAAACAAATAAACCTTTAAAACAAATAAAAAGAGAGACAGAGTTTTAAACCTCCCTACTCTGCCATTTTCAGTCCTTTATGATATTTTGATTTTCACGCATTTTACCTTTAATTATGTCATAAGGCCCCATATACATTTTTATTATTTTGTTTAAAGTCAATTTTCTATTAAAGAGATTAAGATAATAAGAAAAATCTTAAATGTTTACCAATGCAGTTATCATTTCTGGAGTTTTTCGCTCCTTTTTGTGGATCCAGGTTACCATTTGGTATCTTTTTTTTTTTTTTTTTTTTTGGCCTGTCTGTAGAACTTCCTTTAACATTTCTTGTATTGTGGCTATGCTGGTGAGTTTCATTTGATTATCATGTGCCTTGAGAGAGTTTCTTCATCTTTTCTGCTTGAAGTTCTTGAGCTTCTTGTATCTGTAGATTTACAAATTTTCAAATAATTTGAAAAAACCAGTCATTACTTCAAATGTTTTTGTTTTGTTTTGTTTTCCTCTCTCTTTTATCTTTCTCATACTCCAGTTAGACTTATATTCAGCCACCTGAAGTTGTCCTACAGTTCTCTGATGCTTAGTTTTCCAGTCTTCTCACTGTGTTTTATTTTAGATCACTTTTATTGCTATGATTTCAAGCTTACTAATTTTTCTTCTGCAGTATCTAATCTGCTGCTAATCTCTCCAATGGTATTTTTCATTTCAGACATTGGTTTTCATTATCTCTAGAACTTTAATTTGGATCTCCTGTATAGTTTCCATGTCTCTCTGCCTGACATGTTTCTGCTTTCCTCTACCTTCTTGATCGTATGGGATATATTGATAACAATTGTTTTAGTGTCCTTGTCTCCTGATTCTATTATCCATGACATGTGTGGGTCTGTTTCAGTGGATTGATTTTTCTTCTCACTGTGGATGGTATGTCTGGTGGTTTTTTGATCAGATGCCAGACATTGTGAATTTTGCTTTCCTGGATGCCAGATACTTTTTGTATTGCTATAAATAGCACTAAGCTTTGTTGTAGTGTTTTATCACACTATTGAGGCATTTCGTCCATGGCTTATTTTGCTCTTCTGAGAACTTTACCTAATACCCCATGAATGGTGACATATTCTTCTCTACCTGGTCCAATCGTTGGATATTCCTGGCTCTCTGCAAACTCTGGTGGTTTTATTCCTTTCAGCTAGTTATTTCCCTGGTTTTGGGTAGATTACTTACTCATGTGCTCTGAGTATTTAGAGCATTTAGCTAACCACTCAAAGTGGACTTTTTACAGTTATCCAGGACTGTTTTGTGTGTGCAGCTCTTTCCCCCTCTGGTACTCCACTCTGTGAATTCTAGCTGCCTTAGCCTCCACAGTCTCCTGAGTCTATATCTTCAATTCAAGGAAAGGAAGCCTCAAGGCTTTGCCTGGGTTCCCACTCCCTGAATTGTGGACTAAAAACTCTCAAAAATGTAAGCTTGTACAATTGTAGGGCTCATCTCACTTGTTCCCCCTTTTTCAGGAATCATGACCACGCACCACATAATGGTATGTTTGAAAACTATTGTTCCATATATTTTATCTGTTTTGTTTTGTTTGTTTTGTTTCAGGTATGGCAGTAAATCTGAATTGACTGTTGCCTCACACTTTGAGGAGTCAGGGCACATGACATGAGAACACCCCCAAATCCAGAAATGGGATTGAAATGACACTGGGTGGTTACAAATATGACAAATGATCTCACAGCAAAAACTAGATAGCCATCTGAAAAAAGGTAAAATTGAATTTCTACATCATACTTTACACCAGAATTCAAAAGATTTAAGCAAGAAAAAATAAAACTGTAACAGTGCTAAAATAAAACAAAGAAAAATTTTAAATAATTCTGTTTTTGCATCTATATCTTCTAATCAACTATCCAAGAGTGTATTACAGATTGAAAATAAACAACATTAGGGGCACCTGGGTTGTTCAGTCAGTTAAGTGTCCGGCTTCGGCTCAGGTCATGATCTCATGGTTTGTGGGTTCGAGCTCTGTGTTGGGCTCTGTGCTGACAGCTCAGAGCCTGGAGCCTGTTTCGGATTCTGTGTCTCCCTCTCTCTCTGCCCTTCCCCCATTTGTGTGCGCACTCTCTCTCTCTCCCCAAAATAAAAAACATTAAAAATATTAAAAAAAAAATAAAATAAACAACATTAAAATAGACCAAAGAAATGCTGATGACCTATGAAATGCACATAAATCCAACTGATGGCTCTGCCTTAGGAGTAAGCTGTACTAATACAACCTGGGAGGTATTCCAAAGACTCTACTAAACTTTCCCATCTGTATGACAAAGTATCCACAACCAATTAACTGTGTTTCGAGGTCCTACCCCCTCAGGTCTCTACTTTTGTCATCATGTACATCTCCCACAGAGCCCTTTTAGCCTCTAAGAGTTTCCTGGGGGTGAAGGGGTCTTTCTTGTGGTATTATTAACAATGTTGCTGAAAGCTCTTAGTTGCATTGTGAAACAACAGACACAAGGAGAGGTACTTGTACAGTGGAAGGAACAAAGGCTTTGAGTCATGCACAAGTCCTGAGTCATCATTTACTGGATGATTGGGCACATTATCTAATCTCTATGGGTCTCAGTTTACTCACAGATAAGATTGCTCCAGTAATACTTATCACACAGTTTGATAGATAGATGGGTAGATAAAATAATTAATAACATATTCATTAATTAATTAACCTAACACGAGTATTCATTATTATTCATCATTCATTATTAATGAAAACAACATGATAAATATTATTTTCATGAAAGAAGAGATGTTTAACTCTACATATTTTAATGTACACATATGCCACAACAGTATTTAGAAAATTAATTTTGAAATAGCAAATTATCATGGCACTTTCCTTTGGAAATGAAGAAAAGTATCCTTCTAATATGTCAAGGAAGGCAGGGCTTGCATTGTGAGAAAGGAAACATGTATACAAGGCACAAAGAGTCATACATTTTAAACTGCCCAGGGCTCACACTTGAACTGATGAGATCAAGAGGTTAAACTAAGATGGTAAAAGGTTTTCACTGCCAGTGATTTTTAAGAGTGGTGGCCTTTCAGAACTCCATCTCATTTGCCTAGAGTGAGGGAGGCATTCCCCCCATATCACAAAAGCTGTGGAAAGTGAAACTGGTTTACCTCTTCCATATTTAGGGAAACATAGGTTTAATCCTTGCAGTTCCTGGTTTAACAAAAGCTATAGGGAAGTAATACCTACCTTGGAAAGTTGAGAAAAAAACCAAACTATTGAATAGACCACCTTAAATTTTTTCTGTTGTCTTCTTACTTCCAAAAAAAAGCATATTTTGACTTAGCTGAACTTGGTTGTTAGAAGTAGTAATAAATCAGATTTGAGGACATAGTTGCCATGATGAGAGGCTTTGGAAAGGCAAAATCTTCTCATTGGTCCACTTACCTGCCATGTGGCATCCTCAAAACCATTTTTCATGCCACTATATACCTGCCAGAATGCCCAAAATCCAAGACACTGACAACACCAAATGCTGGTGAGGATGTGAAACAATAGGAACTCTCATTCCTTGCTGGTGGGAATGAAAAATGATATGGCCACGTTGGAAGACAGTTTGGCAATTTCTTAAAAAACTAAGCATATTCTTACCACGGGATCCAGCAATTGTGCTCCTTAGTATCTCCCAAAGGAGTTGAAACCTTATGTCCACACAAAAACCTGCACAGAAATGTTTATATCAGCTTTATTGCTTTATTATATCAATAGTTGCCGAAACTTGAAAGCCACCAAGATGTTCTTCAGCAGAAAAAAATGGATAAATAAACTATAATATATCCAGACAATTAGTACTTAAAAAGGAGTGAGATCTCAAGCCATGAAAAGAAATGGAAGATTCTTTTTTATTATTTTTAACTTTATTTATTAATTTTTTAAATGTTTATTTACTTTTGAGAGAAAGAGAGACAGAGTATGAGTGGCGAAGGGACAGAGAGAAAGGGAGACACAGAATCTAAAATAGGCTCCAGGCTCAGCACAGAGCTGACAGGGGGCTCTAATTCACAGACCGCAAGATCATGGTCTGAGCCAAAGTCAGATGCTTAACTAACTGAGCCACTCAGGTGCCCCTAGGTAAAGATTCTTAATTGCATACTACTAAGTAAAAGATGCTAATCCAAAAAAGCGGCATACTGTATGATTCCATCTGTATGACATTCTGGAAGAGGTAAAACTATGGAGACAGTAAAAAGATCAGTGGCTGCTGAGGGCTGGGAGCTCAGGGAAAGGGAAGAATGAGCGGAGCACATAGGATTTTTAAGGCAGTGAAATTACTCTGTGTGATACTATAATGATGGATACATGTCATTATGCAGCATCATATACATTGTATATAAAACGTGCAATACCAACAGTGAATGTAACGTCAACTATGGACTTTGGGTGATCATGATGTGTCAATGTAGGTTAATCAGTTTTAACAAATATACCACTGTGGTGGGGAATGCTGGTAAAGGCGGGTAATAATTTCTGCTCACCTTTGAAACACAGCTCCAGTGCCACCTCTCTGACACTCCCAGGGTAGGCTGAGTACCAAACCTTCATTCTCTTGCTCTCAGGGCTCAGAGACTAGGGTGGGTGTGGGAGGTGGGAGGATAGTCAACAGAGAGGGTGATGAGCGCTATGATGGGGAAGTACAGGATTCTGTCTGAGCCGCTGTTTTGTGGAAGAAGTGACACTGCAGCTGTTAGCCAGGCAAAGAGGGGATCAAGAGACAGTTTTGTGCCAAGGGAAAAGCCAGTGTAAAGGCCCAGAGAATGAAGGCTAAAGAGTTATACTGGCCCAGATGGAAAGGAGCTTTTAAGCCATGTCAGGGAGTTTGGATTTTATCCTGAGAGCATACACCAGCCATTGAATGGTTGAAGCAAGCTGAAGCAAATCATGAAGTAGGAGGAGATGAGAGCAGCAGCAGGGAGGTGAGTCAGGAGACTGTTTTCTTAATCAAGAGGAGAGATGATGGTGGCTTGATCTAGATTAGCAACAGAGGAGATGGAGGGAAATGGAAGGGTTTGGAAACAATAAGGAATATACAGTAGGATCTGTGATGCTTAAAAGGGGGCTAGAAGAATCCAGGAAATTTCCAGGTTTTCTGGCTTGAACCATGGGGTGGATGGTGACCTTAACCATGAAATGGGAGACAGGTAAGCACATGTGACACTTTACTGCAGATCTAAAGACACTTACAGCTTAGTTTTGAATTTCTCAGCTACAGTGGAGTCATTTAATATTTCACAAAGATTAACTGAGCACCTACTATGTGCCAGGCCCTATTCTAGGCACTGGGGTGCAGTAATAAATAATGCAGAAGAAAACTCTTGACCCTCTGGAGCTCACATGCCAGTGGGCAGATAGGGAAAAAAAATTTGCGTATTATACAGAATATCAGAAGACAATAAATGTAATGAATGGCGTTCTAAGTAAGAAGGTGACATCTGGACAAAGACCTGAGGATGTGTGAGAACATGTATGTGGGTACCTGGGAAAAGAGGGTTCCCAGCAGATGAACCAGTAAGTGCCATGAGGCAGGGTGTACCTGTCGTGTCCCATGAAGGTCTGAGTGGCTGCAGCACAGTGAGAAGAGACCTAAGGCCTAACACGTAACAGAAGGCCAGGGTTGGTCTTTGCAGCCACTACAAGCACTTTGGATTTTAGTCTGGATGAAATGGAAAGCCGCTGGAAGATTTTCAGACTCAGAAAGAGATGATCTGACATATGTTAGGTCAAGATGCTCTTTGGGGCAAGAGTAGAAGTTTGGAGTCCAATTAGGAGACTATTGCTGTGGTCCAGGTGGGAGATGGGGGTAGAAGTGGAGCTGGTGGGAGGCAGTCAGATGATAGATGTATTTTCTTTTCTTTTTTTTTTTTTTTATTTTGTTGTCACACATTTCTTTTTTTTTTATCTTTTTTTCTAATAGTTTATTGTCAAATTAGTTTCCACATAACACTCAGTGCTCATCCCCACAAGTGCCCTCCTCCATGCCCATCCCCCCTCCCCCCCCACATCCATCAGTCCTCAGTTTTTGTCAGCATTCAAGAGTCTCTCATGGTTTGCCTCTCCCCCTNCTCTTTCCATGTTTTAGCTATTGTGGAGAGTGCTGCTATGAACATTGGGGTACATGTGCTCCTATGCGTCAGCATTTCTGTATCCCTTGGGTAAATTCCTAGCAGTGCTATTGCTGGGTCATAGGGGAGTTCTATTGTTAGTTTCCTGAGGAACCTCCACACTGTTTTCCAGAGGGGCTGCACCAGTTTACATTCCCACCAACAGTGTAGGAGGGTGCCCGTTTCTCCACATCTTCGCCAGCATCTAGAGTTCTCTGATTTGCTCATTTTAGCCACTCTGACTGGCGTGAGGTGGCATCTCAGTGTGGTTTTGATTTGTATTTCCCTGATGAGGAGGGATGCTGAGCATCTTTTCATGTGTCTGTTGGCCAGATAGATGTATTTTCAAGTCTTTGCTGACAGATTGGATGTGAGGTATGAGAGAAAGAGAAAGAGAAGAGTAACAGACACAACCCATGCCAACATCCTGCCCCATTTTCACACAGTGGCCTTATTCACAGATGCCCCTCGTGAATGGCATTCCCTTCATGGTTGTGCTCACTTTTGTGGTTCACCAGGAAGTCTATTTCCATGAGAATTGGAACTAAATGGTGCTAATAATAGCATCTTTAACATCACCATGAAATAATCTATCCATGTTCTGTATCCCATTAACATGACCCTCAAGAAGCAGGTAATTTCTGTTCTTAGGTGCTGCGTAATATTTTGAAAGACTTAACTCCTTTATTCTCCCTTCACTTTCCCCCTTCTCTTTCTTCTATGAAAGTCCCCAATTCCACACTGTCAAACTCAGGAGTAACATAATATGTTGGCAGAAGTGAAGTGGATCACTTTGAAGTAGAAGCTTTAAGAACTAGCCCATGATTCTCCACATTTCCTTCCCCTCTGCCACAGTGGCCTACAATACTCCATATAAAGGCTGCTCTATCAGCATGGGTCCTGAAGTGAAAACAACATGGTATAGAGACATAGCTAGTCCTCAAAAAATATGTAGCATGTGGGGCACATGTTCAGTCAGTTAAGTTCAGTCAGTTAAGTGTCCAACTCTTCATCTCAGCTCATGGCTTGATCTCAGCTCAGGTCTTGATTTCAGGGTTGTGAGTTCAAGCCACACACTGAGTTCCATGCTGAGCGTGGAACCTACGTAAAAATTAAAACAAACAAACAAACAAACATGTAGCACAAGAGAGAAATACCCTTTGCTGCTAGAGCTATTGAGATTTAGGAGTCATTTGTTACTGTAGCATAATCTAGACTATCCTGACTGGTACACTAATTTATTAGTGATACATATCTAACCACTAAGTAGGGTTGCTGAGATTCTGGGGCTCAAGCCTGGGAAGTCTGGCTGCAGTTATTGGATCCATAGAAATATGTAACACTTCTTTCTTTATCATCATCATCATCATCATCATCATCTTAAATCAAAATAGGTATTGTGACTAATCATTGAAATCCTTAAGATGAACTGAATGCTGCAACACCTGCTCTCTTGGGTTTAGATATTATTCTTTCATGGAATCCACACCTAAATCTGCAGCATACAATCTTTAGGTGCCTCATTTTACTGGCCCCAGTGGTGTTTCATCTTTCAACCTTAGGACTACAGTTATACTTTCTCTTCTGGTTGGCAGGGAAGCCACACTTACCACAGGTCAACTTCTGAAGACGGTAGACTTTAAACACACAGCAGCAGCACAACATGTGTGCCTCACTGTCATGCTTTCCCATCATGCTTCTCTTCATCACCTTGCTTCTGGAGCTGAGACAAAGAGGCCTGAAGAGTCACACTGTCTCTTTATATAAATACAAAAGCTGTAGTACACTGCAACTCAGACATGCAACACAGACAAATTTTTTGATAACTTGACCTCATTTCTGTTTCAAGCCTATGCTCCATCAGGGTGCTATAAACTCCAGTGCAGGGTTGTATCTAAAATATTACATCCTGGACATACTTCTAAGTTAGTTGATACAGAATTACAGAGTGACCTTCCTAATTCCCAGCACTCCCCAGGTTAGACTTCTCCAATGACTTCCATCATATTCTGAGTAAAGCCCAACCCTTACATCCCCTTGCACTGGCCTGTCATTCATCTGGTCTCTTCTTCCTGGTGCCATCCACACAGGCTTCCAGCTACTTCCTAGACTCACAGGCTGGCTCCCAACTAGAAAGGTGCCACCTGCAGTTGAATCTGGGACTCTGTTCTCCCAGATATTCCCACGACTGGCTTCTCCTACTCATGTAGTCTCAACTTAGCATTTATTTCTTGAAAGGTGACTTCTCTGACAAGCCCCTCTCTGTACTGCCTCCCACGAACACATTTATCTTATTTGTGGAATTCATCATTACTTGAATTTATCCTGTTGATTTATTGTTTATTCTCCATCTCCATGCCCTTTCACACCCAGACAGAGAAGAAACATGTGTTTTTTTTTTAACTGTAGAAAACCCGGTGAAAATCCTTTAAGAAAAGGGCCTGGCCCATGACACATGTTGCATTTTGGAAATGTATTAATATTGTAAAGAGTCTTGATACATATTCTCAAAATGCTTTCCAAAAATTTGGACAAGTTATATTGTTTCTCTGCACCCTTGATAGATTGGATAAGATTTACAAATTCTGATTTTGCTAATTTGCTGGTGACCAAATTCAAATAATCTGGTTATTTAAAAGCTGCTTTTCTTTGATCACTAGTAAAGCTGAACATTTCTTACTCTCTTTCTAAAAATTCTTTATTCATATCCTTTGTCAGTTGATTAGCTAGGGAATTAGTGCTTGTCGTACTCATTTACACGTTTTCTTTATAACGGAAGGTAGAATTTCAAAGATCAGTGACTTTCTGGGAGCTTAAATCTATTTTCAAACAAATCACTGGAATCCCAGGATGAACACAGGCCCACAAAGATGGTTTGGTTTGGTTTGTTTGTTTGTTTTTCTTATGGGGGATGCATTCATAGTCATGAATTCATAGCTAATAAGCCATGTCAAGGGGATAATTACAGGGGTTAATAAAATACTTTTCATAATATGGTAAAATACCCTATTGAAAACAGAGACAGGAATATATCAAGTGAGTCTGGTGGGTAAGCACAAGTCTTAGATTAGGCTTCAAAATAAGATTGAAGATGAGTTCCATAGGGAATTGCAAATTAAGATCTCAGTATGAGACTAGCATTAGAGGAAGTTACAATTAATAATATTAAGACTAATTTAAAAGGTAGAGTAACTATTACTTCTATTTATTATTTATTAATTCATTTAAATCATGCTTATTAACTTTGTACACTTGAGCTGTTTTAATGAAAAGTTGATTTGTTGGGTATTTTGTATCTGCCCCTCCAGATTTGCCTCCTCCTATTTCTGTGCCCCAGGAGGCTGACTCTCCTATTGAGGAGGAGGTTGGAGGGTAGGAGGAGAGAATGGCAAACAGATAAAGGATGTTCCTTATTAAAAAGAAGAAAGAGGGGTGCCTGAGTGGTTCAGTCAGTTAAGCATCTGATGCTTAATTTAGGCTCACTCAGGTCATGATCTCACAGCTCATGAGATTGAACCCCCATCGGGCTCTATGCTGACAGCACGGAACCTGCTTGGGATTCTCTCTCTTCCTTTCTCTCTGCCTTTCCTCCACCTTCTCTCTCTCTCAAAATAAATCAATAAACTTTAAAAAAAAAAAGAAGAAGAAGAAGGAAGAAAGAAGGAAGGAAGGAAGAAAAGGTACAAATTTAATAGTCACCTGTTGGTTGTATTACTACCAGATGGTAGAATCAAAAAGTATTCAAAGAGGAAATAATCTCTTAACAATTAGACTTACAAACCTCAGCAATGACAAACCTAATGACATATCTGTGTTTTCCTTGCACAGCTCTCTCTACTTCCATTGTGTCCCTGTACCTCTCTTTGTCATGTGTGTTGGTGGAGACAGCTGGTTGTCTCTGCCTGTCCATTATCCTATTTTAGTAACGAATTCCTAAGTTTTTTCTGGACCTGTAGCTGTTCAGCTCAAGGTCAAATTTCTGAGCTTTTCTATAACTAGATGTGACCAGGTGGCTAATTGTTGGCTAGTAGGATATGAACAGAAACAATAAGTATACCTCCAGGTCATACCTTTATAGGGAAGGCATGACCTGCACTTCCTTTTCTCCCCCCTCCTACTGGATTGAAATATTACAGAGTGATCAACCTGTTTGTACAGGTTTCTGAGACTCAGGACCTTCTGAGCTAAAACTGGAAAGGTCTCTGGCAAACGGGGACAAGTTGGCCACCCGAAGTTTAGATGTGATGGTAGAAACTGGAGTTGCCATTTGGGAAGCTGTTGAAGCCCTGGTCCCATGCCTCTACATCATTAAAAAAATATACTCTTATTTTGCCCAGGGTATTGTTATTTTGGTTTCTTTTACAGGACTGAACCTATAACCCAACTAATTCATGGTTTTCCTTTTATTTTTTTTTCCTCTTTCCTTTCATCTTCTCCTTCTTTCCTCTTTTGCCCTTTTTTCTTTTGCCATCTTATCCTGGAGAGGACATATTCCCTACTTGAATATGGTAATGGTTTTTGTTGAATTTACTTACGTTTTATTTACATTGTATTTTTAAAAGATGGCCCATTACAATTTTTTTTTAAATAAAAAAACGATGGCCTATTAAACACATAATTATCATATGGCCCTCCAATCCCACTCTTAAGTGTGCACTCAAAATAATTGAAAATAGATGTTCAAACAAAAACTCATAGATGAATGCTTATAGCAGCATTATCCACTAGAGTTGGAAACAATCCAAGTGTCCATCAACTGATGAACAGATAAACAAAGGTGGTAGATCCATAAAATGGAATACTATTTGGCCACAAAAAATAATGAAGTACTGATATACACTACAATATGGATGGGCTTTGAAAACGTTGTGCTGGGTGAAAGAAGCCAGATGCAAAAGACCACATTTTGTGTGTCTCTATTTATATGATCTGAATATGACAGTCTACATAGGCAGAAGTAGATGAGTGGTTGCCAAAGGTTGGACAAGAGGAAATGGGGAGTGACTATTTAATGGGTACAAGGTTTCTTTTTGCAGTGATGGAAGTTGTTCTCAAACTACATAGTGGTGATGGTTGAATAGCATTATAAGTGTACTAATTCCACTGAGTTATACACTTTAAGATAGTTGAGATGGTAAATTTTGTTGTGTGAATTTTAACACACACACACACACACACACGAGTTTATATAAGTACAGCTTAGAAAGGTGAAGAAGCTGGTTGAGTTTCCTTCCTCCTTCCAATAAGTTGTCACTGTTTTACCTTTCTTATGAATTCCTAGACAGCTAGGGCAGTAACATGCCCACAGTGCAGTGTTCCCCTGACTTTCACCACAAACCACTGGACCCACTCCTGCATACCCTTTTTGGGGAGGGCTCTCTGTTTGCCCCTAGACTGAGCACTGGATCCCATTTGCCTATGTCAAAAGTCAGGGGAATATTCTCATCTGCAGAGGTCTGACATGGTAGAAGTTCCTCTGAGGTAGATGTGAATAATCCTCTCCTAATACGAGGTAGGGCTTAAACGAGTTAGGGCACCTTAAGATGGATATTAGGTTAATCCTTATAGGAGACATGGTAGACAGAATAATGGTCCACTAAAGACATCCATGTCCTAATCCCTGTAACCTGTAAATATAACATTTTACATGGCAAGAGGATTTTGTAAATATGATTAAGTTAAGGATCTTGAGATGGGGAGAGTCCAGGTGGTCCTGATGCAATCAGGATTCCTTGGTGGTTGGGAGGGGGGGTTCAGGAGGGTCAGAGAGGGGGGATTTAGGGGAGTTCAGGAGGATAAGAGAAGGAGATTGTGACCACAGAAATGAGTGAGAGATGAGTGTGGGGGGGAGAAAGAAGGAGGGGGAGAGAGAGCGAGTACACACACATGCCTCTAAGAGGCTAGAAAAAGCAAGGAACCAGATTCTTCCCTACAGTCTGCAGAAAGAATTTAGCTCTGCTGAGAATTTGATTTTAGGACTTTTGAGCTCCAGAAATGTAAGATAATAAACGTGTGTTATTTTAAGAAAAAAAAAAAAGATGGCACGTGTCAACCTTTTTTTTGGTTCTCCTTCAAGAAATCTTAACACCTTAAAAAATTTTGTTTCCTGTACAGCTGCAAGGCATATGGACTTTTTTCCTCCTAGTGGATTAATGATAAAAACTATCCTTTGTTGATTACTTGTAACAGAATTTGTAAGCTTTAGTGTGTAGAATCTTCCAAATAGCATCATAAGGTAGGTATACTATTCCCACTTTTCTCATGAGAAGCCTGAGCCATAGAAATTTCTTGGAAATTTACCTAAGAGCATGTAGCTAAGAAGGGTGAGCTAACTTGCATTCAAAACTGGTGTGTTCACTTACTGCTGTCCTATGCTGTCTGTGACCCTGAGTGTAAAAAGGTGCCTGACGCCACCACAGACCATTATTGACTGCTGCAGCTGTGACTGGCACATGTAAGGGGGTGAAGGGGCCTCCTGGCAGCCCAGTTGGCTTGACAGATTTGGCTGTCAGCTGCTTATTCCTTCAGCGTGGCTCCTCCCAGACCATCCTTCAAGGGGCTACCGCACGGGGCACAAGTCCTGCCCGCGTTCGCTGCTCCCACCCTGGACCCCCCCCCCCGACTCTCCCCTCCCTGAAGGGCTGCTTCAGCCCTAAGTTCATGCTTAGACACTAACCCTTGACCATTTGTCATGAGTATATTTGTCCTTATTAAGGATTTAGTCTGAAAAAATTTTCCCTTTGTACTTTAGAATTCTCTGTTTTTTATTCTGATTTACATTGCTTTGAATTATTTCAAATGGTGTTATCTTATTTTTTTTACCTTTAAAGTCTTTATCAGTTTTCTAGTTTTATCTTTCTAATCTTTTCATATTTGTTTGCTTTTAATCTTTTTAAACTTTCTAAGCTTTTATTTTGTAGGCATTTAAACAATATTTTATTTTTCTAACATGGTGTTTGATTTTTAATCTTTTTATTGCTGTTTTTTCCCTTTAATGTTTTTCTTTTTATTATCTTGCTATGCTTTACAGTCACTATTTTGTCTTCAATATTTTTGATCTTTTGGTTTTACTTACTTCAATGTTCTTTAAGAAATTCTTTACATTTTAAATTAATTAAGTTCCATATAGCTGAGAAGGAGCTAATATTCAAAATACATCTAAAAAGCGTATGTAACTCAACACTAAAAACCAAAATAATTCAGTTTAAAAAATGGGCAAGGACCTGAATAGGCATTTTTCCAAAGAAGACCTACAGACACATGAAAAGATGCTCAAAATCACCCATCATCAGGGAAATGCAAATCAAAACCACGATGAGATACCACCTCACACCAATCAAAATGGCTAGTATCAAAAAGATAAGAAATAACAAGTGTTGGACAGGATGTGGAGGAAAGGACCCTCGTGCACTGTTGGTGGGAATGCAAATCGGTGCAGCCACTGTGGAAAAGAGTATGGAGAGTCCTCAAAAAGTAAAAATAGAACTACCATACAACCCAGTAATTCCACTTCTGGGCATTTACCCAAAGAATACAAAAACACTAATTTGAAAAGATAGATGCACTCCTATGTTTATTGCAGCATTATTTACAACAGGCAAGATATAAAAGCAACCCAAGGGCCCATTGATAGATAAGAAGATGTGGTAATATTCATGGAATATTATTCAGCCATAAAAAAAAGAATGAATTCTTGTCATTTGTGACACACAGATAGACCTTAAATGAAATAAGTCAGATAAAGACTTAATATCTTAAGTCTTAATATCTTAATATCTAATATATTAATACCATAAGATTTGACTTCTATATGGAATCTAAAAAACAAAACAAACAAAAAAACCTCCCAGAAATAGACTTACAAATACAAAGTTAGTACTAGTGTTTGCCTGAGAGGGAGATGGTGAGAGAATGAGTGACATAGGGGAAGGGGATTAAGAGGTACAAACTTTGGCTTATAAAATAAATAAGTCACAGGGATGAAAAGCACAACATAGAAAATATAGTCAATAATACTGTAATAACACTGTATAGTGACAGTAACAACACTTACAGTGGTGAGCATAGTATAATGTAGATAAATGTCGAACACCTGAAACTAATATAACATTGTATGTCAACTATACTTCAATAAAAACTTAATTTATAAATTAGCTTCCTTATTTTCATTTCATAATTTTGATTCTTAAATTTTTAGTCTCTTTTGCTATCTGAACACATTATATTGGCTTAGGATTTCTCTATTCATTCTTAAAGGTCATTTGGTCCTTTTAAAAATTCTTTTTATGTTTATTTATTTATTATTTATTATTTTTATTTATTTCTAGGAAAGAGAGAGACAGCGTGAGCAGGGGAGGGACAGAGAGAGAGGGAGACACAGACTCTGAAATAGGCTCCAGGTTCTAGGCTGGCAGTCAGCATAGAGCCCGACGCGGGGCTCGAACCCACGAACCGCGAGATCATGACCTAAGCGAAAGTCGGATGCTCAACCACTAAGCCACCCAGGCGCCCCATTTTTATGTTTATTTTTGAGAGAGAGAGAGAGTGAGCGAGCACAAGTGGGGGAGTGGCAGAGAGAGAGGGAGACAGCGAATCTGAAGCAGGTTCCACGCTGTCAGTGCAAAGCCCAACTTGGGGCTTGATCCCACAAATTGTGAGATCATGACCTGAGCTGAAATCAAGAGTCCGACTGAGTCACCCAGGGGCCCCAAAGTCATTTGGTCCTTTTTTGTTGCTATTCATTTTCATATTTACATTATTTTTAAATATTGTAAATCATATATTTATTTAAATCATGCCATTACTTTTACCACATGAATTATCAAGCTCTGTTTTTTTCTGAATTGAATTTGTTTCATGCATTTGAACCATAACTCTTTTCCTCCCCTTTCATTTGATTCATTTACCTGCTTGAAAAGATAACTTTATCTTAATAGCTTTACCTACTTCTTATTCTTAACTTCTACTTTTCACTGTTTGTTTTCATAATTAGGAAGTTGGTGGGGAGTTGAAAGCTATAGTAAAAACTCTTAACATAAACTGGGAAGACTTCTTTTTGGCTATAGCTACAGCCGTGTCTCTGGTTTCTCTTAATAGATTTCACATGCCCTTTGGCACTGGTCTAGAGACTAAAAAATAGCAATCAGAGAAACAAATCACCCCTCCAAATGCCTTTCTGCCATGGACAGCTTGCTGTGCACCAGCTGGGGGGCATGGATTTAGCAGACACTGTCACTGAGTTTGGGGAGCAGCGTGTCAGGATGAAGTCACGGAGGCAGTACCAGAACCACACATTGAGGCTGGTGATGGGAATGCACCAGGGATTATTCTGTGCTCATAGCTGATATTCACATCCTAAGCCCCTATCTTCCTGAAAATCATGTCTTCAGCAAGCGAGTAGTTGTGACATTCAATCCATAAACATAGGTATGTGAAAAACATGTCTATTCACTTTCTCTAGCTTACCTTAAATTCCATCTCTGGTCTAGCAAAAGAATCTAACCAGAACCATGGCTAGCATCCCCACCCATAAGCTATGTCCAAGAGCTGGTCATCGGTCATCTGAGCCGGAACTCTGCTATGCTCCTGCTCCATGCTTGCTAAAGACATGGGCATCTTTTTGAGGCTGACAAGAAGACAAGGGTACCCATTCCTTCAAAACCTGAAGATCTGCTTCCTCCCTGGTTATTTTTTCACTTTCCTCTGCTTCCTTTCTCACAGGCTTTTTGGACTTAGGGATGATCCTTTTGTCATTTGAAATTTCTTCAAGGCCCTGTTTTATGCTTATGAATTTCTCCTTCCTGTTAGAATCCATGGCAGACTTGTGGATAATTCTGGTTCTACTCCAGAAGACAAGGGAGTGAGTTATTTCATATCTCTATGCCTAAGTTGTCTCATTTGTAAAACAAAAATAGCAATGGTGTCTACCTAAAAGCATTGTTGCAAGAACATCAAGTGCAAAAACAGTGCCTGGTTACACGTGCAGTAAACACGTGGCCCATGAGCTAAGATTGGCTTGTATATTTTTAATTTTTTTTTAATGTTTTATTTATTTCTAGGAGAGAGAGAGAGAGACAGCGTGAGCAGGGGAGGGTCAGAGAGAGAGGGAGACACAGACTCTGAAACAGGCTCCAGGCTCTGAGCTGGCAGTCAGCACAGAGCCCGATGCGGGGCTCGAACCCACGAACCGCGAGATCATGACCTAAGCGAAAGTCGGACGCTTAACCGACTAAGCCACCCAGGCGCCCCTAAATGGTTGGAACAAATCAAAAGAAGGATAACCTTTTGTGACACATGAAAATTAACATGAAATTCAAATTTCAGTGTCCATTAATAAAGTTTTATTGGAACATGGCCATGTGCTTTTGCTTACGAACTATCTGTTGCTGCTGTTGTCCTACAATGGCAGAGTTGAGTCATTGTGACAGAGAGGGTGTTGCATACAAAGCCTAAAGATTTACCAGCTGTCTTTTTATAGAAATTATTTGCTGACCTCTACATAGACTGAGGCCACAGAAGGACTATCTTAGATCAGGTCGAATGAAGCTTACCTCATGTAAGTGACAGGAAGGAGCTAGACCAAAAAATGTCCTCCCTTCTGTGGGGCCTGGGTCAGAGAGGGTGATCTATGAGCACACATTCCATTCCAACATCAGACCATGAAGCAAATTCTGAGAATGGAGGACTCCATCAGACAGAAACATAATACCTACCCATACCCGCCCATGCTGGGGGTCCAGGAATATCAGCTTAGCATGTTATCCGGTGTCTGATTTGAGGTACCAAAAATGGTTTGGGGCTTACTGTGCTGCCAAATCCATCTTTAACTATATATTATAGCAAGGTCAGAAATATTCATTCTAGAGATTTATATTGTTTTCCTCAATTTCTTAGTGTACTTTTTGGGTACAATCTGGAGGGGTTTTTCTCACAGGAATACACCTGACTTTTTGAGGGGGATAGTTCTTTGCTGCATAGGACTGTTCCTGTCCACTAAGTGCCAGTAGCCTTCCCAGTCATGCTGATAAGCAAAACAAAAACAAAAACAAAAAAATATGAGAGAATTGGCTCTCTCATATTTCTCAGTGCCTCCCAAGCATCGAGAATAGGAGAGGGGATTGGATACTAGTGTCTCAACCTGCACCTTATGCTGGTGTCAGGATGACTGGATGCTTCCAGAGCCCAGGAAGAGCTTGAGCTGCTGGAATACGCACCCAGAAGGAAACACACTTATCTGGCTCTGTGACTCGTTTAGACTTTGAATGCTTTGAACTCAGTGGAATGGCCAGGTTTCATTCTCTTTGACTTATCTCTCCTGGCATGAAATCACTGTCTTACAAGCAGAGACAAGAGCAATTGGGAACTCCCACCCAAAGGAATTTCCACTTCCTCATCACGAGTGCAGGCTGGGTGGAAGATGGTAGCCCCCACCAGTTAGCCACATATACCTGGGACAAATAGCTGGGGGCCAGATAGGAAATTCTGAGCTAACTCAGGAAGACAGTTCTCTAACTAGGAACTGGAAAGGAGAGATAGGAGCCCCGTGGTCTTGGCTAAACCAGTCTGGAGTGGGGTTTCCACCTCCCTGACTTGGGAAGGTGGAGGTAGGGAGCACACCTAGGTTCAAAGACTACTGATTCTTGCTATGCATGATGAATTCTAGTAGGTTTTCTTGCATAAACATTCCTTCAGTTGCTATATGCCCTTGGGACCATTTCTAGAGGCTTTCCATGGTTTTTGAGTTTTTTGGAATAATTTTCACTACTTCACTTGGGATCGGGTCCACTCCAGAAGTCCCTCTTTTAGGTTCTCTCTTTTTGTATCTCCAAGCCAGTAAATCTTGGTTGTGGGGGGCCCTTGGATGGGGAGTGGGAAAGAGTCATAATATCCCAAGTGATATAACTTCCATTTGGCCAAAGGTAGTTCTCTGGAGAGAGGGTCTGCCGTGAGCTGTTAGCTGCTGACTCCATAGCAGCTGGAGGATGGATGTCTTGCTTAAAGAGGGTCTTGGGAGACCACCAAAGAATTCCACTGTATAACTTGGGCCAGGCCTAGAGTGAAGTGACTGAAGCACCTAGGATGCAAAATTCAAAGAGGCACCTCCTCTCAGAGTCATGCAAATGCAGGCTCAATGCCTGAGCAAGGTTGCCTGAAGTCTTGTCTCCTGTGTGCCTCATCCTAGGGACCTTAACACTGCTCCCCCTTTGCTCCCCCTGGTAGACCTAGCTGTGACTTTCATCCCAACAAGGACTCCTTCTTGAGACACAAGCAATTCCTCACCTTCCGTGCATCACTAAACACTGTAAACATTGCAGTACACAGTTAACCATATAATTTTATTTTTATGATACCTTTTTCCCCTCACATCTTGCTCACTTAACGGGCCATTGCTCCACAAAGCTAGGAATAGAGTCTATTATTTCCTAGCATCTGTAGCCCTGAGTCATACTAGGCACTCAGTTAATGTAGGGTAATGAAACAAATGACTGGATGAATGAACATTAAGTGAATCTAACCAGTCACACAGCTCCTACTTCACAGTAAATCTATAAAATAGATGTTAGAGCCGGGGTCTCCTTTTGAAAGCATCTGATCAAGTACTTCTCAAACTTGAATACTATTTACAACTTGTTTAAACACAAAAAATATCTCACGAAACCCCTGACAGATTCCTTGTTCCCAGTTGGAGAAAAACAAATAAAATGTCTTACTCTGTGAACACTTAAGTGATTTTTCACAGCAAATAGGAAGATTTGCCATTAGAAATGGTTAAGGAATTCTTTTTTGAGATTGTCATCAAAAAGAAAGCAGCAAATTAAAAATTGCTCTTGGAACTCAGCCTCATACATGTACCCCCAGATCTCACATAAGCCCCTTCATTTAAACTAAGCTTCATAGGGCAGGGGAACCAGTCTGCATTTTAGCTTTGCTAATTTTTAGCTTTCTGGAGATGGGCAATTCATTTGACCTATAAAAGTCTCCATTTCTCCATCCATAAAGTAGTAACAATAACACTGATGTTATAAGGTTGTCATGGGCATTGAGTTAGAAAGCATGGAAAAGTGTTTTGGAATACACACTGGGCCATACACACTGTTGCTTGTTAGTGTGCAGAAAAAACTCATTCTTCCTGCTGTGTGTCTCCTTTGCTTTCAGAGGACTACCACACTCAGCGTTTCTGACACCAGATGTGTGTAAACGTTTGTCCCCACTAAGAAATACTCTGTGACACCAGCTGTGTCCTTTAATTTAACTCAATTCTGACTATCTATCTGGAGATAGTGTTGGGTCTCATCAATTGAGGGCTCAGTCCCACAAGACTGCCCTCATCCCACTTCAGATGCTAATCTCTAGTCCAAGTTCTCATCTGTGCTTCTCACCAATGGCCTATAAATCAGAGGTTCCCATGACCTCCTCTTCAGAATCCATTAATCTGTTAGAGCAGCTCATAGAACCAGGGAAACAGTTTACTTATGTTTACCAGCTTATTATTGAAGGATATAATAAGGGTTACAGATGAACGTCCAGATGGAGCAGATGCATAGGGCCAGGGAAGGAGTGTGGAGCTCTCATGCCCTCTCCAGGCACATTACTCTCCTGGCACCTCCACGTGTTCACCAATCTGGATGCAATCTGAACTCTGTATTTTTGAGATTTTATGGAGGCTTCGTCACATAGGCATGATCAATCATTAACTCAATTTCTAGCCCCTCCTCTCTAGAGGATGGAGTGTGGGGCCGAAAATTCCAAGCTTCTTTAAAAATTATTTTTAATGTTTATTTTATTTTTCAGACAGAGAGAGACAGAACATGATCAGGGGAGGGGCAGAGAGAGAAGGAGACAGAATCTGAAGCAGGCTCCGGGCTCTGAGCTGTCAGCACAGAGCCTGACGTGGGGCTTAAACCCATGAATCGTGAGATGACAGGCTTAACCAACTGAGCCACCCAGGCACCCTGAAAACTCCAAGCTTCTAATTGTGGCTTGGTCTTTCTGGTGACCAGTCCCTAACAAGGAGTACATCAAGAGTCATCGCATTAGAACAAAAGACATTCCTATCACTCAGGAATCCCAAGAAATTTTGGAGCACTGTGTCAGAAACCAGGGTCAAAGACCAAATATTGGAACAAATGATAATCCTAGTGTTCTTATCACTTAGGCAATTACAGGGGTTTTATTTATTNCTTTGCTTTGGGGGATGCGTCAAGTAAGAGGTTGCTGCGGTGGAGGTCAAAGAGGTTGTTTCCTGCTCTCTCCTCTAGGGTTTTGATGGTTTCCAATTACAGGGGTTTTAGAAGCCATGTGCCAGAAACCAGGGGCAGAGACTAATAAACCTATTTTATATTGTTTCAGAGCTATTATTGCTCATGAGCCAAGCATGTCACAGAAAGCTTCTGACCTTTCCATGTACATTTTCCCAGACACTATGGAGGTGAGGGTAGGGTTCGACACATGATCTGAAGAGGATGGAGGACTTGCTGTCCCATATCATCATGTTGCTGGCAAGTCAAGATGGTACTGCTTTTTCCACCAGGAAGGAGGCTTCCTTAAGGTGATGTTCTCTTCTCTGCTTCATTCACTGCCTTTTGAACACATACCTGGACTTCATGGGGGCAGCATGTGCCCACGTGGCCAGAGGGCCATGGTACTTACAAAGTACAGCATGCATTTACCTCCAGACCCCACTGTGAGCCTGGCCTCAGCTCATAGTATAGCTTTCTTGGACTGGGATTCCAAACTTCTATTGTCCCATAGACCAGAAACCTCTCCTCCAGGAGAACTGGACCTTGGGGGTAGGGAAAGAAGAGCCAGGCTATCCCAGTCCCTCCTGCTCATGTTGGCTACCCTTGAGTAGTCTTAACATCTTTTCTAGCAGCAAGCTATAGCTGTCATTGTCTCCTACTCCCAATACCCCAGGCTCTGGGCCACAGTCACAACTGCCGCAGGACTCTAAAAAAGTCGCAAACTAATTCAACCTTTAACCCCTCAGCAGGGAAATGCTGTTCTAAGTTAAGGGATCTCAAAAAAACGCCTGTCAGCCACCTAGTCAATAAGAAAGTCTCTCCAAGGTCTAGACTCGGGGGGAGGGGATTCTTCCTAATCTCAAGGCAAGTTGCAGTGTGTTCTCCAAAAAGACCTCCCCCACAAATAACTCAACATCCCTAATAATGGAGCCCGTTGCCATCATGTACGCTACAGATTGAATGTTGGTATGCACCTATCCATCCCCAATTCATACATTGAAGCCTAATCCCCAATGTGATAGTATTTGGAAGTGAGGCCTTTGGGGGTTATTAGGTCCTGAGAGTGGACCCTCATGAATGGGAGTAGTGCTCTTATAAGAAAAGGCCCCAGGGAGCTCCCTCTCCATTCCTGCCATATGAGGTCATAACAAGAGTATGGCCATCTATGAACCAGGAAGAAGTTCTCACCATACACTGCATCCACCCATTACCTTGATCTTAGACTTTTCAGCCTCTAGGTTACTCTCCTTCCCACAACTCTTCTTTACTGTCTGTGTCATGGTTTCTCCAGTTTCTGATTTCTTTCTAATTCCTTCTTTGCCTCTTTCTCTAGCTTCAATTGCTTGCTCCTCCACCCATGAAGAGAATGTCCCCAAAGTTCCTTTGTCTTCTCTTCCATCTATACTTTTTCACTTGACAATCTCACATAACACTGGGAATTATAGGCATTTGTGGTCATAGAAATAAAGAAGCCCTATGTACTATGGAGTAGAAAAGAAGGGTGACTTAAATTGTGTTCACCATAAGCCATGGCTTAATAATTCTCTTTATAAAGATTACTATAAAGTAAATGAGACAAATGTTCATCTCATGGACATAACTGAGTTGTAAAATCACAGCAATTTGCTGAAAATAACTGGATCAAAATAATTTTTTCTGAAACTTTGAATTAAGTAATTTGCTTATTTATATTAAAAGTCAAATACCTTGTTCTGAGTAGACAATATATTGGTGATACCATGAAAAGAGAATTTTAAAAATACTAGTTATTTCACAAGCAAAATACTAATTATTTCCTCCATATCAAAATTTAGTATATATCTGTCTGGTATATAATTATTTATATCATCTGCCCATAACAGCAACTTCCTTCCTCTAGGAAACTATTCCTGCACCCCAGTCATGAGTCTGCTTCTGGCCACTAGTGAGGGTAGGTGGCACAAGCTGGGCATTAATTCCTAAGGCATCATGGTTGGGCAAGCACTGGACACATGATGTGGACAATCAGTTTTTCTGTGGATTTTTCTCATTAGAACTTGGGAAAGAGCCCTGTTTCCTTTCTGGCTGCACGCTCTGAAGATGTAAAGCTGGGACTGCCCACAGTTACATCCCCTTATCCAATGAGCAGCCATTCCAAGAGAACAAAGCCGGCTTTATCATCATCATCATTATTATTACTTTGCTTTAAATACATGTAGTTTACTGTATGTCAGTTACATCTTTTTAAAATTATTTTCAAGTTAGTTAACATACAGTGTAGTCTTGTCTTCAGGAGTAGAAACTGGTGATTCATCTCTTACATATGACACCCAGCACACATCCCAAAAAATGCTCCCCTTAATGCCTGTCACCCATTTAACCCCCAACAACCCCCTTCCAGAACCCTCAGTTGGTTCTCTGTATGTAAACCCTCAGTTGGTTCTCTGTATGTAAAAGTCTCTTATGGTTTGCCTTTCTCTCTAATGGTATCTTATTTTTTCCTTCCCTTCCCCTATGTTCATCTGCTGAGTTTCTCAGACTCCACATATGAGTGAAATCATATGTCTGTCTGTCTCTGACTGACTTATTTTGCTTAGCACAATTCTCTCCAGTTCCATCCATGTTGTTGCAATGGCAAGATTTCATTTTTTTTAATCACCAAGTAGTATTCCATTTTGTGTGTATGTGTGTGTGTACATACCACATCTTCTTTATCCATTCATCAGTTGATGGACATTTGGGCTCTTTCCATAATTTGGCTATTGTTGATATCACAGCTATAAACATTGGGGTACATGTGTCCTTTCAAATCAGTATTTTTGTATCCTTTGAATAAATTCCTAGTAGTGCAATTTCTGGGTCATAGAGTAGTTCTATTTTTAATTTTTGAGGAACCTCCATACTGTTTTCCAGAGTGGCTGCACCAGTTTGCATTCTTACCAACAGTGCAAAAGGGTTCCTCTTTTTTCACATGCTCACCAACATCTGCTGTTTCTTGAGTTGTTAATTTTAGCCATTCTGACAAGTGTGAGGGGGTATCTCAATGTGGTTCTGATTTGTATTTCCCTGATGATAAGTGATGTTGAGCATCTTTTCATGTGTCTGTTTGCCATCTGGATGTCTTCACAAAGCCAACTTTATGACTCAGTGGATCAGATAACACCTTAATTCATGATGGACAGTTTAGGTTGCCTAGTACCTTGTGTTTAAGATTCAGTCTCTATCAGGGTCTAAATTCAGCCTTGTTCTGATAATTAGTATCCTGGAAGCTTGTGGTTTCATGGAGGATGGGGGGTGGGTGTATTTTGGACTCTCTTCCCTAAAGAGGCATAGGGCTTTCTGTGTAGAAAAGAGGTTCTTGTACCAAAGGTTAATTGAAAATCTTCCCTAACATGGTTTTGTTGCCACATAAACCAGGATAATAATGACTAACATGGTTTTCACTTCTACTGTCTTAGTTAAGCTTCACAATAATTTGGTGAAGTGGGTTTTATGATCTCCATTTAATCAGAGAGGAAAACTAAGAGATGGCTCTTAAGTTAAATGCCTTCCTCTAGTTTACATGGCTCACAAGTGGTGACAGCTGGATTCGACTCCCCAGTGCAACACCGTTCCCTTGCCCACCCAAAATAGCTATCTAAAGGCATGTTTTCATCACTAGCCTCTGGCATCTTCTCAATGCACAGAGCTAAATTCGATTTATCTAGCTTTGGCCAAGGGTAAGGGCATGGAGTGGGGTGGGTAAAAGTAATAGACCAGTAGGTCTCAGTATGGGCTGATTTTGTTGAACTCCAAAGGATCACATTCACAAAGGTGATGACTACATTGTAACATATATGGAAGTATATATGGATAAACTTATATCATGTCTCAAATTTGCTTTAAAATGGACAGGTGTGGGTGGGGGCTGTGTCTGGCTGACTCAGTTGGAAGAGCATGCAACTCTTGATCTCGGTCATGAGTTCAAGTCCCATGTTGAACATGGAGCCTACTTTAAAAATTAAATTAAACAATTAACTTAACTTAAATTAAATCAAATGGCCAGGAAGTGAGAACTCAGTAATGTAGTAAGATTGGTCATGTGTTGATAATTGTGAAGTTGAGTGATAAAAATATAATATTATATACTTAGTAATATAGTATAATTATTATACTATGTTCTTCACATAATAAAAAGTAAGAAATATGCTATAGTTACCAAGATAGATATTCTGGGCCATAAAACATACCTTAGCAAGTTTAAAAAATAGAATCCATACAATGGTTTCAGATCACAATGGAACTGAATTAGAAATCAACAACAGAAAGAAAATCACAAAATGCTTAGAGATTAAACAACACACTTCTATATAACACATGGATCAGTTGATGGGCAATGAGGAGGGGACTTGTTGGGATGAGCACTGGGTATTGTATGTAAGTGATGAATCATGGGAATCTACTCCTGAAGCCAAGAGCACACTGTATATACTGTATGTTACCTAACTTGACAATAAATGACATTTAAAAAAAAAATAAAGAAAAAGTAACACATGGGTCAATAAAAGACTCTCAAGATACATTAAAACTAATCTGAACTAAATGAAATAATAAGCTAGACTTCATTAAAATTGAAAACGTTCTGTGAAAGACCATGTCAAGAGATGAGAAGACAGTCGCAGACTGAAGAAAATATTTGCAAAAAATATATCGGGTAAATGAGTATTATCCAAAATATACAAAGAACTCTTAAAAATTCAACATTAAGAAAATGAACCCAAATAAAAAATGGGCCAAAGACCTGAATAGACACATCATCAATGAAATACAGATGACAAATAAGCATACGAAAGTTGTTCAACATCATGTCATGAGAGAATTGCAAATTAAAACAGCAATAAGATACCATTATGCACCTATTAGAATGAACAAAATCCAAAACACTAACAACGCCAAATACTGATGAGGATGTGCAGTGGCCAGAACTCTCATTCATTGCTAGTGGGCATGCAAACTGGTACAGCCACTTTGGGAGACAGTGTGAAAGCTTCTTTAAAAACTAAACCTACTCTTACCATACAATCTAGCAATAGCACTTCTAGGTCTTTACCCAAAGGAACTGAAGACTTATGTTTACACAAAACCCTACATGTAGATGGATATAACAGCTTTATACATAGTTGCTCAAATTTGGAAGCAACCAAGACGTCCTCCAGTGGTAAATGGATAAATAAAGTGTGGTTCATTCAGACAATGAAATTATTTAGCACTAACAATAGATGAGCTATCAAACCATGAAAAGACATGGAAGAACCTTAAATGCAGATTACTAAGTGAAAGAAGCCAGTCTGAGAAGGCTGCATTCTGTATAGTTCCAACTATATGATGGTCTAGGAAAGGCCAAACTATCGGAACAGTAAAAAGATCAGTAGTTGCAATGTGGGGCAGGGGAGCAGTGTGAGAGAGATGAACAGACAGAAGACAGAGGCCTTTTGGGACAATGAGACTATTCTGTATGATATTACAATGATGGAGACATGTCACCATACATTTTCAAAACCTGTAGAATGAACAATATCAAGCGTGAATCCTGATGTAAGCTGTGGACTTTGGGTGATAATGATGAGTCAATGTAGGTTCTTTAATTGCAATAAATGTACCACTCTAGTGCAGGATATGGAGAGTAGGGGCGGCTATGGGGGCATAGGGATGGGGTATATGTGTGGGAATAGGGTATATATATGGAGTTATATTTACACACACACATATATACACATACATTAGCTTGTGCAAATGATAATCCACTTTAAAGAAGGCTGAGGTAGGAAAGAGGAAGCTACATAATCAAACAAATGTAATGGTGTAAGTCTCAGTTGGCTAAATTTATTTTCTTTTTTTTAAAGGCCTGGTTTTTTAAAAAATGTTTATTTTATTTATGTATTTATTTTGAGACAGAAAGAGACAGCGGGGAAGAGGGAGAGAGAGAATCCTAAGCAGTCTGTACACTGTCAGCACAGAGCCCAATGGAGGGCTCAAACACACAAACCGTGAGATCATGACCTAAGCCAAAAACAAGAGTCAGACGCTCAGCCAACTGAGCCACCCAGGTGCCCCTAAATTTATTTTTTTTAAATCGATTTAGTTCTGGCACCAAGATCTAGTCCTTTCTACAAGAGCCCTCAGGGCACTGCTGAGCTCCCTGAGCTGGGGTGTCCTGGCACTCTAGAATGCTGATACGGAGCCCTGAGAATCAGAGAAGGGTCTCTACTCTCCAGTTCATCACATTGCTCAGGCCTACAGTGTTTCCAGGTATGGTACCTTTTGTGTTGAGGTCACTTGTGGGGCCCAGGGATTTTTTCTGAGGTTGGGAATGCCCTTCTGGGGTCTCAGCCTCCTTCTTTTCCATACCCAGTCATCCTCCTGAGGTCTGACTATCGTCTCATGGAACGTGGAACAGGGTGAGAGTGATGATAGCTCAAGGCTCCCAGACCTCCCCTCCTTCTCAGTTTGAGGGGGATGGGGAGGGGTCCCCTTGGCCCTCATGTATCGTCATAATCCCTTCCGTGGTGACCTATCCCATGACAGCAGACAGGTCTCTCTCCTAAGACTGTCTCTGCCTCAAGAAAAACCCAGTTGGGCAGGACCCCTCAGCTTGGCTGCCTGGACAAACTAGGAAAGGACAAGATGGAAAGGGGTGTGGCGGAAGGGGAAGAGAGAAGCCATCACTTCCACTTTGGTGGTAGATGACAGGCCAGGGGAGAGCCGGGCTGGCCCTGCAGGTGCTGCGGAGTTCCTTTAGCCCCTCCTCCTGCTGCTCTCTGGACCTGAGCTGTGTCAATTCTAGCAGGGCCCTACCCCCCAATGATGGCACTCGTGTCTGGGCCCCACCACCCCTGGCTGAGGCCTCTGTTCTTCATTCTTTGCCTTAAGGTGTAATTGTCACTCATCTGCTGCCCTTATCGCCAGACTGCACACTCCTATGGGCATGTAAGACAGCCGGGGAGCCAGGCCTGGTAGCCTGCATGTAGAGGATGATGTAACAGTTGTGTGGGAAGGGCGTTCTGCCTCTTGTTGCCCAGCTCTGCCATGAGAGCCAGGAGAGCAACCCAACCTGCCTCTCCTCAAATGTCCTCACCTGGCAGCTGTCCAGGAGACGCCAGGGCAGAGAGCAGAGACGGGTGGTTCCCCCGCCAGCCTCTCCCCTTTAGACCCACTCTGTGAAATTCCCCATCCCCACCCCTCCCCCACACACCCAGAGCAGCAGGAGTCATGGGCTGCAGGCTACTAAAACNTCCAGGAGACGCCAGGGCAGAGAGCAGAGACGGGTGGTTCCCCCGCCAGCCTCTCCCCTTTAGACCCACTCTGTGAAATTCCCCATCCCCACCCCTCCCCCACACACCCAGAGCAGCAGGAGTCATGGGCTGCAGACTGTGGTGTCCTCAGGCTACTAAAATTCCAGCCTCCCAGAGCTTTCTACGGCCATACCTACCTGAAGATGCACTCTGGCAGGTAGCTTACCTGGGGTTGCCAGCAGAATGTGGCCCCATCAGCGCTCAGGGAATGATGACACTCCAGGCCTTACCTGCTCTTCTGCAGAATTCCTGTACCTGGTATTCCTGAAGACCTCCTGGTATTCCTGCTGGCTCCAGGCCAGCAGCCAAGGAGGCATAGACATAGAGAGGTATGTGTTCTGCCCTTGAGGGGACTTTACTCAGATTCTGGGGGCCAGGCCTGATGGGAAACAGTACAGACACATTAACTGCATGGGTTTCTAATTCCTGGGTCAATGGGACCAGCCTGACCTGCTCTTTCCATCCCCTCCAACACACCTTTATAGTCATCCACAGGATGGTCCAGGGCAGCAAGTCCCCAGATTCACCTGCTCCTTTATCTCTTTACTCTTATATTTGTCCCCAGTGATTAGGCATGTGTTTGAAATCAAAATGTGGAAGGTTACAATGCAGTGTTTTTCACACTTGCACTGCTGCAATGATTTTTCCCATATGTACCTTCCTATAAGTTGCTAATTTTTCCTTACCACACCTGACTTTCATTTCTTTTTACCTATTATAAACAGAAGAGCTGCACAAATACATCCATAGATACCCAGCATTGCCACGATCCTCATTCAACACAGATCTGCCGAAATCATTAAGGGTAGAGAAAAGAAAATTGAGATGGCACAGAGCTGGTATTTTAGGCCAGGCAGACAGCTCTGAAAATGGCAATAGACTATAGTCCATTGTCCAGAACTCAATCATGAGGTGCCAACCCAAGGGCAAATGGGCCTGGGAAATGTAGTTTAGTTGCAGACACAGGAGCAGAAGCAACTGCATTGGTGGCCACTTAGCCAGACTCTGCCTTCCTTACAAGAAAAGTACTAGAGTAGGTGTCAGAGTCCCAGGTTAGAGTCATTCTTTCAATCTCTCACTCTCCGAACCTTGATTTCCTCCTTTGAAGGATGGGAGAAATAATACCAGCCTTGCCCATATCACTGGGTATTGTCAGGGACAAGTAGCATTGGGAAGTTGTTTATGAAAACTCTTTCTAAACTGGACTCTGAAGGGCTAAGCCAAAGTTCACTGCTACTTCTGCAAAGCATTTGGGGGAATCTGAGCATTCAGAGTTCTCAACTGCATCTACCCAGATATCCCCATTGTAAGTCTCAGAACCCGATGCTTCCTGGCAGGCCCCTGACTGTGGGAGGCCGTACAGAAGGCCATAGGGGCTGAGAATCCAATATCCTCTGATTCTACATGATTACAATTCAGTCTGGAGCTGGACTGGAGTCTGGTCTTCCGCTCTGTCTGCCCTCTGGCTGCAGGAGATTAAAGTCTCCTTAAATACTGCCAAGGAGGCCCTCTGGCTTTCATATTTCACCTTGAGTTGGTGAGTGACCCCCTGTGCTGGCCATTTTCTCTCTCCAATAACTTCAATGTTCTCAGCAGCAGTCATCCTATTCCATAGTCTTTCCAGTCACCGTCTCCCTCATACCCCTCCAGTGCTGAGATTATTGTATCTGCCGGTGTATCCCCTTCTATTTGTATTGCATCCCAGATCACCACAGGTGAAAGTCTTAACAGTTGCGTGGCTACAGCATGCCAACGACGACTATCTGTATTTCACCAACCACCAGTAAGGTGGTCCTCACTGCCAGCTAGCCAACAAATACTTCACTTCCCAGATTCCTTTTTAATTATTTATTTTTTTTAATGTTTCTTTTTGAGAGAGAGAGAGCACGCGTGAGAGCAAACACATGAGCATGGGAGGGGGCAGAGAGAGAGGGAGACACAGAACTCGAAGCAGGATCCAGGCTCTGAGCTGCCAGNACCCCCCCCCCGCTCCCAGATTCCTTTTTAGAGTCAGTTTCCTAGGACCATTCCCAGCACTGATTGCCCTAGAATAAGTTCCCATTCTGACATGGAGAACTGCACACTGTCTACTCACACAAGGGTTTATTGGAAAGTGTTTGTGGGAAGTGCATCTGTAAGGGAGTGGGAGAGGTAGGACCGGGCAGACAAAGAAGCCAGCCTGCAACGTGGTTGTGACTGTGACCTCAGCATATCCTAGGAGGAACTCTGGAGCTGGAATGATCCTTCAGAATTATTCCAAATTGAAGCAAGGGAGTCTGACCTTTGGATTCCTGCACCAGACAGTCTCTAGCTATGGTCTGCTCCTGCAGAGAGGGCAGTTTCCCATAGCCAGGGAAATTCCCACTGAAGAATGGCCAGCCACCAGTATTCCCAGCATTTGGGAGGAGGGTGCATCCCCTAGAGAGGGAATATGGGGGAGCACCACAGTATCCGCTAAAGCAAGGCTCTTGGCCCATGTCTTCATACGGCTATAGTCATGGATCTCACACCACTTTCTATAGCAGCATCCCCTTCTTATGACCAAGAGATACTGCAGGTTAGCATTTCTTTTTATTTGACTTCTGTACTCTCTGGAGGAGAGGGTCTCAAGAAGATGTTCCCTCATGCCCCTTTGAACCATTGGAAGTTAGGTGAGGTTGCCCCAGGACATCTTGGCATCCCATTGCCCTGTTCTTTACTCTATGGCTCTCATGCATGAAAGCATGAGAAATTCCCGGGAAGTACCAGAATTCTGGAGGGAATGGAAGAAGAGAGCTGTTCTGCTCTCAGATCTCCACTGGACAGTGCTAGACTATTATTTTCCATTCATTTGGATCTAACCTTGGTGGGAAATGATACCCTCTCCTCTGAGACTCCCACCAGCCTTAGTTATCTTGCTTCTCTCCAGGTGTCTCTCTTCCATAGGCCAGAGGGAATCTCCATCTCCCCTAGAGTGTGCATTGGGGTTGGGGGGGACATATTGATTAATAGTTTAAAACACCTCTCCATGGCTTTCTCATTATTTCCTAAGTGTCATCGGTCATTAAATTGCTGGCCTTTCTTCAGACTCACAAGGAGAGGAAGGGGCTGGCTTCTTCTTATGATAACATAAGACTATGTTATCCCACTGCTGCATGTTTTTGTTCTCTCTCTCCTCTTGCACAAAGAGAGGAAATAGTCAAGAGACAGGCGAAGATGAAATGAGAAAGGCGGTAGTGGACCCCTAGCTGCATCCTCACCGGAACTGTCAATAGGCAGTTAAATGTCCGTGCTCCTGGAGAGAAGTCAGATCTTGAAGTTAAGTTCCCAGAAGGAATTGTGAAGCTTCCCTCCAGCTACTGAAAGCTGGAGAGCTGCATATTCCTTAAAATTTATCATACATTTTCTTTTTATGCTTTCTTTTTTTTAAGTTTATTTATTTTGAGAGAGAGAGAGAGAGCTGATGAGGGGCAGAGAGTGAGCAGGAGAGAGAGAATCTCAAGCAAGATTTATACTGTCAGCACAGAGTCCGACTTGGGGCTTGAAGTCATGAGCCATGAGATCATGACCTGAGCCAAAATCAGGAATTGGATGCTTAACCAACTGAACCACCCAGGTGCCTCCAAACATTTTATTTTAATTATAAAAGTGGCACACGTTCAGTCTAGGAAACATGGAAAGTATAGATAAATATGAAGAAGAATAGAAAAATAAATCACTATCCAGAGATAAACACTATTATAATTTCCTTCTGTTTTGTTACATATACACACACTCTTTTTATTTTAACATAATTGAGAATATTCTATAGGTACATTATTTTGGTCTTTTCCCCCTTTTTACATTATATCATGAGAATTTCACAATTTCCTTAATTGCTTTTTTTTGTTTTTGTTTTTTAATTTTAGAAAGAGAAAGAAAGAGAGAATGCACATGAGTGGGAGGGGGCAGGAGAGAGAGGAAGCCAAGCAGGCTCCATGCTCAGCATGGTGCCCAACACAGGGCTCAATCCCACAACCTCGGGACCATGACCTGAGCCAAAATCAAAAGTCAGAGGCTCAACCAACTGAGCCACCCAGGCACCCTGTTAATTGCTTCAAAATAGCATTTTGATGACCATATAATATTCCATCTTGTAAAATCACCATAATTTATTTAATCATTCTCTTGTCAGACTTTTAAGCACTTTTTTCTCCTCTTCTAAACAGCATGGCAATGATCATTTGTTTGCATCCACTTATCACAGGTCTTTAGGAATAAAAATCCCACTTCAAAGAGCAGGACTTCCTGAACAGTGTTTGATGCACACATGGCCAGGGGCCCATCGGGCAAGTCTCTGCCCACTGAAACTCCAATTGTAGACAAGTTTAGGTTGTTTCCTACATGTAATGTGAACCCCATTCAAATCAAAGGATGCCATTTTTCAATGTCTTGAATATTCTGAAATAGTTCTACTAGAGAGTGCTGGTTATCAATTTCTTGCTTTTCAGCTCCAGATTCACCCTTTTTGACTGCTCTGTGAAAATGGGGATGGGACTTTGAAACATTTTTCCTTTCCCAACTGGCATTAAAGCTTGATCAATAGAGGGCTCTAGAGAGACATCGCAGGAGGAAAGAGTTGCTCCTGGGTCCTGTGTTCTTGTTCGGCAGCTTCCTGCAGCAGGACAGTGTCTCCGGCCCCAGGCTCTTGCAGCACCCAGAGTCCAGCACTTTCTGCTGGCACCACACCTTTGGCAGTTCTGTAGCAGGGCACCTCCAGTGGCACGTCCCCGTGAGCAGCTTTCCCCGGCACCCGAGGGGCCTGATTCCTGGCAAGTTCTGCTGCAGCATCTCAGCAACCCTGCCATCCTGGGCACCAGGCAGCCCCAGGGCCAGCGGCTGCTTCCTGTACCCACTATTTCCGTATTCTTTGGAGTTCCTTTGCTTCCTTCTAGCCAACCCCTTGTTACTCCAATCCACTACTGCAGTTAATAATTCTTTATATTAAACTCCCCCTGTCCAAGCTGCTGTGTGGTTTCTCTTTTCTGATCGGACCCTGACTGATCCAGGGGCTAGACTGTCCTGATCTCTCTCACTGGTGATGCAGCTTAATCCCTGAAGCAACTCGAATCTCAGCTCTGCCAGCCCCAAATAGCCCATGTTGCAGTATTAAAGAATTGAAACTCTGGCTGAAATTTCCTTTTAAGCTTTCAGGTTGAAAGCCTGATTGACATTGAATTTAGGAGGCAAAGTATAGGCCCTACCGAACTATTGCTTCTTCCTCTTTTCTGATGGCCTCTATGCAGCAACTACCAGTTCAGTCAATTACTTCTCTATTTCTTCTCTCCTTCTCTCTGTTGAGGTCTCTCCACTCCCATTTCTCCATTTCTGGCATCTAATCCTCTTTGCACAGTGACGCATTCTTGCTGTCACCAGGTAATTATTTCTGCATATTGCTCCTCTGCACAAAACCAGTGGCATCTGGGTTAACAGTCCCCAGCCATGACCCTGTGTGATTACTAACCTTGTAAACTAATGAAGATCATTTATTTTACCTTTCCTGTTATTATCCAGAGCTACCAGCAAATGAGGCTCCCTGACTTGTTGGATATACAAGAGATATCAAGGATAATAGCTATTCTGCTCTATTGAACATTAAAACAAACAAACAAAACAAAAAACCCCCTCAGTTTAAGGGTATCTNAAACCAGTGGCATCTGGGTTAACAGTCCCCAGCCATGACCCTGTGTGATTACTAACCTTGTAAACTAATGAAGATCATTTATTTTACCTTTCCTGTTATTATCCAGAGCTACCAGCAAATGAGGCTCCCTGACTTGTTGGATATACAAGAGATATCAAGGATAATAGCTATTCTGCTCTATTGAACATTAAAACAAACAAACAAACAAAACAAAAAACCCCCTCAGTTTAAGGGTATCCGAACTGCCATTGAGTAATAATAAATTCCTCCTCCTCTGCTTGCTGGAAATCACACACATCCTTCAAGATCCAAATCACATGTTTCACGAATGCTTTCTCTGAACTTTTCAGTAGGAAATCCTCTCTCTCATCTGTGCCCTTATCATGAGTGGGTCACACTTCATCTGGGTTACAATCAAGCTTCCCATCAGATTGTGACTCCTACTAAGAAGGTACCATGTTTTCTTCATTTTTGTGTTGAATCACTGGTGCCTCATTAACAAATGCTCTATTGTTATGGTACCAGTAATAAAACTGATCCCATGTGATAAACCAGCAGAGGACAAAAACAACCAGAAAAAGATGAACTCAGACAAGTGATTCTCAAACCTGAGCTTACATCAGAATCCCGAGTGGGGGTAGAGAGGGTGGAGGTAGGTGGTGCTGGGAGAGAGGGGCTTGTTAAAACACAGATTCCTGGGCCCCACCCATAGAATTTTTTAAAAATTATTTTTAATGTTTTATTTATTTCTGAGAGAGAAAGAGACAGCGTGAGCAGGGGAGGGTCAGAGAGAGAGAGGGAGACACAGAATTTGAAATAAGCTCCAGGCTCTGGGCTGACTGTCAGCACAGAGCCCGACGTGGGGCTCGAACCCACTAACCATGAGATCATGACCTGAGTCAAAGTTGGACGCTTAACTGACTGTGCCACCCATGCACCCCCTACCCATAGAATTTTTAATGCAACAAGTCTGGGGTGGAGTGGGGGTCCCCAAATCTGCATTTTTAACAAGTTTCCAGGTAATGTTACACCAGCTGGTCAGGGACCACATTTTGAGAACGACTAAGCTAGCTTACACCCATCCTTCTCAGTATTCCCTCTAAACGTGCTTCTTTAATGCTCAGATTAACCCCAGGTGTGGGAAGACTCCCACGGTGCACTTTTCCCTAGGGAAGTACCTGTCACAGAATCACTGACTCTTGACACAGAAGCTTTAATCAGAGAAACTTCAGAGTTTTCTCTTAATTCCAACTTTGTGTCCAAAACAAGAATCCTTTTGACCATCAAAGGGGTCGTCTGCACTTGAAACTTCCTCCTCTGTAATAGTCCATTGTCCTTTTCCTCTCATTGACTACCTCTGAGTGGGACATGAAGAGCTTTCACCTCACCTGGCTGCCTCTGACCAGCCCAGGACTGAAGATGATGTCAGCTGACCAGCACCAGGGACCGCCTGTGAAGGGGGCTTTTCTGGGAACCTCTCTTGTTTTGAAAATTCTCACCCACCTGTTCCTGATTCATGCTATCCACCCCCCCACCCCCAACACACACACAGGTCCAAGCATTCGAACAGTCTGGGTTAGAACTTGGGCTTAACTTGGGGACCTCACCTAATTGCCATTCCTAGCAAAGAGCCGAAACCGGCTCAAGGCCGAGGGGGCTTCCAAGCCTCTTGCTTCCCCCCACCTGTAGCTGTTGCTTTCCTCGGTCTCTCTCCGCCCGCTCCCCCAGGGGGCGCACCCGCCCCAGGCCGATCCTGGGCGAGTCCCCTTCCCTGGGCCGCGCACCGCAGGCCTCCTCTCGCCTAGACCGTCCTAGCTGGGGAAGAAATTGGGTCGCCCAGGCTTGCTTCTCAGTGCGACCCACGGCGGGGCGCAGACACTGGGGGCGGAGCCTCTGCATGGGTTGGGGGGTCGGGGCGCAGACACTGGGGGCGGAGCCTCTGCATGGGTTGGGGGGTCGGAAGGCTGGATCCTGCTCTGACGCTAAATTCCTGCGGGACCTCGGGCAAGATACTCACCGTCTCTAAAACCTCAGGAAATTGCAGGATTAGTATGACGATTTAACAAGAAGATGCATTTAAAGCACTTACCACCAGCCTAGTACATAACAGTGTTCTAAATGGTAGTTGCTCTTATTAAGTTTGGATCCATTTACTTCCATCTGAGTTGAGTATTTTCTCATCTGATGGAGGGATGTTTGCAGGAAAGAGCCAGGGCACAGGATCCTGCAATTAGAGGGAAGGTGTGGGTAGATGAGGAGGGGCTTAGCAGGGTGGGGGTGAGGGAGGAAGCAGCAAGAATTCTGGGAATACTATGTGCCACTTGCTTTACAGACATTGTTAGTGTAATTCTCCCAGTAAAGCAATGAAAATACAAGAAAACCATCCTATTGTAGAGATAGAGTGGGGTGTGGGTAGGTTACATAACCTGCCCACAGTCAGCACTCCACAGAGCTGGGGTTTGAACCGCGGAGTTGAAAAGCTGTGCTGATGTTTATCCAGGGGAAGCCAGGGCAAGGAGGAAGCTCAGGATAGGGGCAGCTGGGCAAGGGCAAAGGAGACTCAGCAAGGGCACTTGGGTCTTGAAAGACACTGTCCCCAGTGGGCTGCCTCACAAAGGCGGCCCCAAGTTGGCCTGTCCCACAATCAGCCCAGAAAGCCACTTATACTCTGCCCCTGAATTTATATTTCAGCCCTCCTAATTACAAACAGATAGGCCATTTGATTGAGGCAAAATTTAAGTCTGGTACAAGCCTGCCTTGGTTTGCATCCCAGCCCCAGCCACTAACCAGCTCTGACGCCTCAGGCAAGTTTTCTGGGCCTCAGTGCCCTTATCTGTAAACTGGGAGAATAATAATACTTGCCTCCTACGACTGTCAGGAGCTTAAGTGGGTTATATTTTTGAAGGCCTTAGCACAGTGTCTGGCATAGAGGTAGCATGGATCGGGGTTATGGAGTAGATCTAACTTGTCAAAGATTGGTTTGGCTTGGCTCTGCTACCAGCCAGCCTGGCTTCCTTCAGGAGTCATCTCCTGACTCTGGTCAGCAATATCCTCTTCTAGAAGGTGGTGGTAGTAGTTTCCTCCACTATAAGTTTTCCTCCTCGATAAGGTAGTGTTCCACTCTCCTGACACGTTGAATCAAGCACTACTCATGACCACCCTGAGAGAGGATTGCTAATATTATCACAATGGGGACACTGAGGCTCAGAGAGGTGAAGGGATGTGCCCAAGATCACGGAGCTAGGAGGGGCAAAGCTGGGAATCAGAATCCCTTTTTTCAGATGTAATCCCATAATGAGGTCCTGTGGGTGAAGCAGCTCAGTACAGGTTGGCTCAGGGTGGGGGAGGTAGGGAAGGGCCTAGAACATCTGTGTCCTGCTCACCCCTCCTCCAGCAACTCTGTGGACCCTCTGGCTCAGGAGATCACGGATCACTTTTCCAAGGCCTGTTATTTTATTTAGTCACACGTGTGTGCCTTCTTCATCTCCAACCTCAGTGTAGACATCTGGCTCCAGTAGAGAATACCCACCCCAGAGTCTCCACTTTTCCTGAGATAATCTTTCCATGTGGAGGGTATCGGCTCTCTGCCCCACCCATTTCACTAATAATCAGATTGCCTAATACTTATTGAGAGCTTACTCTCTGCTAGACACGTTGGAAAAAAATCTGTTGAAACATTAGCTCATTTAGGCTTCAGAACAACGCTATGAAGTTGGAACTATTTTTGTCTCTATTTTACAGATTTTTCTACACTGCATGCCGCTTCTCCTGCTAAGTCGTGTCATAAGCACGTACTATCTTCACCTCTGTTGTTTCTTCTTTCTTTTAATGTGCACATGTCTTATCTGCCCTTCTCTGTTACTGACTAGCTTTTTGACCTTGGATACGTTATTTATGTCAACAGGCCTGAGGGGAGGCTAAACTGAGACAATGCTTGTATAGTCTCCGCATAGTGCCTGGCATGCCAAGTGCCCAATAAATGGGAGGTCTTATCATTACATTATTAATAAAACTGGATCATAACCTCCAAATGCTTTGACTCCTTGTTCTCTCCCTAGCACCCAGCCTTGCCTATTTTTAGCAAAATTCTGCTCATTCACTAACATTACCTGCACACTGGGGCCATATTATCATCTGTACTGGAGAGAGGGGGCAACCGAGGTGAGCAGTACATCCTGTCCCCAGGCCCATGATCAGACTTTGCAGAATTATTTTCAAGGAGGTTGCTGCGGCTGGCTGTCACAAACCATGGTCTTGTATGCTTGACTCATATGACTGTGATTCCCACCTTGGGCCCTGCCGGTGATGCAGAAAGAGCCCAGACTGCAGAGAACATGGAGACACAAAGGCAGGTCCCCAGGGATTCTGAAGGCAGCCACTCATATCAGTCTCTTCGAGCTGCTACAACACATTAGCACAAACTGGGTAGCTTAAAACAACAGACATTTATTCTCTCACAGTTCTGGAGACCAGAAGTCCGGAATGAAGGTGTTGGTCAAGTTGGTTCTTTCTGGAGACTCTGAGGGAGAAGCTGTCCTATGCCTCTTTTCTAGCTTCTGGCGGTGGCCTGCAGCGCTTGGTCCTTCTTGGCTTCTGGATGCCTCACTCCAATCCCTGTCTCCATCATCATGTGACCTTCCTGTGTGACTCTGTGTGTCCTGTCCTCTCCTAAAGACAGCAGCCATTGGTCCTAAGTCTTAGGACTGGCTAATCTAGTATGACCTCATCTTCACTACTTATATCTACAAGACTCTGGGTCCAAATAAGGTTGCATTCTGAGGTCTGGATAGATATGAATTCTGGGGGACATTGTTCATGCCACTTCATTCCCTCACCTCCCATCCCACCAATGGGGTTGTTACTGCTCCTAGAAGGTGGTCCTGGTCCCTCACAGAGAGAGAGATATGTGCTCTGCAAAGCTGAGACTGTGCTTAGGTTCAAAGAAACACACATAGGTGCTTTTTTTAATTGGGGAATCTTTGCTAGCTTGAATATCATGTTTTATTTGCTCTAATTCTATCATTCACTGATGGATGGGAGAGGGATGTTAGGGATGAAAAGGAAAAAAAACACAGTATAGTGTGACAAATTTGGCCCTCACTTCAGATATTTCTGCACAAATCTCACAGTGCTGATGGAAGGCCTTCTAATGACCTTTGAGAAAATGCCAGATAGTGTTTTTAGGGATACTTGTAGAAGTTCACAAAAGCCAGATATTGAGGGAATTTGGATAAGATGTAAAGATGCCTGTCTTGGCTTGAAAATTTTTCAAATACTGGGTGTTTGAGATGCAGCCTAAATGTCTGAGGTTTATAACTAAGGCCTCTCTGCCTTCTGTATTCTCAGAGTCAATCCCCTTTTTAACTATGCTGCCCATTATCCAAAGCTACACACACACACACACACACACACACACACACACATTTGTCAAATTGGTGTCCCAATTTGGGGGCAAAAAAACCCCAAAAAACTTACCCAGTCCTTAGCACATAGTATTTTTTTTTAATAAATATTTTTTTTGAAAGACAGAGAACAAAAGCAGGGGAGGAGGCAGAGAGGGAGAGGGAGACAGAATCTTAAGCAGGCTCCACACTCCTCACCGTAGAGCACCGCATGGGGCTCGATACCACGACCCTGGGATTATGACCTGCGCTGAAATGACACTCAACCAACGGAGCCACCCAGGTGCTCCCATTGTCAGTCTGTCATTCAACAACTGGGCACCTACTATGTGCATGTAGCAGGGAGCCAGTGGGGCTGTTTGGAATACATATTGTCCCTATCCCAGGTTGCTCACCAATATCACAAAGGCATAATCAGTGGGGCCACTAGGCAATGAAGGAAGTTTCTGGGAATTCAGAGGGTGTTTGAGCAACAGGAGCACTGCTCCCAACTGGAGGTCAGGAGAAGCTTTTCTTAAGAGAGAATATCCTATCCGGGAGGAATATATGGACATGAATGGACATCGTATGTGGACTGTCCCTGAGACTAACACAGAGCAGGCAGGGATGAGGCAGGGTGGACTCCAGGGTAACTGTAGCTAACTTGCAGCAGAATCTAAGACTGAGCATCCCCTCACCACCCTCACTCCACCCATTCCACTGGTAGGGAAAACAACCAAGTTTTTAGGCAGGCCATGGGTGAGGCTTGGGAGCCAAGATAACAGATTAGCTGGCTTCCAGGCCCATGACGCCTGGTTTTGCCACATGCATCCCCCCAGCCACCCCCCACCACTTCTATCCAAAGAGTAGGGCCCAAAATCTGCATTCTTTTTGGGTTGGGGGAGAGACAGAGAGTGTGAGCAGAGGAGGGTCAGAGAAAGGGGAGAGAGAGAGAATCCCAAGCAGGCTCCACACTGTCAGTGGGGAGCCCAATGTGGGGCTCAAACTCAGAAACTCAAGAGTCAGACGCTTAACCGACTGAGCCACCCAGGCACCCCCCAAAATCTGCATTCTAACCAGCCCCGCCAAATAACTATGTTCCACCGATGGACTACAGTTTTGCCACCCTAGTTCAGGTGGCAGTGGCTGGGGGGAGCGGAATGGGGAGCTGAGGGGGATGAGGTGTTAGAGAGGCATCCGGACAGACAGACCTGACCAGACTGTGGCTCATTTGGAGTGTGGCACAGTTAACTCCCCAACATTCCAGGATGGGGGTGGGAGCGGGGGACAGGGCAGACGGAGTTGTCAGTGACGTCTCTGAGTCACAAGGAAACTCTGAACGCACTCCCTGGAACAGTGTCTATATGCACACATAAACCAATGTTTACACAAACTTTTTGGGGTCAACAAAGGGTCTGTGGGTCCCAGGTTAATACCCCCTGTTCCAGGGTGGCAACATGCACTCTGGAAAAGAACAGCAGTGCACCAGGACCGTCTCTCTCCCACACCGCAGACTCTCTTGCTCCTGGCATCCGGAATCCAGGCTGGAAAGCCTCAGAGCTTTGGGGGTTAATCAGAAGGCAGTACGGATCCGGACCTAACCGCTTACCGGGCAACACAGTTTCCAAGGGGAAATGCAAGCTTGCTTCCACAACAGACTCTAAAGGGCTCTTGCAGCACAACAGAGTTTGTGATTCGGGGGTTGGTTGTCCTGATGGTAATCCACTTTAATGAGCTCAACAGTAAGAACAGACAAAGCAGCCTTTTCTGGGCCTTTTTTTTGTGGTTCTGGCTCTGAGTTGAAATGCTTCCCACCTCCAAATACGAGTGTTCTGCAGGCATGGCTCTCCTGTGCCGTGGCTAGCCAGCGCTCATCACGATAACTGGACTCCGGGTGGATTAATTAGAGTTTGTGGTTCGTAATTCACCCAGCTTCCACAGAACCTGCTTCTGCCTGGAGAGAAAAAGAAATGGCTTTAATTAATTCTGAATTAAAATAACTAGAAAAAAAATCTCTCCAGCCTACCAATCAGAGTAAGCAAACTGAAAAATAAGCTAGCTGTAGAAGTCAGAATTTCAAGTTTTACACACTCAGCAGGCTCAATTGATTCATATTGATCTCATATTTGAGCTGACTATTTTTAACTAGATCAATTAAAATATAGAAGCAAAAGATTATTATGTTAAAATAATAGTACCTGATCATTGAATGAGAAGAATATAAATATCCAGAATAAATGTTTGTGTATATTCATTTAAGCTATTGTTCACGAACTTTTATTCCCAGCTGTGGTGGGATAGAGGTTGATTGTGGCAGAGAAATAGCTGAAATTTAGGGAGTGGTTCTTTTGTTTCACCCTGATACTTGCTACGTGCTTTGTATGTATTATTTTATTTAATTTTATTTTGTAAACAACCCTGTGGGAGATACTCATCTTGAGGGTAAGAAACTAAGGTTCCAAAAAGCTATGGTTTATTATGATGATGATGACGATGGTTATGATTCTGATTTCTACTGAGACCCTTGTTTCTTGCATAGCCTCAATTGTACTATTTTCTGAAGATGGGACACGAACCAGGTTTATTTTACTCTAGCAATTTTCTACTTGTACAATCCACATTAGTTCTCACATTTGGAGTGAGGGCTGCTTGTTTTTCCGGACTTGTCAGCCAGGTCTTCTGAAACAATGGTATTGCAGGGAGACATGAACTTCCTTTACATTTCTCAGTGGGATGTTATCCTGAAATCTAAGCAACTCTCTCTAGGCTCCCACCCAGAGGACCCTGGGCCTTTGGGAAAGGAAGTGTGTGCAGTAAGCTCTGCTCAGCATTTGTCCAGCCCAGTTGTCTTAGTCTGCTCTGGCTGCCGTAACAAACTATAATAGACTAGATGTCTTAAAAAAAAAAAAAAAAACTTTATTTCTCACTGTTCTGGAGGCTGGGAAGTCCAAGATCAAGAGGCCGGCAGATTCCATGTCTAGTGAGAGCTCACTTCCTGGTTCACAGTAGACTGTCTTTTTGCTGTGTCTTCACAAGGCAGATGGGGTGGAGGATCTCTCTGGGGTCCCTTTTATAAGGGCAATAATCCTATTCATGAAGGCTCCACTCTCTTGACCTTCTCACCTACCCAAAATCCCATTTCTACTGTCACATCGTGGGTTAGGTTTCAATATGAATTTGTGTGGGATGGGGGGAACACATTCAGTCTATAACATCATCTCTGTGGAATAATAAATGAACTCCTTATAGGTGACCACCAATGAGAAGACATCAATAAGTTAAAAGAGGTTGGTTGGATAGAAGATGGGGATGGGGAGAGAAGACCAATCAGTATCATCTCTGGGTTTGATATGTGCACTTGGGGCAATTAGAGGTTCTTTTTTTTTAAAGTTTTTTAAAAAAGTTTATTTATTATTTATTTTGGAAGAGAAAGAGATAGAGAGAAAGAGCACTAGTGGATGAGGGACAGAGAGAGAGGGAGAGAGAGAATCCCAAGCAAGCTCCATGCTATCGGCACGGAGCCACACATGGAGTTTAGTCCCATGAAATGTGAGCTCATGACCTGAGCCAAAATCCAGAGTCAGATGCTTAACAGACTGAGCCACCCAGGGACCCCTTAGAGGTTCTTTCTTCTGGGTCTGTCTACAGCGGGGGATAAAAGTCTGGGGCTGCTGGGACCATCTGTCTTTGGCCGTCTTTGTGGCCACCCTTCCATTCAGACACAAATATCAGAGAGGCAGAGTGAGACAGAACTCAGTGGGGGTGATTTGAGTAAAGTAGGAATAGTTTGGGAGTTTGTATTTTTCATTTTTTCATTAATTAAGTCATAAAACAAATTTATATATAACAACTGCCACATAGTTACCTTAGGTCCATGAGCCAAGGAGCCAAAAATTATAGATGAATAAGCCAGGCCCATGCTCTCTTGGATCTCCCAGTCTACCGGGACTGAAAGATACGTAATCAAATACAAGCCATTTTACCACCACCTGTTAAGTGTGCAAGTAGAGAGTAATTAGATTTGCTCCAGACAGGATCACACAAGATGTACAAAGGCCAGAGAGATGAGGAAAGGGTCTTGCTGACACTGAGGCCAATGCTGCTATTCTGTGTGTCCTGGGAGAAAGCCATTGGTAATAAAATCTACTTACAGGAGGGCGTGTGCTGTGGATTTGAGCCTCACTCCTCCCTTCGCACCTACTCATTCCACATATAGGACAGGATTGCACTTCAGTCACTGAGTGCCTGCTCTGTGCTTGGCACAGGTACCACGGATGCAGCAAGGAACACAGCAGACTGAATAAAAAAAAAAAAAAAAAGACAAAAATCTCTGTCCTCATGAGCTTACACTTAGTGGGGGAGACTGACAGCAAATAAGAGAAATTAACAAAGTATAGTCTATTTTCACGGCACCTGTGTGGCTCAGTTGGTTAAGCATCTGACCCTCGATTTTGGCTCAGATCATGATCTCATGGTAGTGAGACCAGGCCCCATATCAGGCTCCACCCAGAGCATGGAAGCCTGCTTGGGATCCTCTCTCACTCTCTCTCTCTGCCTCTCCCCCATCAAAACAAACAAACAAACATTTTTTTTTTATGTTTTATTTATTTCTAGGAGAGAGAAACAGCGTGAGCAGGGGAGGGTCAGAGAGAGAGGGAGGCACAGAATCTGAAACAGGCTCCAGGCTCTGAGCTGGCAGTCAGCACAGAGCCCGACGCGGGGCTCGAACCCACGAACCGCGAGATCATGACCTAAGCGAAAGTCGGACGCTTAACCGACTAAGCCACCCAGGCGCCCCTAAATAAACATTTTTTTTAAAGTATTGTCTATTTTCTTTATTCGTGGTAGTTCTATAAAGTCTCCACTAGCACTGAATTAGAAAATACTGAATAACTACTTCTACAGGAAATATAGGGTTAGGTTCTTGGGAGCCCTGTCACAAAATATTCATCACCCAATCAGCATGTAACCCTATTTTATGTGTTTTTCTGTCGAAAGATACTTTATTTATTTATTTATTTATTTATTTTTAATAGTTTATTGTCAAGTTGTTTTCCATAGAACACTTAGTGCTCATCCCCACAAGTGCCCTCCTCCATGCCCATCACCCCTCTTCCCTACCCCCCACCTCCATCAGTCCTCAGTTTGTTCTCAGCATTCAGGAGTCTCTCGTGGTTTGCCTCCCTCTCTCTCCCCCACTATTTTCCTCCCTTCTTCTCCCCCATAGTCCTCAGTTAAGTTCCTCCTAATCCTCCTATACGTGCAAACATATGGTAGCTGGAAAGACACCCGATTTAATATATACCACTGATCATTGATATTGAGTTCATGGCCGACAGCATTATAATTTATGCCTGAATGAAGCTTATCCAACACACATATTTTCTCTGTAAGGCTCATCAAAGCCTCTTGCACTTAGGAACACCAGGCAACATGTCAACACTGCTCTTGGGGCCACTTTAAACAATGAAATCACCACAAAAAGCACAAAAGCTCAGTAAATAAAATAGCACTAAAGAGATCACAGAAAGGACATTTGTCTATAGAAAGAGAATGAAAACAGGAAGGCAAAGCATTGCTTTATTTGACCTCACTTGGGAATGTGTACTCTGGGTGACTCAATTTTTCAGAACTCTGTGCATGTCCACAAATGACTGTGAAAGTGCTGCATGTATTGATTTGGAGGTTACAAATACATTTTAGCAAGTAGGCGAATTCACAAATTTATAGGGAATCTATAAATAATGAGAATAAACAGTGCGTAGTATACCAAGGGTGATAAATTATGAAGACAAATAAAGCTCTCTTAAGGGCCTGTCTGAACTGGGGGTACCTTGAGGGGTTTGGGCTGTGGGTGTGGGCCTCAGGTTTCCCATCCCAGAGAGCTGGTACTATGGACTTGCTATGTCTATCGCTGGCTGTTGGTGAATATCCCTTAGCCTCCAGAGATCCCCAGTGATCAGAAAGCCTTTGATGGGAATAGTTGGCTCCTTACATGTCTACATGTGAGCCTATTTATGTCCACCTGTGATTCTGTTTTCCCTTCTACTCCCAGAATGAATACACATCTCATGAGATTAATGAGGTTGTATTTTGGACTTTTCAGAGCATCTCATTTGAGCCTCACAACAACTTCATGGGTAAACAGGGCAAAAATAATTTTCCCTACTTTACAGGTGGGAAATAAAAACCTGAAGCTCAGACAGGTTGTGAATTGTTCCCACGTCAACAGCTCATTTGTGGTGGAGGCAGAAATCTGAAAACTATGATTCCCAGGACAGTCCATATTGCTCAATCCACATTGTTCCTTTGGTGTATACCTTGAGATGCATGTTTAGTAGCTAAGTTTGTGTCTGATGAGTTCAGAAGCCTCAGAGGACCCATGGATCCTGAACTGTTATCTCCAAAGAGCTTCCCTCCATGCCTCAGTTGAAGATTTTTGTCTCCAGACAGCCCTTCTTTCTTTTTTTAAAATTTTTATAGTTTACTTATTTTTGAGACAGAGAGACAGAGCATGAGTGGGGGAGGGGCAGAGAGAGAGGGAGACACAGAATCCGAAATAGGCTCCAGGCTCTGAGATGTCAGCACAGAGCCTGACGTGGGGCTCAAACCCACAAACTGTGAGATCTGACCTGAGCATAGTTCTGGAGTCTGGGAAGTCCAAGACTGAGGTGTCGGCCATTTAGTTCCCAGTAAGGACTCTCTTCTTGGTTTGCACTGACCATCTTTCCATTGTGTCCTCACAGTGTGGAGAGAAAGAGTGAGCAAGCTCTCTGGTGTCTCTTCTTACTAATCCCATATGAAGATCCCTCATGACCTCATTTAAACCTAATTATGTCCTAAGTACTCCATCTCTAGAGGCCATGTTAATTGTGGGGGAACACAGTTGAGTCCACAACAACCTGATTTGTGAAACATTAGCACTTATTCACACAATTTAATTAGTTGATCAATTTAGCCAGATGTCACCATGGAGAGTAGAGCATAGGATCCTGAGAGAAAGGACACTAGACAGGTCAGTTTTGCCTTTTAATAGATAAGAGAATAGGAGAAGTCTGGGCATTATCAGGGAAGGGGGAAAGTAGGTTATGGCAATTAGAGAGTCCTGATATGGTAGTGATTGTTATTTCTAGCTTCTTGCTTTGGGCCATACGATAGGATTGCACTTCTTAGCTTCTTTGTGGTAAGGTAGAACTATATGAATGGGTCTGGTCAATGGGGTATGAGCTCAATAGTCACCAGCGTGAGACTCTCCAGAGTACTCTTTCCTGACCAACCAATGCTCCAGTGCTGGTTGTTCTGACAGCTTCAGCCCTGGAGTGAAGAGACATGGAGCAGAGCCCCCAGCCAAACTCTAATTGTCATAGAGTGACAACTGAGAAGTAAATTTGTGTGACAGCCTTGGAGAGTTTGGGGTTGTTGGTTACTGTGGCAAAATCTGGCCTCTCCTGATTGATATATCTGGGCCCATAAACAGTAGGAGGCTGCCTTAGGCATCCTGGTGGAAGGAGGTAATAAGGGTTGTATCTTCATGCTCAGTAGTTGAGAACCCCTGGAATCACACCATTCAGGCACACAACTCAGTCCCACTAACTCAGTCTTCAGGACGTAGGGCCCTTCCCAACAATGCTAGCAAATTCCTTTGGATCTGTTCTTCTCTTATGATTATGAACCACAGTTCATAATATATGTTAACCATGGTATCTCTGGAACATTGGCTGATATTTAGAAGCCGTAGGCTAGAAGGAATGTGTGGAACATGTCCCACTTCAGACTTCCTGCAATGTCTTGTTAGGTTAAACAAGTGTGTATCCAAAGCTCTCATGTGATGTAAGGAATAGAATCCTTTTCTGATTCCTCTTGGGACATTTATTCATTCATTCAACAAATACTGACTGGGTACCTGCTGTGTGCCAGTCACTGTTCTAGGTTCTGAGGACACAACAATGAACAAATGAATAAATATCCTTGTTTCCATGGAGCTTGAATTTTGGTTACAAGACAAGTGAGAAACAAGAAAATAAATTAAAAAGAGAGTATGCATTAGCAGCCACCTCTTTAGATCACCTCTAACTCAAGTTTGGTAGCCTGGCCTAGAGGAAGAGCATGGAAAGCTGTCCTGGCCACAGTGCTGTCCCCTGCTGGCTGGTTGACCTTGAGTCCCAGTTGCCACATCTATGATTCTAAATGTGTACAGACCATACAAGAAGGGAGTGGCAGGAAATATTCAATGTGACGAACAGGAAAAATATGCAGCCAAGAATCCTTTATCCAGAAAGGCTGTCATTCAGAATAGAAGGAGATAAAGGTTTTCCCAGACAAACAAAAACTAAAGGAATTCATGACCACTAAACCAGCCCTGCAGGAGATCCTAAGGGGGACTCTATGAATGGAAAGCAACAAAGATGACAAAGGCCAGAGATATCACCATAAGCACAAAGCTACAGATAACATATTGACACTAAATTCACATCTTTCAATAATCACTCTGAATGTAAACGGGGCTAAATGCCACAATCAAAAGACATAGAGTATCACGATGGATTAAAAAAACAAGATCCATCTATATACTGCCTTCTCGTTTAGACCTGAGGACACTTGCAAATGGAAAGTGATGGAATGGAGAACCATCTCTCATGCTCCTTGATGGCAAAAGAAAACCAGAGTAGCCACACTTATATCAGACAAACTAGATTTTAAAACAAAGGCTGTAACAAGAGATGAAGAAGGGCATATCATAATTAAGGGGTCTGTCCATCAAGAAGAGCTAACGATTATATATTTTTATGTCCCCAATGTTCCTACATTCCCAAATATATAAGTCAATTGGTCACAAACAAATAAATGAATAGATAATTATGCCATGATTGTAGGGACTTTAATACTCCACTTCCAGCAATGGACAGATCATCTAGGGAGAAAATCGATAAGGAAACAATGGCTTTGAATGACACTTTGGACCAGATGGACTTAACAGATATATTCAGAATTTTTCATCCAAAAGCAGCAGAATACATATTCTTCTCAAGTGCACATGGAACATTCTCCAAAATAGAACACATACTGGGTCAAAAAACAGCCCTCAACAAATATAAAAGAAATGAGATCATACCATGCATATTTTCAGATTGCAATACTATTAAACATGAAATCAAACATAAGAAAAAATTTAGAATGCCCCCAAATACGTGGAGGTTAAAGAGCATCCTACTAAAGAATGAATGGGTCAGCCAGGAAATTAAGAGGAAATTTAAAAATATGTGGAAGCAAATAAAAATGAAAACACGACAGTCCAAACCCTTTGGGATGCAGCAAAGGCAGTCCTAAGAGGAAAATACACTGCAATTCAGGCCTATCTCAAGAAGCAAGAAAGGTCCCAAATACATAATCTAACCTCACACCTGAAGGAACTAGAAAGGCAGCAGCAAAGAAAGCCCAAAGCCAGCAGATGAAGAAAAATAATAAAAGATTAGAGCAGAGATAAACAATATAGAATTTTTTTAAAAAACCCAAAATGGTAGAACACATCAATTAATCTAAGAGCTGGGTTTTTTTTTAAGAGCTGACTTTTTGGACAATAAACAAACTTGATAAATCCTTAGACAGACTTATCAAAATTAAAGAGAGAGGACCCAAATAGATAAAATCACAAATAAAAGAGGAGAGATACTAACCAACACCACAGAAATACAAACAATTATTTGATAATACTATGAAAAAGTATATGCCAACAAACTGGACAATCTGGAAGAAATGGGCAAATTCCTAGGCACACACTATCAAAACTCAAAAGGGAAGAACTAGAAATTTGAACAGACCAATAACCAGTGAAGAAATTGAATCAGTTATGAAAAATCTTTCAACAAATAAAAGTCCTGAGCCAGATGGCTTCCCAGGGAAGTTCTACCAGACATTAAAAGCAGAGTTAATACCTGTTCTTCTCAAGCTGTTTCAAAAAAACAGAAATGGAAGGAAAACTTCCAGACTCATTCTATGAAGCCAGCATTACCTTGATTCCCAAACCAGACAAAGATCCCACTGAAAAGGAGAATTACAGGCCAGTTTCCCTGATGAACATGGATGTAAAAATTTTCAGCAAGTTACTAGCAAATCAAATCCAACAGTATATTGAAAGAATCATTCACCATGATCAAGTGGCAGTCATTCCTGAGCTGCAGGGCTGGTTCATTATTTACAAATCAATCAATGTGATACATCACATTAATAGAAGAAAGGATAAGAACCATAATATCCTGTCAATAGATGCAGAGAAAGCATTTGACAAAATACAGCATCTTTCTTAATAAAAATCCTCAAGAAAGTTGGGATAGAAGGAAAATAACTTAATGTCATAAAAGCCATATATGAAAAGCCCACAGCCAATATTACCCTTAGTGGGTAAAAACTGAGAGCTTTCCCCCTAAGGTCAGGATCATAACAGGGATGTCCACTCTCAATACATGATTAACATAGTGTTGGAAGTCTAGCCTCAGCAATCAGACAACAAAACTAAATAAAAAGCATCCAAATTGGCAAAGAAGTCAAACTTTCACTCTTCCCAGATAATATGATACAGTATATGGGAGACCCAAAGACTCCACCCAAAAATTGCTAGAGCTGATACATGAATTTAGCAAAATTGCAGTATATAAAATCAATGTACAGAAATTGGTTGCTTTTCTATACACCAATAATGAAGCAACAGAAAGAGTATCAAGGGATCGATCCCACTCAAAATTACACCAAGAACTATAAAATAGCTAGGAATAAACTTAACTAAAGAGGCAAAAGATCTGTATGCTGAAAACTATAGAAAGCTTATGAAAGAAACTAAAGAAGGCACAAAGAAATGGAAAAACATTCCATGCTCATGGATTGGAAGAGCAAATATTGTTAAAATGTCGGTATTACTCAAAGCAATCTACACATTCAATGCAATACTAATCAAAATAACACCAGCATTATTCACAGAGCTAGAACAAACAATCCTAAAATTTGTATGGAACCAGAAAAACCCCAAATACACAAAGCAGTCCTGAAAAAGAAAACCAAAGCTGGAGGCATCACAATTCTAGACTTCAAGCTGTATTACAAAACTGTAATCATCAAGACAGTATGGTGTTGTCACAAAAACAGAAACAGAGACCAATGGAATAGAATAGAGGACCCAGAAATGGACCCACAAATATATAGCCAACCAATCTTTGACAAAGCAAGAAAGAGAATCCAATGGACTAAAGACAGTCTCTTTAGCAAATGGTGCTGGGAGAACTGGGCATCAACATGCAGAAGAATGAACCTGGACCGTTTTCTTATACCATACACAAAAACAAATCCAAAATGGATGAAAGAAAGACCTAAATATGAGATAGGAAGTCATCAAACTCCTACAGGAGAAAACAGGTAGCAATCTCTTTGACTTCAGCTATAGCAACTTCTTACTTGACATGTCTGCATAGGCAAGAGATATGAAAGCAAAAATGAACAGAGACCTCATCAAGGTAAGAAGATTCTGTACAGCCAAGTAAACAATCAATAAAACTAAAAGACAATGATGAAATGGGAGAAGATATTTGCAAATGATATATCAGATAAAGGCTTAGTATCAAAAATCTATAGGGAACTTATAAAACTCAACACCCAAAAAAACAAATAATCCAGTGAAGAAATAGGCAGAAGACATAAATAAACACTTTTCCAAAGAAGACATCCAGATGGCAAACAGACACATGAAAAGATGTTCAACATCACTCGTTATCAGGGAAATACAAATCAAAACCACAATGAGATACTATCTCACACCTGTCAGAGTAGTTAAAATGAACAACTCAGGCAACAACAGATGTTGGCAAGGATGTGGAGAAAGAGGAACCCTTTAACACTATTGGTGGGAATGCAAACTGGTGCAGCCACTCTGGAAAACAGTATGGAGGTCCCTCAAAAAATAAAAAATAGAATTACCCTATGACTCATCAATTGCACTACTAGGAATTTATCCAGAGGATATCAGAGTGCTGATTTAAAGGGGCACATGCACCCCAAGGTTTATAAGCAGCACTATTAACAATAGCTAAATTATGGAAAGAGCCCAAATGTCCATCAATTGATGAATGGATAAAGAAGATATGGTATGTATACACAATGGGATACTACTTGGTGATGAAAAAGAATGAAATCTTGCCATTTGCAACAATGTGGATGGAACTGGAGGGTACTATGCTAAGCAAAATAAGTCAGGCAGTGAAAGACAGATATCATATGATTTCACTCATGTGGAAGTAAGAAACTTAACAGATGACCATAGGGGAAGGGAAGGAAAAATAAGATACAGAGAGGGAGGCAAACCATGAGAGACTCTCAAATACAGAGAACAAACTGAGGCTTGATGGGGGTGGGGGAACGGAGGTTGGGGGGGGGTGGGGGGTTGGGAGGGTGGGGGAAATGGGTGATGGGCATTGAGGAGGGCACTTGTTGGGATAAGCACTAGGTGTATGTAAGTGATGAATCATGGCAATTTACTCTTGATGCCAAGAGTACACTGTATGTGAGCTAACTTGACAATAATAATAATAATAATAAAGAACTCAGAAGTAAAATTTAAAACAAAGAATGAAATGAATTATAGATGAAATCTAATTTTTTCATTTTAAAAATGATACAACAATGGACCTATATATTAACCTATTCTATTGCATGGATTATCACACTTTCCTTCTTAAATATTTTTTAAATGATCAATTACTTTAGAAAATAAAATAACTGTGTACAGGCCATACAGATCAGAGACAAGTGTAATCCACCTCTTTATAATTCCCCAGCTGTGAGGTACACTGTAAAATATTATCAAGCATTTCAGATGTACAAAAAATATAGAGAACAACATAATGAGTATTAAAATACCTACCTATCAGCTTTACGACATGAAACTTCAAATTCAAGGTTGCTTTGTAAGGTGTCAGCTTGACTGGGCTGAATTTCATTTCCGGAAACTCCCTTTCCTTATCTTTTTGCTTAAGGTGGGCCACAAATGATTTTTCCTGAGGTTGGAGGACAGAGGTGAAACAGCGGCCATATAATTCTTTACACACAGAAGGTCAGGGCACTTCTTTCATTGCACATTGGTGCTTCTCTGCTCACCTTGTTGGAAAGGGCGGCATCCAGCCTTGTGCGATACTCCACCTTGCCTTCCTCTCCCTTCAGTTTCTTTCTCCGGCTGCTGAGCCAGGTGTGTGCTTAGCTCCACAACATGGGATGCCAGCTTCTCCTGCAGGAACTCTTCACCAAGGCCGGAGGTGGTGAGTGACTGACAAAGCTCCCTGTCCATCCTTGTGGGTTTCAGTTCATGCTTGTGGGTTTCACCTTGTTATTCTTCTCCACTTTACCTCTATCTTCTCTCCTGACCCCCTGAACTGTGGACTTCTAGCTGCAGCATCAGAGAAGAAATAGCCTTTCAGAAACTATTTAACCTGCCCCCACGATTGCATAAGGTTAAATCCTGTAACAAAGAACATAGAGAGATAGATAGGTGTAAGTCGACAGGTAGATGGATAGGGATGGGTAGATATCTTCTTGAAATGTTGCCGTTCTGACAGATATATCTTGTGTACTTCTACCTGATTACATCCCCTGTCATTCTTTGCCCAGAAGGAATCAGGATTTCAAATTTAGTATTTTTCATTTCTTTTTTTTTATGTTTAATTTTCTTAAATGTTTAATGTTTACTTGAGAGAGCACAAGTGGGGGAGAGGCAGAGAGAGAGGGAGACACAGAATCTGAAGCAGTCTCGAGGCTCTGAACTGTCAGCACAGAAACCTGACACAGGGTTCAAACTCATCAGCTGTGAGATCATGACCTGAGCCGAAGTTGGATGCTTAAACAACTGAGCCCCTCAGGTGCCCCAGTATTTTTCATTTCTATTTTTACTCTATATGTGTATGTTTATAAATAATACACAGCATTGGTTATTAGATTCTCATTAACTTTAGTACTGAATAACAAGAGTGTAAGCCCTCTACTGCTTTGATTATTGGTTCTCAGATTCTCCTAGCCTTATAAAGTGTCTCCCCCATCATCCCTGGGGGCCTCAAGAAAGCACTTCACAGAGCCCACAAGTTTCTTGGACCACAAAGGTTACCATACAGCACCTGCCACGTCCTTCACTTCCTGTTCCAAACACCTGAAGGAGTATCACCATGGCTACTGCCAATGGTGCCCTGGAACACCATGAGCATCCTACCAAAATAAGCTTCCTCCCTGGCTCCCTGCCCATTCGTCCACATGCTAAAGCAGATCTGTGTTCTGTCTGAAGAGGTCAAGGATGCCTTTTCCTCCCTCCCAACACCAAACATCTTTACTTTTGTCCCAAACAGCCCAGCTTGTGGCTAGGGTCCCACATAGTCTCTCATTGAATCATGCCCTTCCTCTTGTCCCACCCACCACTCAGATCCTGCAAGCAACACCCTTCCCCACACAAAACCAAAACTGGACTCCACCCTCATCACCACAGCAAGAAGCAACCTCTCAAAGACAGTGTCTTCTACATTCATTCATGGTCAAATAACATTTGCTCACACCCATGCCTTAAAATAAAAGACATACAGAGAGACAAGTTATAGGGTACAAGAGAATACAATTTCACATTCCCAACCAGCAATCTCAAAGCCTGGATCCGTATGACAGTAATGCCTGCATCTCCCCTAAGAAAGTACATTTTACATTAGGAAATGTAAAAGCCTATCTCAGTCTTATCAAGTCAAAGAAACAGTATGCCCCCAAAGGTACATTCACTCCATACATGTTAATAGAGTTCCAACCAAGTTTCAGGTACTGATTGGTGGGTGTTTGGGATCCATCTCTGAAAAACCAACCAGGAGCTCTGCCCTTGTGTGGTTTCTGTTCCAGAACAGAGCTCTAGAGACAGACAACATTTTGCAAATATTAAAATGGTAGTTCATTTTTCCATCTACATTTGTGTTTTCCCTTCAAAATTCCAAAGATTTTTTTTTTTTAGCATAGAGTTTTTTGAGATTCATGCATGTCAGTGCATGTATCAGTAGTTCGGTCCTTCTTAGCGCTGAGTAGTATCCCATTGCATGGATCTACCACATTTTGTTTATCCATTCACCTGTTGATGGTCATTTGAATTGTTTACTTTTTAGCTGTTATAAATAATGTTATTATAAACATTTATGTACAAGTCTTTCGTGATGGTATATTTTTATTACTCTTAGATAGTAGGGTTGTTGGGCTGTGTAGTAAATATACATTTCTTTTTTTTGTAAGGACATACATTTTCATATTTATACATTTTGTACATATATTTCATTCTATAAGAAACTGCCAACCTATTTTGCAAAGTGGTTATATCTTTCTACACTCCTATCAACAATGTATAAGAGTTCCAGATGTTCTTTATGCTTGTCTTCCTTGGTAGGGTCAGTCTTCTAAAATTTAGCTATTCTCATGGGTGGAAATATCTCATTGTGGTTTTTTTAATTTTTAATTTAAAAATTTTTAGAATGTTTATTTATTTTTGAGAGAGAGACAGAGTGAGCAGGGGAGGGACAGAGAGACAGGGAAACACAGAATCCAAAGCAGGCCCTGGGCTCTGAGCTGTCAGCATAGAGCCCGACCTGAGGTTCAAACTCATGAACCACCAGATCATGACTTGAGCCGAAGTTGGACACTTAACTGACTGAGCCACCCAGGAACCCCTATCTCATCATGGTTCTATTTTTTTTTTATTCTTTATTTAAAGCTAAGTTAGTTAATATATAGCGTAATATTAATTTCAGGAATAGAATTTAGTGATTCATCACTTACATATTACACCCAGTGCTCATCCCAACAAGTGTCCTCCTTAATGCCCCTCACCCCTGTAGCCCTTTCCCCTACCAGCAACCCTCAGTTTGTTCTCTGTATTTAAGAGTCTCTTATGGTTTGTCTCCTTCTCTGTTTTTATATTATTTTTGCTTCCCTTCTCTTATGTTCCTCTGTTTTGTATCTTAATTCCACACGAGTGAAATCATATGATATTTGTCTTTCTCTGACTAAGAGACCAGGCCTCACTAGTGCCCAAGGTCATAACATACCTAGTAAGTGGCAGAGCCAGGGTTCAATCTAGTTATTCTGGCTCCAGAGATCAAACTTGTAACCTCTCTACTGCACTAACCTCCCCAAGAAGTTCTTTTTTTTTAATTTTTAAAATGTTTTTTAAAATTTATTTCTGAGAGAGAGAGAGAGAGAGAGAGGCAGCGTGAACAGAGGAGAGTTGNCAAACTTGTAACCTCTCTACTGCACTAACCTCCCCAAGAAGTTCTTTTTTTTTTAATTTTTAAAATGTTTTTTAAAATTTATTTCTGAGAGAGAGAGAGAGAGAGAGAGGCAGCGTGAACAGAGGAGGGTTGGAGAGAGAGGGAGACACAGAGTCCCAAGCAGGCTCCAGGCTCTGAGCTAGCTGTCAGCACAGAGCCCGATGCAGAGCTTGAACCCATGAACTGCGAGATCATGACCTGAGTTGAAGTTGGATGCTCAACCGACTGAGTCACCCAGGTGCCCCCGAAGTTCTTGGCGTTTACCATGGGTGGTCCTTTATAAAGAGGTCTGGAAACAGCAGCCAGTCACCTGAAGAAAAGAAGTGTTGCCTAAGGTAAATAAAGCTTTACAGCCTAAAGATAGATGTCTGAAGAACCACACATCAGGAAACAGAAGCAGCCCCTACAAGCCCACGTGTGGGGGTTTGGCCAGGATGAGGGTCAAGGGTCCCTAGTCTCAATCTCTGCTTTTCCCTGCTGAGCCCTGCCACAGGGTAACATGGTAGCTCTGCCTTCAACAGATAGTGCAGTGTTGTCCCCCATCCACCCCCTTCTTCTGTTTGAATCCCGTTGGCGCCTGGGGAAGGGCGCTGTCTGACTCAGTAACTATTAGAGGAATCTGGGGTGTGACAGGGGAAAGACTATCCTACTGCTTTGAATCCTTTTTGGAAACAGGTGGGGGTATAAATTATAAGTAAACATTAAGCACTAAGTGTGCTAGTCCTATAAGGGAACAAGGAAGAACCAAAGAAAATACAAAATTCTACAACAATGTCAAGTTTCCAGTGTATCCACTCTGATTCTGGAACACTCAAGGAATAGGACAGAGCAATGGATCCTGCTTTTGGATTTCAAACATCAGTGAGGCTTAAAACAAGCAAGCAAACAAACAAACAAACAAACTGAAAAGAGTGACGTAAGTTTAGTAGTTTTTACTTTGCCAGGAAGGACATAAATAAAGCAATAATCACTAATCGCTATCACCATTATGTCATAAAAGAAAGGACATATTAAAAACCCCAAGGGTGGATGGGGCACCTGGGTGGCTTGGTCGGTTGGGAGTCTGACTTTCGCTTAGGTCATGATCTCGCGGTTCGTGGGTTCGAGCCCCGCGTCGGGCTCTGTGCTGACTGCCAGCTCGGGGCCTGGAGCCTGTTTCAGTCTGTGACTCCCTGTCTCTCTGACCCTCCCCTGCTCACGCTGTCTCTCTCTCTCTCTCCTAGAAATAGATAGAAAACATTAAAAAAAAAAACAACCCAAGGGTAGAAATGAGGATCTTAGCATAAGAGATGGTCTTTTAAATGGGATACATTAGCTTTATGAAAAATTCACTACAGTATCCTGATTTTTCTTAGTGAAAACGGTATCATTGACAGGTGCTTGTTCTCAGAATCTACTAGTGAAGTAGAAAGTTCATGGTCTAAAGAAATTAGAGAGATAACTTCAAATCCCAACTCTGTTATTACCCCTTTACATGGCATTCTGGCTAGCTATCTATTGCCGTGTAACAAAATACCCCAAAATTTAGTGGCAAAAGTAACCACCATTTTATTACACTTATATATTCTGTGGGTCAGGAATTTAGACATGGCAGAGGATGGCTTACCTCTTCTCCAGTATATATGGAAACTCAGCTGGGATGACTCAATTGGCTGGGGTGACTCTAATGACTGTGGCCTAGAATAATCTGGGGGTTTCTTCCCTCACATCTCTGGTGACTGGGCTGGGATGACTTGAAGGCTGGACTCAGTTAGGACTGACAACTGGAGTGCCTATATGTAGCCTCTTCATGTGACTTGGGCTTCCTCATAGCATGGTGGCCTCAGTGTAGCCACACTTCTTTTATTAGCCTGGTTGCTCAGTGTCCCAAGAATGAGTAGTAGATAATGAAGAAACGACGTGGACTTTTATGACCTGGCCTTGGAAGTCATATGGAGTCACTTCCTCTGTAAAATATTGGCCAAAGCATTCACATCCTAACCCATATCCAACAGGATGAGACATATTGGTGGTAGACATGCCAAAGAATTTGTAACCATTTTTTGAAGCCATCTCTTGGAAGTTATTGCATTTAATTTTACAACAAAACTAGTTATGTATCATTATCCCCATTGTACAGGTAAAAAATGAGAATCATAAGGGCCAAGAAACTCACCACAAACTAGTGAAGTACTGGGACAATATCTCACTCCCTGATCTTTCTTATGCTCATGGCCTCTCAACCTGAACCATTAAACCAATAGACCACACCTTCTCACCTAGCAGGTGAAGGAGCTGCAGTTGTCTTATACTGCTTGAAAAAAGACCAGGGACCCACCTTCCATCTTGGCTGATCTACTCCCATAAATTGTTTTCCCAGGCTACCAGCTCTGCCTCCCCTTCTTGGGCTCTAATGCTGCTCTTTGGACATTTTGTTGTGTTTTGCTTCTCTGGGTTTTAACTATCTGTTTGATTTAAGGACTTTGCCCTCACTTGTCCCTCTGCCTTCAGCAGGTTGGTGCATGGGATTGACCCACTTGGCTGGCACCTGGGTCTATGCTGTTCTGGCCTATGGCCAAGGGATTTGAATAACTTGAGACACTCAACAGCCATGACACAGGTATGAGAAGAGTGAACAGTGGCTGCTGGGCCATTCTTCACTAAGGTCCCTGAGGAGGGGGGCTGGCCGGGGGCCCAGGCCTTATAGTCAAAGTAATACATTTATTTCTCAGGACTCTTGTTTGCAAGTACCAGAAGCCACCTTATGCCCATAGTGAGATGTGTAGTAAAGATACTTGTATAATATGTGAAGGACAGGGATAAAGCTAGACTCAGACCTCGTGAACCAAGGTTTTTTTAAGTTTATTCATTTTGAGAGAGAGAGAGACAGAGCAAGCACACTAGTGCAAGCAGGCGGAGGGACAGAGAGAGAGAGAGAGAGAGAGAGAGAGAATCTCAAGTAGGCTCCTAGTTGTCAGCTCAGAGCCCAACACAGGACTAGATCTCATGAACTGTGAGATCATGACCTGAGCCAAAATCAAGAGCCAGAAACTTAACTGACTGAGCCACCCAGGTGCCCCTAAGACCAAGGTTTCGAAGGCTGCTGGCATTTCTTCCTTGCTCTTGTTTCTGTATGTCAGCTTACATTCCCCATAATTCTGATGGTCTTCTTCCATACAAAAAGAAAAATGAGAACAGTTTCTGATGCATCCTTCAACAGAGTGGGATTACTACATTTTCCTAATTCTAGCTTGAAAAATCTCAAGTAAGTGTTCTGATTGGCCTGTTTTGAGTCAGATAATCTACCTTTGGACCAATCAACGATAACCAGGGAGGAGGTATCAACAGCTCAGACTTGACTTCTTGGACTCTACCCTCCCATATCTGGGTATTTCCACATTAATCAGGCAGCCACCCTAGGTGTTGTATACTTCAGCATGACATGACCAAAATCTATGAGTGTCAAGCAGAGACCACTGGCCTTGGCTTAGAATATCAGACTGAGCATTAGAGAAATGTTGACCATTTCTCAGTTTATACTACAGTCATCTTCTTGGTGTCCAGGCTCCTGGATACAACTTCAGAACAGTGTGAATGGAATGTGAATGGAATTAGCATCCCTACAGTTTTGCCTACACCTTACATGGACTTCTGTTCTATTCAGTAATTTCAGCAGGAATCCATTAATAGAATGAGGAGAGAAAGACCCACAGAGTTTGATGTGGTATAGACAGCCCCATCTATTGGCTGCTTTGAGATATTCCCACTTTCTAACCCATAAAGCAGAGACTCCAAATTGTCTGCTCACTTAGTTCCAAAGTGCTGAGAGGAACTTGCTGCCCATACTCACAAGGTTGACCTGTGAGCAACTGTTTTGTTGTTGTAGCTACCTCATTGTCTGAGTTCAGTATCAAGGAAGGTTGTATGGAAGATGGTATTGAACTTGTCACAGTTTTTAGGCTCAGGTGGTCCAGAGTTGCCCTGTTAGAGCCTGGGGACAAAGGCTAGTGTTGGCTCTGAGTGTACTGAGGGCATATTAAAGTAGATGACTGAGCTCTTTATATGGTCAGTAAACTGGGAAGATGAGATGTGGGTCAAGCAGGCCAGGTGGATTTCAGAAAGGCCTAGAGCTCAGGATTAAGTTTGTTCCATCTTTCCTTTCCCTACCACAGCCCCAGAATTGCCCCTGTGGTCAGTACCTTGATGTGGGTATTTCTAGGTATAGCTAAGAATCCAATGCGTAGCCGAGACCATTGTTTGAGACCACTGACCATCTCCCTTGGCACCACTCCCTTTCTATATTATATCTTTCTTCCATTCCTTTCTCTAATTCTCTTTTTTCCTCTCCCTTCCTTCCTTCCTCCCTCCCTCCCTTCCTTCCTTCCTTCCTTCTTATTTTTGTATGTTCACACTGGCCATTTAATGTTCCCTGTTCTCCCTTCCTCCTTTCCCTCCTAAGCCCCCTTCTTCCTTTCTTCTGTCTAAAGCTGCCAGTAGCCCTTAAAGAAATTACTTTGATGTAATGGGTTTTCTGAACCTGGAGGTGAGATTTGGCAATAGAGTGGGGTTATTTGAAGGAAGTTTCAGAATTGCCATTGGATAAGGAAGTTGACAGGAGCTAAACCATGTAACAAATGATGAGTCAAATAAATGGTCTAGAGAGGTCTCCTGGAGATGCTGGAGGCTGGGATACTGGCAATAAAAGAACTTCTTACAGAAAAGCAGGGGGAGTTTTAGAATATGAATTATCAAGACTTCCATAATGTGTCACCTGACTGTTATAGCTGAGGCCACTGGCAGGGTGAGCTGAGGTCTGTCTTAGGCTCTATTCTCTCAGCATTGCATTAGATTTGGATATAGTATGTATAGATAGTGATTGTTGGGTGTTGAATTTTGTTCCCTCAAAAGATGTCTTAAAGTTCTAACCCTTGGTGCCTATGAATGTGACCTAATTTGAAAACAGTCTTTGAAGATATAATTAGTTAAGTTAAAATGAGGTCATACTGGATTAGGATAGGCCCTAAATTCAATGACTGGTGTCCTTATGAAAAGGCCATATGAAGATACACAGACAGACATGAAGGGCAGATGGTCATATGAAGATAGAAGCAGAAATTGGAGAGATCTGGTTACAAAAAGGAATACCAAGGAGTGCCAGCAGCCATCAGGAGCTAGGAAGAGGTAAGGAAGGATTCTTCCCTGGAGTCTTCAGAAGGTGTATGGCCTTGCAAACACCCTGGTTTTGGACTCCCAGATTCCATAACTATGAGAGAGTAAATTTGTGTTGTTTTAAGCCATCTAGCTTGTGGTAATTTGTTATGGTAGCTCAAACAAACTAATACAGTGACCTCATCAATCTTGTAGATAAGACACCGTTGATTGCCCACCCAACTGCCATTCACCATTCTTCCTAACTACCCCAACCCCAATTTTGTTCAATATCAGATAACAATGTGCTCAAGGAAGATGGCTGAGCTCTTGGGGAAAAAAAAAGGAGTCATTAATGAGTCAAACCAGAGTACATTCATTCCCCTTTTACCAGGGACTGGATGGAGTGACCATTTGGGCCTGCTCTGGCCTCTGCAATGTAAGGAGAATTCAGGGTTGGTGGCGAGCTGCTTCTGGGAAATATTTCCTCTTTGTTATAAATGTGAGAGTCTTCTGCATTTTCCTTCCTGCCTTTGGACATGGTTGTGTGAGGGCATATTGCCTGATGCTGCTGCAGCCTTCTAGCCATGAGAGACAGACCAAGTGTATCGCAGAAAGGCTGACCCAAGGCCCTTATGCCACTGAGCTGTTAAACCTCCAAGCTCTGCTGTATTTCTTGTTATGTGAGAAAAATAAACTCCTGTTGTTTGGCTGGGTGTTCTACTTGCAGCTGAAAACAATCTAATATATATACTGGGTATAATAGTTAATACCACTGATAACAGAATTAAAATAACTTGATTCAACTGGAACAGTTGCCCTAAATAAGTAAAAAAAAATAGAACAGAGGTAAATACAAAGTTTTTGCATTAGAGATAAAGATTAATTACCATATTAGCATAAAATATAAATGAATATAGATATTAAAAATTATGTCTGTCAAAAATACAACAGACAAATTTAAAAGGCAACCAGCAGAGTGGGAAAATTCTACCATATATAACAGACAAGAGGTTGGTATTCATATACAAAGAACTTTTGCCAACCAGTAAGAAAATGGCAAAAGCACTCCAATATAAAAATGGTAAGGAGAAGAAAAGGCAGTTATCAAAAGAAGAAATATAATAGCTAACTAACAGATAATATTCAACCTCACTGACCACAGTAGGGAATGCAAATTAAATATAATAAAACATGCAGGGGCATATTCAGGCCTGAAATGTAAAGAATTTGGGAGCTGGGTCCTCAACACTATGCATGCAAAATTAGGTACGTATGTGAATTATAAATAAAGCTATAATGCACAAGTTTTTATAAGGATAGGTGTATTCCCTACTCTTGACTGAATAAAAAGTGGAATTTCTAAGTCATGTATAAGTATATATTTAACTTTAAAAGAAGGTGCCGAACCATTTTTGGAAAAATGATTTTACATTCTCACCAGCAGTGAATGAGAGTTCTAGATGCTCCACATCCTTGTCAGGATTGGGTATGGTCAGTCTTTAATTTTAGCCATTGCTATAGATGTGTAGTGGTGTCTCATTGTGGCATCAAGTTATACTTCGCTAACGATGTTGAGCATCCTTTAATGCCCTTTTTTTCTTTTTCTGTCATTTCTATATTTTCCTTAGTGAAATGTCTGTTCAAATATTATATATTTTAAGATCTTGGCTAATTCCATTATTTCTGTCATTTCTTGGTCTGTTCCTGTCAATCAATATTTTTTTCCTCCCACTATGAGTCATGTTCTTTTTCATGCTTGATAACTTTTGTTTGCATGTTGGGCATTATAAATTTTACCTTATTGACTATTGGATTTTTCTGTTTTTTTTTTTAAGTTTAATTATTTACTTATTTTTGAGAGAGAGAGAGAGAGAGAGAGAGAGAGAGAGAATCCCAAGCAGGCTGTGCACTGTCAGCATAGAGCCCCATGTGGGGTTTGAACACATGAACCATGAGATCATGACCTGAGCCGAAATCAAGAGTCAGACACTTAACTGACTGGGCCACCCAGGTGCCTCATTTTCCTGTTTTTCTTTAAAAATAGTGTTGAACTCTTTGTTTTTCTGGAGTACAGTTAAGTTACTTGGGATAAATTTGATCTTTTGGGGTCTTGGTTTTAAGCTGTGTTATGGAAGGTCCAGATCAGTTTTTAACCTACAGCTATTTGTTCTCCAATACTAAGTCCCCTCTTGAGAACTCTAGCCAGTGCATCGTGTAGTGAGAGGTCTCTCCATTTTGGCCTGTGTGAAGACACAATATTCCCAGTTCCGTGTGAGCTCCAGCAGTTGTTGGGCACAGTTTTCTGGTGGTTTTCCCTCTGGTCTCCTGCAATTTCACCCATGCATGCTCTGAACAGTACTCAGCTGAAGACTTGAGGGGCTCTCTCTGCAGATCTCTCTCTCTCTCTTTATGCAGCAACCTCCTCTCTGAACCTCTGCTCCACAAATGCTAGCTGCTGCAGTCTTCTTGAACTCTCATCTCTGTGTCCTAAACTCTTTGAGATTGCTAGGTTCTGTTTGGGTTCCCCCTCCTGCAGTAATACCTGGAGATTTCCTTGAGACAGCAAGCAACTTTGGCAATTACAGGACTCATTTATGTTTCCCATTTCATAGCTATCACAGTCCCAGGCTGTCTGTTGCCCAATGCTTACAAACAGTTGCTTGGTATATATTTTCTAGTTTTCTAGCTACTTACAGTATAAGGACCAGTCTCATGGCAGTTAATGCTTCATGGATGAGAGTGAAAGTCTCTTTTTCTCATTTACAACTTTAAAAATCCTGGGGGAGAACTTTGGCTCAGCTTGTGTCCAGTGATCACCCTTGAACCACACATGAGAAAATGACACTTTTTTTTGGTCATTTTTTTAATGTTTTTTATTTATTTCTAGGAGAGAGAGAGAGAGAGAGACAGCGTGAGCAGGGGAGGGTCAGAGAGAGAGGGAGTCACAGACTGAAACAGGCTCCAGGCTCTGAGCTGGCAGTCAGCACAGAGCCCGACATGGGGCTCGAACCCATGAACCGCGAGATCATGACCTAAGCGAAAGTCGGACGCTTAACCGACTAAGCCACCCAGGCACCCCGAAAATGACACTTTTTAAGACAGGAGTGTGGAAAGAATCATCCTTCAATACAAAACTGGGAGGTCTTCTCAGATGAAAGAGGAAAGATGTAGGGCAAAAACAGAGAATAATCATCTCATACTAGCAGTTATGTGAGAAAGAACTTAAAGCCAACCAACTGATAAGGCTGTAAGAGTTCCATTCTTGAGAAGACTGCATCCATTCCCAGGCCTCATGGTTTCCAGGGTCAGGGACAAACTGGAGGGGGCCCAGGACGGAGAGACGTAATATGTGTAACAGTTGCACTGAGATAGAATGGAGTAAAAATGCATTCTCTCTCCCATCTTTCCCCTCCTCTGCCTGTTGAACTTTTCCGTGTGAACGTGTTTTTTTCCCAAACTTCCACTGAAATCTGGGGTTCATCCAGTCAGATTTTCTGGTCTTCTTTAGACAACAGAGAAACCTCCAGATATTTTAATGCAATGGATCATCTCATTTCATTAATTAAACTATCCAGTTTTGCATAATAGTAAAATTCCATTTACAGGAGAATTCCATTTATCGGAATAGAGGACATGATCCAAGAGAGAAACAGCATGTGGAGGGATTCTTCTGTTTTTCCACCAAAAGGATATCTTTGAACTATAATATTCTACTCCCCAAGATTGTTAACAGCATATTCTGACCTCTCCAGAAGTGGGGGTAGGGGGTAGAAGGGCATGGAGGGCAGGGAAGAGAAGTCTCGGGAAGGCCCTATTTGTTTGGTAGTATCCTGATCTACCTAGTAGGTATTCCAAGGTTTTTCTTGTGGGGTATTGTTTTAACTATGTTACCCCGGGGAAGGCATGGTGAGGCTAGACACAGATCAAGAGACAGAAAGTTTTACAGCTTTGTTATGCTCACAGTTCCCTGGACAGAACACAGCATGGCCACTCAGGGCAAACACCAGTGTAGGGTATGATACGGAGGGAGAGAAGGGCGCTATGGTTTCTGCGGGAAGGAAAGGGCAGGCAGAACAGAGTTAGGACTGGCTCATTTGCATAATTCCAGGGGGCTTTAGGGCATGGGAGCTGTCTCTGGTTGTTTGGTACCTGACCCTGCAGTGATCAGGGCAGGTTATAGCCTGAAGTGTGAGAACTTGATAAGAGAGGGGAAGGGCGGGGGCGTTGACTTAATTGGCCTCCCAAGAAAGGGAAATGACAGGCTTCTAGCTAGGACCTCAAAACTGGGTCAAGATAGCATTAAACAACAATAATAACAACACTAAACTAAAATACAGTTATTTTATGGGTCCTTTGAAGATTTTTGTTATAGGTGTCTCGCCTCATCTTGCCCTTATTGTCGGCAAGGTCTTTCTTCTGCCTGTATCGCTCTCTTCTATCTCTATCTATCTCTCTATCTCTATCTCTATTTTTTTGTCTTTCACTTTCTCCCCCCATCTGCCCTTCCCCTCACACAGTCACACACACACACACACACACACACACACACACACTGCTGGAATATTTCTAGCCTCTTTCTATCAAGGTCAGAGGTCTCCTTGCCTCTGCTAGGAAGCTGTGTTGGGCAGGCTTCCTTTAAAGGAAGCTTCAAGCTAGCTCTCTCTGGTGCCTCTCACATCTGACACTGAATTATACATGACATGAGCATCAGTAAAGGAGAATGGTGCTCTGGGAGAGCACCATGGAGGGGGGTGAGGAAGGCAGCAGCAGAACAGAGGAACAGTGGACAAAGGTTTTCCAGGCATAAGGGAATAATGTACTAGAACTCATATAACATGGGCCAGGACTCAGGTGAAGAAAGTGAGGCATTTGCCTCAGGGGCAGACTTTAAGGGGTTGCCATAAAATGCGGTTATCAAACAAGTAATATTTAATGCAATTTAAAAAATACATAAGAACCTGTATATAGTGTACACATTTTCCCTTTTGCTTAAGGCTCAAAAATGGCTCAGCCGGGCACTGGTGCTTTTCCGGGTCAGTTGTAGCCCTGAGCCAATTCCACACTGAAGTGCTGGAGCAGTCCCCTAGGAAAGGCCTTCCTCAGGAAATAACCTTTTATCTGAGCCTTGAAGAAGATGAGGCATGGAGTGTATGAACAGGAGAGAGGGAACAAAACATCTGTAAATCCAAAACTCCTGAGTTGGAAAGAGCTAGAGGGCCATTTGGGGAATGGTGGTGGCAATGAGTCTGCAGGCAGGGACCAGACGACGTAAAAACTTTAGTATTTTAACTAGGGGAGATACATACCCAGGTTTGTTTCTTATGCAGATAATGCCTTGTGGGGGACAGACTGGAGAGGTCAAGTCCGGATACGGTAAGTCCCTTCGGAGGCTAGCGCAGTGTCCAAGTGAGGGATGACCGCATCCCCAACTAGAACAGGTGTAGAGAGATTACCAAGGTCCCGCTCCAAGCCTCGGTTTCCCCACCATCACACTGAGGGTGGGGCGGCACCTGGGTCTCTCTCGGACCTNGGCGGGGTCTCCCGTCGCCGCGCCCCGCCGCCACGCTTTTGTCAGGTGAAAATGACAGAGCCCAGACGAGCCTGGGGCGCTGCTTGGAGGGGGTCAGCGTGCCGAAGGGTGGAGAGGCGAAGGCGGGGCTCCTATGGGATTGAAAGACTACTCCTTTTTAGGGTTCTCAAATTGGCAGCGGCAAAGGCAAGTGGGACAGAGCAGGACGTGTATGAATCTTGGGGTATACGCCTCGCGGACCCCATGTTTGATTCCTTCGGCGGGGTTTTGAGGGAGAAATAGAGGCAGGCATCTCCAGGAATTCACGGGAAATTTCTAAGTGACAGACAGCTACTTGGGTGGCGGCGATGACACCTCCCAGGCCTTGTAGGAGAGCGCAGAGTCATCTGGGGTGAGGCCTGTGTGAAGTCATTGGGGGTGGGCGTGGGGGGCGTTTTTCTCCATCAAGCCCCAGAGCTGAGTAGACATTTGAAGAGCTCCTTCCCTCGTGGATTCGTTTCCCTTTGGAGATACACAGGGCTGTTCCTATTCCTTTCCTTCCCAAACTGTTTTTGCCTGAGTCAGGACAGATTTGCCACCTGCTCAGGGGACCGGGGGGGCTGAAATTGGCGTGGACAGTGAGGGCTGGAGCTGCACCTCAGGCTTTTTCTTTGTCTGGGAAAGAGGGGCTCCATCCAGCCTCTGGTTGATTGTGCACTATCACTCCCAGCGTGTGAAACCTCTCCCATCTCCTACCCTTCTTTGCTGATTTTCAAAGAAGCAGCCTTCTGAAGTCATTCTCAGCATTGTACCCGCGCCACCATTCTGGGCTTTCTTCCCAAAGCCGGAGTGTATGTGCCTCTTGGCCCCCAAGTCATTCATTCCATGCAGGCCTCTCCACAGCTGTTGCGGACTGCTGAGGGTTTGTGCTGTACCCCGAGGTGGCATGTTAAATATTTAGAAGATTTCTGAGGGCAGAGTTGGCATGAATAATACAGGGAAGCAGCTGGAACGCCTTGCCCCACCTCATGCCTGACCAAGGGCTGTCTTGCCTTCAGGGTGGCATTTTCTCTCCTGAACTAGTGTGTGATCTTCATATTTGGCAGCGGCTTCTGGAGCGTCATCAGGGTGTGGTCGGAGACTTTCATTGGTCTGACTGGAGGACTCATTTTCTATAGGTCCTACTGGGCTGGGGCTGGCCCACTGGAGAGTGAGGACGTCTAGTTGAGGTCCATGTGACCATCTTTAATTTTATTAGCATTGCCCCTCCCCTGCTGCCCAAGGAAGCTGAGGGGCGTGGAGCAAAGAGGCATATATGTGGGAGGGGGCTCAGGGTTGCTGTTATTTTCTAAAACCACACTCCTCAGAAGTGAAGCTTCAGAGAACTTAAATGACCATGAGAACTGCCCCTCAGGTCAGCCCAGGACCCTCTGCCCCAAGAATTTGTGGGATTTGGGGGTTGTTATTCTCACTGTCAACTCCAAAAAGTTAGAGATACCCCCTATCCCCGCAATCACCATCTTTATAGAAACCCAGCATGGAGGTGTCAATTGTGAATTATTAAAACCAATTTAATAAGTAGTACCGATTCCACATAATACTTGTTCATTATAGGGAAGTTAGAAAGTATAGATAAATAGAATGAAAATCACATGATTACCACACAGAGATGGCTAATGGTAATTTCGAGAGGTATGTTCTTCAAGATGTTTTCCCCTATGCTTACAGACTTCATCTACTCCTGTGTTTTTCTTTTCTTTTTTCCTCTTTCTTTCTTTCTTTCTTTCTTTCTTTCTTTCTTTCTTTCTTTCTTTCTTTCTTTCTTTCTTTCTCCCTTTCCTTCCTTCCTTCCTAGTTTATTTATTTTGAGAGAGAAAAAGAACATGGCATAAGGAGGCAGAGAGAAGGAGAGAGAGAATCCCAAGCAGGCTCTGTCTGTGCTAATAGTGCAGAGCCCGACATGGGGCTCAATCTCACAAACTGCAGAATCATGACCTGAGCTTCCCTGAGGGCTACCCAGCCTGAGTGGGTGGCCTCAGGGCACCCAGCCCTGATCAATAGGAGCAACTCCCCTTTTGTTTGGTTTGTATATTTGGGTTCTAAATAAAAAATAATTTGGAAAAGATATGGGTTTTAGTGCTAATAAAACCCACTCATCAGTTCTCCCCTATCACCTCTAAAACTGCAGAGGGAATGTGCCTTGCCCAAGGATGCCAGGTAAGCTGATGAAGAAAACAGGCTCCAGAGTTTTGGTCCAATGCCCTTTCCACCTCTGCCTGTCCTTGACAGTTGTCCAAAATTGATCTCTTTCAAGCCCCCAAGAGCTCTTCTATGGCATCCTGTGATTTTATCCACCAGTCCCATTTCCTATAAGAAACTTTTTCAAGGCGTTGTAAATTTCTGTGACATCAAAGAACATTTAAGAAAGACCTATGACTGTGTTCTGGGGATGGAGAGGGAGTATCTTCCTTCCAACCAGAAGCCTCAGGACAAGAGGATGGCATCCAGGCACAGCCAGACAGTGCCTGTAGATATCTGTCTTGCCATTGGCTATGAGTGCTTTAGGACTGTAACCATGACTTATTTTCCTCTCTAATCCCTTGCTCCCTCCCAAGCCTCTTTTTTGAAGTACCTGGCGCTTGCATGCCCTCTAAAGGCTGATTATGTTGAAGGAGATCGGAGTCCCTGGGATAAGCAGGGGAGCCAGCCAGTGTTATCTCCTGGAGGTAGAGGTTAGTGGACATCAGGACAGGCTTGTACCCACGGGGCAAAGCTCTCGGGGTGAGGACCAATTTGAGAAGCTGGTTTTTTTTTTTTTTTTTTTTTAGCTAGTTCTCTTCCTCCTAACTCTACTGGCTCAGCCTAGGAAAAATTAAAGAATATTCAATGTAGTAGCAAGGTTGGCCATGTTAAAACCTGGTTGATATCTGGATGGAACACAGGGGCTCATTTATGACTGGCATGCTTGCATCCTTCAAAATATTTTGTTTTCATTCCAGAGAACTCAAGTTTTGGGCACCAGTGAATTTTAAACTGGGGAGAGTACGTTTATTGGCACTGGGGGTTTCACACAGACATTGTTCTCTGCCTTCTTGGGAGAATGCACTATCTTGAAACATTTATTCCAAGGAGAAGGTGTTGCCTCATTGTCTTTGGACAGAATTTTGGCTATGGCCCAAAATATTGGCTAAATGAATCCAGAGCTTTCCCTTTGGTTATTAGACCCAAACTCCAATTCGCTGTGTGGGGAAAAGAGAGTTCTAATCCTAAAAATTCTCCAAATAACTGAAAGCTATGCAGAAGAAACCCTTATTTCCACATTATATATCTTAAAAAAAAAAAAAGCTAGTTTTTAGACGGTACAGTCTGATGTTTAAGACAAGAGTCTTAGTTTAATGGCTGCAGATCTGGCTCTGTCCCAGGACTGTGATTTGGAGCATGAAGTCTATTTGTCCTGGTCAGGGATGTACAAGTAGAGAAGACTGGAAGAAATGTTACTTGTCTTCAAGATATTCCCCAACTGTTGCAAAGCAAATGGAAATCAAGGGGGAAAAGGCCATAAATCCTTAAACATGGGCTTGCCTTTCTTTGGGGCTTCCTTTAAAAAGTGGAATGCAGAAAAATGATCCCATTAATTAGGGGTTCAGGTTGGTTGAGGATTTCTTTCCTGGCACCCTGTTATGGTATAGGGTAGGATCTGGGCAAATATTTCAGTTGGATTGTCAGAGGGAAAATGTTGAGCTGGAAGTCAAAGATTTGGGTTCTCGTCCCAGCATTGGACTCTCTTGCTGTTACAGGGCAACTTGCACCTACCCTTGGGCCCTGCTCCTGGTCTGTGAGACAGGGTGTTGGCCAGCATCACCTCGGAGGTCCTAACTGTTCGAGGCTCCCTCCTTTTCCCCTCCTTCTCTAGTTGGCCCACATGCACCATATGTATTTATAAACAAGAGGAACATCCTCAAGGAAGTGAAAAATACCAGCGTAGGAATTGTTCTTCTGCTGCCTTGTTCTTTGTTTATTAATCCTGCCTGCCTGCTGGGAAGTAGCTTTTGTGCCCTTTCCCTGCACTGTATCTTACTTGAAGAGTAGCTGACAAGTGAGGGTCTTACCCAGTTATTCCTGGGTCAGTTTCACCTTCCCTTCTGAAGTGAGTAATCTTTGCAGTGTGTATTCTTTGGGGGAGGAAGAGCACTGGGAAGAATGACAGAAGAGGGAGTCAGGCTCTCAGGGACCACCTAGCAAGATTGCCATTTTGTATTGTGTGTGTGTGTGTGTGTTTGTGTGTTGTGTGTGTGTTGTGTGTGTGTGTTTTCCAACGAGGTTCAAAAGGCTGGGGTGGGGGGGACGGGACGGGGTGGATGGGAAGACAGTAGTCGCAGCATATGGCACCTTTGGATTTTTGTTGTCAGGGATGAGCCACACACATGCCTAATTAGTGTCTGTGAGAATTTTTCTGAGAACCAATAAGAGCTCAAAGGGTTTGTATTTGGGCTATGAGGACATTTTTCTCTTACTTCTGGGCCTTGGGTGCATTGGTCCTGATGGATTGGAAGATGGATGGGTCTATAATATTAGTTTTGAACTTTCAGATCTCATCTATCTCCACATAGAAGCACGCTGTTTTCTTTTTGGTTTGTTTGTTTGTTTTTAATTGCACCCAGAAGCTTTTCTGGGATTACAGGTTAAAAAAAAAGAAAAAAAAAAGAAAATATAAAGGACCAAGTATTTGGGACATAGTCTGAAGGAATCTTGACAAATAATCTCGTTTAGGCTTTCAAAAATGGCATGTGTACCTAGACCAGGGATTGCAAATGAGTTTCATCTCATGATTGATAGGGGGTTGCCTGGAACACTATCTTGAGTGTATGAATCTGGGTTGGGCTCCGTGGGGAAGGAGTCCTGTGAATGTTTCATGCACGGAAGATGATAATGGGGACGTACCTGTTGGTTCAGCATTTGCTTTCCCAGATTTAGCCCATTCCTGATCAAATGGGAGAACCCCAGTGTCTGAATTGTATACACTTCCCTAAATTAGTAAATGAAGAGCTACATTCTTTACCTAAGTTAACTCCCCCCCACCCCGCTCAGCATCCCACCTCTAGTAGACCTTGTCAGTCACCTGGCAGTTCTAGGCCAAAGACGCCTCCTTCTTGCCAGTATAGGGGCTGTCCTGCCTATTGGCTCTCTGGTCTGCCTCATTCCTCTTAGAACGATCACTCATATTCTACATTTCCTTCTTTTATTTTTCTTTGCCTTTCACCAGTCACAGCTCAGTTAAATTCTGCCTTGGTCTCCTTATGTGTACTTGTGCATTCACATCCTCTCTGCCTTCTTTTAGGGTCTATGGATGATACTCTGGGCTTCAAAATGAATTTCCTCTTCCCATCTGGCAGCATACCCCATCCTATTTCCCTCCACTCGTCAGTAGGGGTGGGGATGTGACCTGAGCCTGGCTATACGTTTCCCTGGGCACAGAGATTGGTCCAGAGATGGGTATGTGACCCAAATTGAGCCAGCAGGTCCTTCCCTAGGATTTGCTGATTTGGAAATAGAAGAAAATAGCCTTGGGGTGCCTGGGTAAATCAGTTAGTTAAGCATCCGACTCTTGATCTCAGCTCAGGTCTAATGGGAACTTGTCTAAGGTTCCCATTATGGGCTATAGAACCAGGATTCAGCCTCCAATGAGCCATTTGTGCTGGACTGTGGTCCATCCTTCCTAGTTCTGAGAGATTGCAACCTAGTCTTTTCATGAGTTCTGAACGGCGTCCTTGGACTTCCCCAACCCAGTGCCCAACCACAAACCTTTCACAGATGGGCCGCCTAATTGTGATCTGTGTAAAATTTAGTTTTGCCTAACTTGGGGTTTAAACTACTGAGACAATGCCTGTCAGGCATAATATTATGCTGAGCAGATGACACTACTCAGAGTAGAGTGGGGTATAGCCCACCTTGAGAAAGGCATGGTAAAACACAGTCAGCTGATGCTGGGGGCTTACAGTGGATTTTCAGGAACACGCAGGACCTTTTCTCATGAGCACAAGAGGCTGAGAACCACTGGTCCCTGTGTCTCTCCTGAGGAAGTTGCAGGATCCAGTAGGATCTGTAATCTCTTCAGGCCAGCCCCTGTGTGCTCAACTACCACAGTTTTATGAGGGAATCCTCATTGCTCTGTCTTCAGAACATCCCCCCATCCACTGACTTCTGTCTCTGCTGTCACCATCATGTGCCAACCCCCAATTATTTCTCTCCTGGACCATTCAAAAGCCTCCTAATTGTTTTTCTTGCTTCTACTCCTATCCCTCCAATGATTTGTTTAAAATATAAGATAGGCCATAGCTTTCCCCTGCTGTTTAAAAATTGTCCAAAGAACTCCCATGATATTAAGAATAAAATTCAGGGACGCCTGGGTGGCTCCGTTGGTTGAGCATCTGACTGTTGATTTTGACCCAGGTCGTGGTCCCAGGGTCATGGGATCAAGTCCCACATTGGGCTCTGCACTGAGCATAGTGTGTGCTTACAATTCTCTCTCTCTCTCTCTCTCTCTCTCAATCTCTCTCTCTCTCTCTCTCTCCCTCTCTCCTCCTCTGCCCCTCTACCCTGCTTGTGCTCTTTCTTTCTCTAACAATCAAAGATAAATAAATGAATAAATAAATAAGAATAAAATTCAGATTCCTTACCATTCTTAATGAGATTTAGCAAGGCCTGGCCTCTGCTCACTGCCCTGACTTCACCTTGTACTGCTCTCCCCACCCTCAGATCCAGCTTCCTGACTGTTCTTGGAAGGCAGCAAGCTTGTGTTGCTCAAGGGCCTTTACACTTGCACTTTGCACTCTGTCTAGGATGCACTCCCCTAAGTGGTGCATGGTCCTCACTCTCTTATCATTTGGGCCTCTGCTCATATGTTACCTCTCCGGGAGAGGCCTTTTCTGACCATTTTCTCCAAAACACACCCCACATAGCATTCTATCCCCTTACCACTCCCTGAAATTATGCTTTTAATTCATTTATTTACTGGTTTATGGTCTCTTTACATAGAGTTTGATCTCCATGACTTTTGTAACTTTGATTTTGCTCACAGCTGTTTTCCCAGTACCTAAAGTAGTACATTCATACTCGGTTTTAAAAAATATTTGTTCAATGAATGATGACTTAGTATTCCCTTAGAGTTTAGAAGATCCTTTTTAAAAAATGTTTTATTTATTTATTTTGAGAGGAAGAGAGAGAGAGAGAGAGAGAGAGAGAATCCCAAGCAGGCTCTGCACAATCAACACAGAGCCCAATGAGGGGCTCGATCTCACGGAGATCATGACGTGAGCCTAAATCAAGAGTTGGATGCTCAACGAACTGAGACACCCAGGCGCCCCAGAAGATTCTTATTGTAGAAACTTGATTTGTGACTATGGCAAGTGACTTGAATCAAGCCTCAAGTTTCTCATCTGTAAAACGAAAGATTTGATTTCTCTTTCTGGAAATATGAAAAACTAAATCACCTGGAAGTCTTTCCATAATAAAACTGAATCTTAAGATTTCTAACAAATTTGGATAAGATATGAGTGATCCCCTCAAAAGCATAGCTAAAGCATAGCTGAACTTTTAAGTAAGGGCACTTTCCTGAAGACAGAAGAAAGAGTGAATCATTTTGCAAGGGTATAAACTGGTACTGTAGTGGGGACCTAATGGATTACCCTGAAATCTGGTTTAAATCAACAGCCATTTTATTATCATCTCCCCTGGCTCTGTGGTGAAGGAATTTGAAAAAGGTACAAGACACAAAACTCATCTCCACTCCATGATGTCTGGATCTTTAACTGGGACAGTACCACTGTCAGTGGCACACTCGACATCTCTTTTCTATTCATGTGTTCCAAAGCCTCTGCAGGTAGTTTTCCTACGTGATTTCTCCAGCATGGAGACCTGAAAACAGTCAAATGTCTTATGTAGTGGCTCAGGGCTCTAATAGTGAATGTCCTAGAAACTGTAAGACTTCTTATGACCTGGCCTCTGAAGTCCTAGGATGATACTTCTGCTACATACATTCTATTGGCCAAACAAATACTAAGGTTATACTAGATTTGAAGGGGGGCAGATTAGACTCCACCTTTCAGTGGAGGGTTATCAAATAGTTTACAGCCATCTTTAATATATCAACTTAGAGAACTGGCCAGCTTGGTTGTAATGTCTACGTAAAGAAAATAGGGTCCTTGAGTCTGTGGAGGTAATAAGTCAGAGCTAAATGTTTACATATAGCTGATACTTGAAGCACTAGGGTGCAGTGTAGTCCTGAATAGAAGGATAGACCCACAAGCACAGGAAGATGACAGTGAAGCTTGTCTATCTTGCCTTGTGTTCTCAGTGGGGGGAAGATCTGCCTCGGGACTTTGAAACCACCCATGGATCTGTCCTCATATGGGTTTGGGGTCTAAATGATTGCATCCTACATGGTCTGAATACCCATAGCTGAGAGATAATTGGTCCTGGGCCAGTGTTACCCCTGGGGTATCTTGTAGGAATTAATTCATTCTCTCTAAGAGCCTTCAATACACATTGTACAGAATTAGTTCAAAGAACATGAATTCACACTCCAAAATTACAAAACACCTGAAGTAGTGTCCACCCCTAAGCGGGAGTTAAACACTACCAGCAGCTGGCTTAGCCCTATAGACATAAATAAATGAATAACACACATGTATGAATTATATATATTATTTATCTACAATTACCATTACTTAGAGACCTTATAATAAGCCTAAGTGAAAAAATAAATGAAGAATTGAAAATACAAGAAAACAACAGATCTTGGGGCAGAGTAGGGAGAGAAATGGGCCCCTTGGAAAAGAAGCAATTCTAAGCATAAAAAATAAAGTATTGAAATAAAAACTCAATGATGTCTTAAATGATGAGAGATTGAATACCAAAGGAGGAGTGTTTTCAATACTACATCTTGGAGGTAGAAGGCATTTTAGTGATCTCAGGCTTTTATTTGACACTAGAAAGAAGATAAGACTGGAGGGCTTAGGTCTTTCATCAAGGTCAGTAGCTTGATTGGCTAGGCCAAGATTTGAGGCCAGGTCTTAGTTTTTAAAGATGCTTAGTTTTATGTTGTTAACAGGGGTTGGGAGGACTGGTGGTGACTGGAAGACAAACTTTTGGCTTGATAGAAGGACAGGATTTCTAGTAATTGGTGTTAATGTGAGGCAATGTGTTCTTGGCTTCCAACCCTAAGACCTTACAGCTCTAAAACTATGATTTTAGTATTTTCCCTTATAGTGGTAGAGGAAGAGAGATAAGAATTATTGGACAGATTCTCTTTTTCAGTGGGTAGGCATTCCATTGTTGTGCAAGATTGACTGATTCATTCATTGACTCAGTGCCTGTTTACTGACCATTTACCTTGTGCCAAAGCACTACTCTGGGGACCAGGAGTATAAAGATGAAAGCACTTCAATTCCATCTTTGAGAAGCTGATAGGTCACATTGCCAGTCAGGGGGAAACTTGGACTTGGATTCAAATGCCCCTCCTGCTTAGCCAGTGTTCTTTCCTTCAAGTAGGTATGTTGTGGGCATGTGTAAATGACTGTTTTGGCTTTGGTTGGAAATTGTAGGGAAGGGCCCTTTCAGCAAGGGGAAGTGGTGCATCTCACATATGAACGCATTTAACCACTGCTGCATCTTTCTGCCCAGGGAACACTGTGACATCCCATGTTGGGAGAGAAGAGGCAGAGGAGAGGGTGTACTGAGTGAAAACAGTCTGGGACTAACACAGGGATGAGGTTGAGCATCCTCACCCACTATATTAGTCTATAGTTGCTGTTGGAAGAGCTGGTAGTGGCTTAAGACAATGGAAATTAGTCTCTTACAGGTTTGGAGGCCTGAAGTCTGAAATGAGTCTTTTGGGGCTAAAATCCAGATGCTAGCAGGACTTCTGGAAACTCCATGGGAAAATCTATTCCTTGCTTCTTCCAGCTGCTGGTGGCTATTGGTATTCTTTGTGACCATGTCAGTCCAATCCCTACTTCTGTAGTCATTTTGCTTTCTCCTCTGTCTTCGTATCTGTCTTCAGTCACCCTTGGGATTACATTTGAGGCCCACCTGGATAATCCTGGATACACTCTCCATCTCAAAATCCTCAACGTTACCACACCTACAATGTCTCTTTTGCCATATAGGGTAACATTCATAGATTCAAGAGACGAGGCCCCTGCTATTTTGGGGGTATCACTGTTCAGCCTCCCATACCCATGGCTGCCAGTTCTGCTGCCATTAAGCTGAAAAAAGTTCATTAAAAACAGACTAAAGAAAGATGAACACTCTGGTGTTCTAACATCTCTTGCTTCCATTTCCAGACTTTCCTTGATTTGTAGAAATCAACAGAAAAGACTGCAAATGGTGAGGGTATAATGGATAACAATACAATGAATACTCCTTTACTCAGTGCCTGCTTAAGAAGTAGATCATAACCTTCATTGTATCAGTATACTACCACTGTTGATGGACATTTGGGTTCTTTCTAGATTTTTGGTTTTTTCTTTTGTTCTTGGAATGAGCTCTGCAGGAAACTTTCTTGTACATATTACTGGGTCCCCCTGTGCACAAATTTCTTTAGGAATGGAATGAGGCAACACATAAATTACGTGTTCATAGAGGTGTAGGTCCGTTTCTGGGCTCTTTGCTATGTTCAGTTAATCAGTTTGTCTGACCCTGCATCAGGACTTCACGGTATTAATTATAATAACTTTATGAGAATTCTTGCTGTCTGGCATGGCAAGGATCCTCCACATCTTGATCTTTATAAATTATTTTCCAAAATGATTTTCCTTCAGCGATATATGTAAACAACGTCAGTTGCACCATGGCTTTACCATCACTTGATATTGTCACAGTTTAGAATTTTTGCCAGTCTGGTGGGTACAAAATGGAATCTCATTATGGTTTTAATTTGCATTTCCCTGAATACTAATGAGATTGAACATCTTTTCATATGTTTATTGACCATTCATGTTCTCTCTTCTGTGAAGGGCCTGTTCAAGTCTTGCCAAATTTTCTCTTGTCCTTACCTTATTGATTTGAAGGAGTTCTTTAAATATTCTGGACGCTAATCCTCTGTCACTTGTGTGTTACAAATGTCTTCTCCTGGTGTGTGGTTTCTTTTTCCATTTTCTTTATGGTGTATTTGGATGAACAGAAGTTCTTAACATTAATACAATGGATTTGTCAATTTTTTCATTTATGGTTGACACTTCTTGTGTCCTCAGTAAACCCTATTTACCTGAAATAATGAGGATATTCTCCTACAGTGCTCCTCACGGTTTCATTGTTTTGCCATTCACATTTAATTTCTTTCTCCATCCTGAGATGACTTTTATACATGATATGAAGTAGGACTCCAGAATTTTTTCTTTTCTTTTTTTTATGAGCAAAATGTTGCCCTAGCACCATTTATTGTAAAGTTCATCCTTTCTCTTCAGATCTGCAATGCCCAGCCCTGTCATAAATTTAGTTTCCATAGATGTATGAGTTTGTTTCTGGGCTCTTTATTCTGTTCCGTTGAACAGTTTGGCTCTGCAGCAGTAACACTGTCTTAATGACTGTAGCTTTGTGAGAAGTCTTGATGTCCAGAGTGGCAAGTTCCTCACCTTCAAGAGTGCCTTAGCACTCTCCTCTTTCATATATATGTTTAGACTTATCTTATTTTTTTTTAATGTTTATTCATTTTTTGAGAGAGACAGACACACAGAGAGAGAGAGAGAGAGAGGGAGGGAGGGAGGGAGAGAGACACAGCACAAGCAGGGGAGGGGCAGAGAGAGGGAGACACAGAATCTGAAGCAGGCTCCAGGCTCTGAGCTGTCAGCATAAAGCCCAATGCAGGGTTCGAACTCATGAAGTGCGATATCATGACCTGAGCTGAAGCTGGACACAAGCAACTGAGCCACCCAAGTGCCCCTAGAATTATTTTAGAATTATGTTTTACAACACACATATGCTCGCACTTACTAAAAAATCTGTTGGGAATTTGATTGGAATAGCATTAAATGTATGGGCCAATGGAAAGCTGATGTTCTTAAGATAATATGTGTTCCAATCCATAAACATGGTCATCTATCTCTTTATTTATTTAGATCTTTAGTGATTTTCAATAAAATGTGATTTTTGCTGTGTCTTGCTTGTGATTATTCCCAGGTAGTTGATATTTTTTGATACCAGTATATTTAGTATCTTAATAAAATTTCATCTTCCAGCTTCTTGTTAGAAGAATGAAAGCTTGCTAAACTGTGCATTCTTTTGGGATTTCCAGATAAATAGTCATTTCATCTGAGACTATAGAAATGTTGTGTCTTTCCAGAAAATTATTCCTTTTTTTTCTTACCCTTACTGCAAGGTGATCTCTAATGCAAGGGTGACTAAAAGTGGTGAAGGTAAGCATACTTGCTTTGTTCCTGATTTTAAAAGGAATGCTTCTACATTTTCCCATAAATCACTGTGCTTTCTGTAGGGTTTTCAGAAATAAACCTTATCACTCTAAGTTTCTTTGTATTCTTCGTTTGCTAAGAGTTTTTATAATGAATGATACTGTATTTTCTCTAATGCTCCCTTTAAGATGATAATATATTTTTCTGGCCCTTAATCTGTTAAGTGGCAAATTGTATTAGTTATTTTTGCCATTAAGCCAAACTTACCTTCCAAAATAAACTGAATTAGTCTCACAACTCTTCTTTTTTGTGTTGTTAGAACAATCCTTGATTCAATTTGTTAATATTTAGTTTAGCTTTTTTTTTTTAAAAGTTATGTATTGGCTATATTGTCCTTGTCTGGTCTTGCTATTATGATTATGCTAACCTGGGGCACCTGAGTGGCTCAGTCAGTTAAACACCTGTTTCCTGATTGCTGCTTAGGTCATGATCTCATGGTTCGAGAATTTGAGCCCATCTCGGGCTCCACACCTGACAGTGTGGAGCCTACTTGGGATTCTCTCTCTCTTACCCTCCCCTGCTCACACACACATGCACACACTCTCTCTCTCTCAAATAAATAAACTAAAAAAAAATGAGAGATTATGCTAACCTCATAAATGAAGTTGAGAGTGTATCCTCTTTTTCTATGCTCTGGAATAGTTTGTGTAAGATTGGATTTCTTTCTGGAATGATTAGTGGAACTTGCTGGTGAAATCATTGGGCCAGGTCCTTTTTATGTAAGAAGATTTTAAACTGGTTATTCCATTTCTTTAATGATTATAGTTTTTCTCTATTTTCTTGAATCAATTTTAGTTGAGGACTTCATTCATTTAGCATTTTTCCCATGTTATTGATAGTTAACATTGCTTCTGAACCTATTACTTTTTTTTTTCAGCTTATTTATTTTGAGAGACAGAGAGAGAGTGCAAATAGGGGAGGGGCAGAGGGAGAGAGAGAACCCCAAGCAGGCCCCATGCTGTCAACACAGAGCCTGATGTGGGGTTTGAACCCACTAACCGTGAGATCAGGACCTGAGCCGAAATCAAGAGACAGGCACCTAACTGACTGAGCCACCCAGGAGCCCCCATCATCACTTTTCCCCTCTCCTTCTAGCACACTCGTTAGACACAAGTTAGATATTGTACTTGATCCCATAACTCTTCATCTCTTATTTCTGATTCCTTTTTATGTCTTTGAAGGAATAGTTTCCTTCACATTGGTCTCCTTAGCCATTTCTACTCAGCTGCTGAACATACTCAGTAATCATTAAACTTCAATTGTTTTATTTCCAAAATTTTATTTAGTTGTTTCAGAACTGTTTGGACATGTTTCTTGGTCTCCCTTCCTTCCACATGTTTTGAATTCAAGTTTATTCCTTTAAACATATTAAACATATTTATTTTATATTCCAAGTCTGATAATTCTAGCATCTAAATTCTTTTCAAAGGCCTAACTCAACTATCTGTTGGCTACATTGTATAAGGTACATTGTGTGTTTTCCAAACAAAACCTCCCTTCCTTCCTTCCTTTCTTTCTTTCTTTCTTTCTTTCTTTCTTTCTTTCTTTCTTTCTTTCTTTCTTTCTTTCTTTCTTTTCATGTGTCTGTTTGTTTGTCTAAAGCCTATATTCTTTGGGACTTCATCTGTAGGAATACTTTGAGGCTGGGTTAAAGGTAGGTTCCTCCAGAGTTTTGCATTTGCTTCTTTTGGGTCTCTAGGAACAGCACCAATATTAGACCCCTAGAAAACAAATTATTGAGATTTTTTTATTTATCCATGGTTGGTATAAATATGAGCTGTAAATGGCTGAGGGCAGGCTGAGATTATAGATTCCGCGGAGGAAATACTGTTTTTTCTCCACCTATTATCATGGCTAAACAATGGACATTTCCTTGTGTGTACCCTCAGGCATGGTAGCAGGCTGTCTCTCGTTCACCCTTTTACTTCTTTGGGGTCTCTTTTCTTTTTTTCTTTTTGTTTAAAATTTTTTTTAATGTCCATTTATTTTTGAGAGAGAGAGAAACAGAGCACGAGCAGGGGAGGGGCAGAGAGAGGGAGACACAGAATCCGAAGTAGGCTCCAGGCTCTGAGCTGTCTGCACAGAGCCTGACGTGGGACTTGAGTTCACGAACCATGAGATCAAGACCTGAGCCAAAGTCAGAAGTTTAACTGACTGAGCCACTCAGGCACCCCTGGGGTCTCTTTTCATTTCCCAGGGCTGCTGTACCCAAAGTACCACAAACTGGATAGCTTAAAACACCAGAAATTTATTTTTGACAGTAGTGGAGGCTAGAAGTCTGACATCAGTGCAGTGTCAGGGCCATGTTGTCACTGAAGGCTCCACAGGAGGATCTGTTCCATGCCTTTCTTGGCTTAGGTGGTTGTTAGCAGCCCTTGGCCCTTCCTCTGCATCAGCTGTCACATGATTTTCTTTCTCTCTGTGTGTCTCCTTTTCTTTTCTTATAAGGACACTAGTCACTGCATTAGGGCCCACCCTGATGATCTCATCTTAACTTGATTTCATCTGGAAAGACTGCTTCCACGTAAGGTCACATGCACAGGTACTGGGGTTAGAGCTTCTTTACATCTTCTTCAGGGACACAATTCAGTCCATAACAAGGCCCAAGCTTTATAGCAGGGTGCCCTGGGGCAGTCTTACTCAAAGTGCAGTCTGAGGACCCTAGCATCACCTCATCTGGGAATTTATTAGAACTGTATACATTTTCAGGCCCCAGCCCCAGACCTACTGAATGAGAATGCCTGAGTATAGGGCCTGGGAATCTGTATATTAATAAACTCCCCAAGCTTTCTTACGCAGGCTGGATTTTCACAAGCATTGCCCTAGAGTTTGTCTTCTGTAGTTGACATCTGGCCAAGCCTTGTAATCTAAGGTTCAATGCCTCAGTTCAGCAAGTGCCCTTAATTTACCTTTCTGGAACACTCATTTCACTTGATGTTTGGCATGTAAGACAGCCTTACATTGATATGGTATATCAGTATGTTTTAAAAGATTCTTTTTTTTTATAAATTTTTTTTAATGTTTTATTTATTTCTAGGAGAGAGAGAGACAGCGTGAGCAGGGGAGGGTCAGAGAGAGAGGGAGTCACAGACTCTGAAACAGGCTCCAGGCTCTGAGCTGGCAGTCAGCACAGAGCCCGATGAGGGGCTCAAACCCACGAACCGCGAGATCATAACCTAAGCGAAAGTCGCATGCTTAACCGACTAAGCCACCCAGGCGCCCCAAGATTCTTTAAATTGAGACACCTGGGCGGCTCAGTCACTTAAGCATCTAACTCTTGATTTTGGCTCAGGTCATGATGTCATGGTTCATGGGCTCCAGGCTGACAGTGTGGAGCCTGCTTGGGATTCTGTCTCTCCCTCTCTCTCTGCCCCTCCTCCCTGCTCTGCTTTTCTTGCCCCTGCACACCACACTGCCTCTTTCAAAATAAATAAACTTAAAAAGACTCTTTAAATTTATTACTTTTTTATTTCAAAAACTCTAAACCCACAGAAACATTGAAAGAACAACACAGCGAATACCTGTTACTTTTTTTTTTTTTTAAAGTTTGTTTATTTTTGAGAAAGAGAATGAGAGAGCAGGGGCGGGGCAGAGAGAGAGGGAGGCAGAGAATCCCAAGCCGACTCTGCACTGTCAGCCCATGAACTGAGATCATGACCTGAGCTGAAATCAAGAGTTGGCTACTTGACCAACTGAGCCACCCAGGTGCCCCAAACACGTGTGTTACTTTAACCTGGGCATACCCACTCCATCTCTTTCTCCATAAATACACATATTTCCCTCTTGCTTCACCATCTGAAAGTAGGCTGCAGATATCACACCACTTCACTCCCTAATACTTTGGCATGTCACTCAAGGAGATTATTCTCCCACACTAGTGGTTCTCAAACTTGTTGGTTTCGCTCTTTATACTCCTTTTTCTTAAAAGTTTATTCATTTTTGAGAGAGACAGAGCATGCGTGTGCATGCATGAGTGGGGGAGGGGCAGAGAGAGGGTGACACAGAATCTGAAGCAGGCTCCAGGCTCTGAGCTGTCAGCACAGAGCCTAACGCTGGGCTAGAACTCACGAGCTGCAAGATCATGACCTGAGCCAAAGTCAAATGCTCAATCGACTCAGCCACCCAGGCATCCCTCACCCTTTATACTCTTAAGAAAACTGGGGATCCTTTTTTCTGTGGCTTATATTTTTCAATACTTACTGCATTAAAAATTAAAGTAGAGAGATTTTGAAATATGTATTTATTAAATTTAAAATAACAATAAAAAGCAATCACATGTTAAATAACATTTTCTACTAAAAATAACTATATTTTCCAGAACAAAAACAAATAGTAAGAAGAGGGAATTGTACATTTTTGCAGGTCTCTTTCATGTCAAACAATCACAATATAGAAGTTGAAGCCTTATTAATAAAGGTTGATCTGTCTTACACTTTGTTTTTGTTTTTAAGGTTTATTTATTTTGAGAAAGAGAGTGTGCCAGTGCTTGAGTAGGGGACGGGCAGAGAGATAGGGAGAGAGAATGCACAGAGCATGATGTGGGGCTTGATCCCATGACCTGGAGATCACGACCTGAGCCAATACAGAGTCAGAAGCTTAACCGACTGAGCCACCCAGATGTCACTGGTCTGTCTTACACTTTAAATAGATCTTTTATCCACACATGATTTGTAACATCATGCATTTGTCATTTGGAACTATTGGTTTACCAAATTAAATGCAGATCTTTTAAATGATGACACATTGCTTTTATACAGTATTCAAAAATCATATTAATAACACCATCAAGTCCATTAGAAGAGTTTAAGTGTTGGAATGCTCATGGTGATGGGTGCACATTTTCCAAAATTCAAATTTTAGCTTGAAATTTCAAACTTATTCACCGGCAACAAATATTATTTGTTTCTCTTGAAAAAATGGGCTCATGTTGTTCATTTTCTAGAAAATGCTTGCCAGATAGCCAAGTCTGAATAACCATAGTCTGTCAGTCATTCATGTAACAATGGTGTTCCATGAACAAAAGGGGACAATCAGCATATACCTCAGTGATACATATGCTTTTATTCAAGGTAATTGTCATACTTTGGTATGCGGTGGGACTTCATGTGTACTTCTCATTTTATCGTAGAATATTAAAAATACCTGTAGTCAGGGGGTGCCTGGGTGGGTCAGTTGGCTGAGTGTCCAACTTCAGCTCAGGTCATGATCTCGCGGTTTGTGAGTTTGAGCCCCGCATCAGGCTCTGTGCTGACAGCTCAGCGCCTGGAGCCTCCCTCAGATTCTGTGTCTCCCCCTCTCTCTGCCCCTCCCACATTCATGCTCTGTCTCTCTCTGTCTCTCAATGATAAAAATGTTTAAAAAATTTTTTAAAAATGCCTGTACTCAAGAGTCAAGATTTAACAGAATTGATTATTTTAATGAAATTCCTAAATGAAAGGAGCATTTCCTCCTCTCTTGTGTGTCATGGTGGAGAACGTGGTGACTGCTGGCAGAGATGGTGTCGCTGACTGGACTTGTGCAAAGGTCCCACAGCAGTTTTAACCTTCACTGTTTCTGTACCATCAGTGTAAGTTCAACACAGTGAAAAAGGCAAATATCTTAGAATTATTATTAAAATTGCTTTGACCTCATGAACCCTCTGAAGGGGCCCTGGGAACCCACTGAAAACATTCTGGGGTCTCCTAGGAGTCTGGATCGCACTTGGAATACCACTCACTATTCTGTATAACCAAAAACCATTACCACACCCAAGAAAATCAACTCTAATTTTGCAGCAGCATCCAATGTGTGGTCTGTACTCAAAGTAAACCCAATTTTTAAAAGTTCTTTCTTTCTTTTTTTCATGCTTATATTTGGATCCAGTGAAAGTTCACACTTTGAATTTGGCTATGTCTTTTTTTTTTAATTATTTTTTATTTATTTTTTAATTTATTTCTGAGAGAAAGAGAGACAGCGTGGTCAGGGGAGGGGCAGAGAGAGAGGGAGTCACAGACTCTGAAACAGGCTCCAGGCTCTGAGCTAGCTGTCAGCACAGAGCGTGACATGGGGCTCAAACCCACAAACTGTGAGATCATGACCTGAGCCAAAGTTGGACGCTTAACTGACTGAGCCACCCAGGGACCCATGGCTATGTCTTTTGACCAATCTGGAACGGTCCTGTCCACTCCTCCCGCCCCCTCCCCAGCCGACTTTATGAACAGTCTAGGCAAGTTGTGATATAGAATGTTGTGGATTTGTCAGACTTGTCCTCTTGATGAGACCCAGGTCAAACATTATGTAGATGATGAGGTGGACCTCCCACTGCCTTGTCAGGAGGACAGAATGTCAGACTGTCCCATAATTAATGATAGTAAACTTGACCACTTGGTAAAAAGATTTACAACTTATTTTAATCCAGAATTTTTGGTTGTTTTCAGTGGAAGGATATGTCAGAGCACCTTATCTGATACTGTATGGTCTCTTGATTCTTCATTTTTGAAGTTTGAAGGTAGGTCACCTAGAATTCTTTTGGTTCTAAGGGAAAAAACACAGTTTTTTGGGCTTACAGCACTTAAGGTCTAGAATGGTGTTGACGTCAAGTGAGGCTTGATCCAGTAGTACAAGATTCTCTTGGTCTCTCCCCTGCACCCATGGTTAAGGCTGGCTCCCTTTGTAGACCCAAGATAGTTGCCAGCAGCTTTCAGGGGGTTTGACTTTCTCATTGATGTCCAGCAGAGGAGAGCATCTCCTGTGGGAGCACAAGGATGTTTCTTCCCCCAGAAACTCCTAGCCAGCATCTTGGTCTCCTGATTTTGGTCACACAACTGTCCTGGAGCCAATCCTTGTAGCAGGAGGATGGGATGTCCTGACTTACTTGAACCAGCCAAGACCCACCCAAGATCTGGGCCCATGATCAGCTTTTTCAAATCACAGGGGCTGCATGGAGCTGCGGAAAGGACCCAGAGAGCATCCCCATCCTCTTACTAAGACGCAGGCAAATATCCGCCAAGATTTAGTTTCCATAATAATGTCAAAGGCTTTCCTGAGTACCTGCTATGTGACAGATATTGTGCCAAGCCATTCTTTATTCACTCAGCAAGTGTGCTCAGGGACCTGGTATTTAGTGAGATGCTACTGTGGGCTGAGCGCTGGGCCACCGCAAGGTAAAATGGAGTCCGTCTCCATCAACTGCCATCATAGCAATTTTCGTATAAGGTTCTGTGATATCATGAATACAGCAGTCATACAAGATGGGCGTTACTATCTTTTCCCCAAATGATAAAACTGAAGCCCAGAGAGCTACGTCACCGGCTCCAGGTTCCCAGCAGGTTAGTGGTGCAGCCGTGTCCAGAGAAACATGATGTGGCCAGCAGCACCACCTAGCCAAGGCTTTGTTGAGATTTGTGGTGAAGATTCTGGTCCCAGATCTACCCAGATGGGCTGTATGATCATGGGCTTCTCTTCCTCTTTGTGCAGCTGGGCTGAACCTCCCCACATGCAGGTTCTCTGGTTCACACCACCCCACCATCTATATCTCTTAGAAGTGTTGACTGCTCCAGGCACCCTAGGATCCCACCCCCTCAGCTTTTCCCCAGAGTCTCAGGAGCCTTGCAGGGTCTTTGATGTTATGATGAGAGGCTGTTGAGAACAAGAGAGGAAAGAGGCGGGGTCTTCAGGAACTGCCTCCTTCCACTTCTATGTGGGGAAGAAAGTGGAGGTGAGGAGCACTAGATTGGCTGGTGAGTTGTTAGTGTGGCTACTGCCCACCCAGACTCAAGAGAATCAATTTAAGGAGCTGCTGGATATGCTTTTGCCCTTCTTTGGTAGCAGGTTCGCCGGCTTGCCAGGTTTCCTGTCCTGGCCGGCTCGGCTCCGCCTGTGTCCTCACCACACCTGTGCCTGCCTCATCTCGGGAGAGGCTGGGATCCAAACTCTGAGGTCAGCCTGGGCCAGTCCAGCCCGGCAGTGTCCTCTCAGGCGTGACAGAGGCTCAGCGCTTCCCCGGAGGCAGCTTATCCAGCTTAATGAGGCTCTGGGCGGGGAGGTGGTTTCCCTGCAAGACATGGGCAGCTCTCCTGGCTGACACGGATGCCTAGGTAGCCGAGCTGCCGCCGCCTGGCTGGCAGGCTAGCAGCAGGGTGAGGTCAGCTGTGGTTGCCGCATGCCTGGCACCAGGCAAGGGGCTGTGGGGCTGGCCGAAGTCACCCGGGGTGGGGGCTCTGATCTCCAGGGGAAAATGTGAAGACAGCTTCCAGGGTAGATGAGCTATACTAGTTGCTGAAGGTCAGCCCTTCCTTTACATGAGTGTACACTTTCATGGTTTTCATAGGCTTTTTTTTTAGTTTATTTATTTACTTTGAGAGAAAGAGCATGAGCAGGGGAGGAGCAGAGAGAGAAAGAGGGAGAGAATCCCAAGCAGGCTCTCCACTGTCAGCACAGAGCCCAGTGTGGGGCTCAGACTCACGAAACCATGAGATCATGACATGAGCCAAAACCAAGACTCGGACGCTTAACTGACTGAGCCACTCAGGCACCCCTGATGGTTTTCAAACTGCTTTCATATCTGTGATTGGATACAGGGCACAAATGTGGTGGCTTCCTGGCTAAGAGCAGCCTGCAAGTGGTTAACAGATTTGAATCTGTTACCAACATTTAACATTTGAGAGGTGTGGCACTTAAATCCAGACTTCTGCCTTATGTTGAAGAATCAGAATGTCTGGCCCCTCAGGGTGATTTCAGCGAGGCAGCAACAGCTGAGCCGAGTGGTGGCTGGACACGGGGTATGTGCTCTCAGATCTGCTCAGGCTCCACCTGGCCCAGTTCCTGCGGGCTGCTGGTGGGTACCATTTCTCATCTTACACCTGGCCATTTGCAGCACCAGCCTGATGCCGTATTTCCAGAGCAAGCTGGGGAAGTGGGCATTAGTATCCCCGTTTTGCCAGGGAGGTAACCAAGGTCCAAACTGGTTTCAACATGTGATGTAGGAAAATAGTCATGGCCCAGTTCAGTCATTGCTCTGCCACTTAACAGTTCTGTGATCTTGAGTGAGTCACTTTCCTTGCAGGCGTCCCAGTCTCCGCATTCATAAAATGAAGTGTATGTGGGGAGGGGGAGCTAAATGCTCACTGGGGTCTTACCTGCACTGACATCTGTCACTCTGAGTAGTCATTGACAGTGCGCTGTTAGGTGCTGGAGGGACACAGATCTATGCCTTATTCCCCTAACCTACAGGCAAAACTTAGATCCATTCTACCAAAATACAAATAAGTGCTTTTATTGACACATGTCTGTACTCTGTAGCAGATGCCACCTTGGCAGTATGCACACATTGTTTTACTTAATCCTGACAGAGGTCCTACGGGGTAGGTAGCATTATTTCCATTTTACAGATGAGCCATCTGAGGTTTTGAAAGGTTAAGGAATTTGCCTGGCTCTTGAATGTTAGAGCCTTGGATCTGTCTTATATCACAGCCGTTGCTTTGTCTTTGCCTGAGTGTTGCTCTGACATCCCCTGTGTATGTCAGAGGAGCATTAATAGTAGAAGACAGTGAGAGTAAAGGTCCAAGTAGGGAGATTCAGGGAGGTTCTGAGTGCTGTGGGCTGGACTGGCTGGTCTGGGGAGGCTGCACGGAAGAGGAGTAAATGGTCATCCAAACACATTTGGATATTCTTTTCTAGGGTGGGAGGCATGTTCCGGTTGCTCTGAGGTTAGGTGTAGTGGTGGGAATGTGCCTGTTGTGTTTAAAGGAGGAGACTGGCTTGAGGTGAGAATTAGTGTAGTTACATCCTGGGGGCTTAGATGGGAAAGGAAGATTTGAGGTCAAAATATGGAACTTTGCTTTTAGGAAGGGGTGAGCGAGGGAAGGTTTTTGTAAAACCACCAGGGAGTGGTGTGAAAACAGTGTATTTCTTCAAGTTTGAAGCAATCAGGGTTGAACCAGAGTCTTGGCAGTTGGAATGGAAAGAAGAGGGCTGAATCGGTGAATCAGCAGAATAGAAGTAATTGACAGAACCTTGAACCACACATGTGTAAAATCAGAAGGAGTTTTGGAAGTCAGCTAGTCCTATTTTGTTCTGGCTTAAGAACCACTTTGGTGGCATCTGTGACAGCTGGGCAGCAGGTCACTTCCAGTGCATGATAGTGGAATGGTTTCTTACATGGCTGTTACCTTCTAAAGCCAGCACATAAGGGTTAAAGTTACTCACTGTCTCCACTGGGGTAAATAGTGTCCCTCCCCAAATTCATGTCCACCTGAGACTTCAGAAAATGACTTTATTTGGGAATAGGGTCTTTGCCAATATAATCAAGTTCAGATGAGTTCATACTGGGTTAGGGTTGGCTCTAATCCAATGACTGGTGTCCTTATAAGGAGAGGGAAATTTGGACGCAGACTGAGACATGCAGGCAGAATACCATGTGACCACTGAAGCATTTTGGAGTGATGCCTCTACAGGCTGAGGAACACCAAGAACTGCAGGCAATCACTAGAAACTAGAAGGCAAGGAAGAATTCTCCCTCAGAGCCCTTGGAGGGAACATGGCTCTACCAACAATACCTTGGTTTTAGACTTCTAGCCTCCCGAACTGTCAGAGAATAAATTTCTGTTGTTTTAAGCCACCAAGTTTGGGGCACTTTGTTACAACAGCCTTAGGAAATGAATGCAGTGGCCATTACCTTGGAGAACCCATAGTCCCTTACTGGCCTCCCTATTGTAAGAGGAAACGATGGCTACCGGGCATGATTTGTCCTTAGAGAACCCACACAGTCCCCAGCTTCTTGTCTCTTGTTTGTAGTACTCACATTTCAATAATCCAGTGTAGAATTTTGCTCTGATGTTCAGGCCCTCCATAATGCANTCAGCACAGAGCCCGACACGGGGCTCGAACCCACGAACCGCGAGATCATGACCTAAGCGAAAGTCGGACGCTTAACCGACTAAGCCACCCAGGCGCCCCCCATAATGCACTTCTAAATGACCTTATTTTTCGCTGTTCCCCATGACTGTCCCTACATATGCCATGAGCTTTCCATGCTCTGACTTGAGTCATTGCTACCTCTCTTCTGGATGGCATCCCTCCCAGACGCCAGTTATATCCTGGGGGTCATGGTTTCTTCCCATTTTTTCTTCCTAGGCCATTCTAAATTGGATGCTTGGTCCTGCAAGCTTAAAGCATACACTGCTAGCTATCACCAATCACTGGGCAATATTCCACTCAGCTGTCCTGAGATGTCCCCCATGTTTTTGTATTTCTTAACTCATAAATTTGTTTTTTTAACTTCACCAGTATCGATGGCTTGTGTCTTGGGCTCAGATCTTAGTCGCTTAAAGGTAGACAGCCTGTCTTTTGCTTCCTTTTCTCCTCTATACACTTTGCACATATTTTTAAACTCAACATCCATATAGAGACGTTTCTAAACAATGATAGATGATAATTTTTCTTTGGGAAGATTAAAAAGAAGAAAGTTTGACTTGAAGGGACGTCTTCTTAACCTTTAGGGTAGAAAGCATAATCTGGCTCCTAGAAGGTAATGGTATGTCTGTATATATCCTTGGGACACAAATTCTTTATCCTTCTCTCAGCAAGTCCAACTTCATTTATCTAAAAAACAACACAGAGTCATTGAACATCTCCTGTGTGCCTGGTTCTGTGATGCCATGGGGAGGTGGTAGAGAATAAGACAGATATAACCTTTATCATCAATGAGTGTTTAGTTTTGTGGAACTATTGGCAAAAAGGAAATAAATACTTCTTGACCTGCTGCCCGTGGTTTTTCATTCAGGTGGCAAGGTACGGTTAGTCCTGGAGGTCATGCTAGGCTCTGGCATCCATGTTTGTGCCACATGATCTGCCTTCTCTACTTGGCCATGGCTAATTGGATCAAAGCATGCATCAGACTCACACTGAGCCCATTTTATTTCTCCTCCCCAAGCACCATGGAAGTGAGATTTTGAAGTAGCCAGTTGCTATGGACTGAATTGTGCTCCCCAAAGATTCATATGTTGAAGCACTAATCCCAATGTGATGATATTTGGACATGGGGCCCTTGGGAGGTAATTAGGTTCAGATGAGGTCATGATTGTAGCAGTTCCCTTATAGGAAGAGATGCCAGAGAGCTCTTTCTGCCATGTGAGGACACAGGGAGAAGGCAGATGTTAGTTAAGTCCTCAGCAGAACTGGGCTATGCCAGTACCCTAATCTTGACTTCCAGCTCTAGAATTGTGGGAGAATATGTATCTGAGGCACCTGGGTGGCTCAATCGGTTGATTGTCTGACTCTTGATTTTGGCTCTGTTATTGGGGCCAGGGTTGTGGGATGGAGCCCCACATCTGTGTTGAGCGTAGAGCCTGCTTGCGATTCCCTCTCTCCCGTTTGCCCCTCTCCCCTGCTCACATGCTCTCTCTTACTCACTTGCAAATTTAAACAAAAAAGGTAAATTTCTGTTGTTTAAGCCTCCCAATGTGTAGTATTTGGTTATGGTTGCCTAAGCTAAGACACCAGTTAGTCAAGAGGCAGAAGTAGCAAGAGTGAGGAGGTGTGGAGGCTGTGTTCTGCATGAAGACCATGTGGAGGGAGGGCCAGCAGAGAAGGACAAAGACAGAGGTGTTCAGAGAACTGAAGTGGCAGAGATGCTGCCTGGCTTCTCCCGGACTCTTCAGTCCCTGGTTCCAGACACTCTCAAGGCCCAGCTGCCCTGAGGGTCTTGTACTACCCCTGGGTCCTCCTCACAAATTCCCATTATTGCTTGTGCTAGCTTGAGTCAGTTCCTGTTAGTTACAACCAAAAAAACCTCTGCCTTCCCATTTTACAGATGACATAAACAGGAGCTGAGAGGCCCAGGGCTACAGTAGTGAGTGGCCGAGTTCAGGCTGCAAGTTCAGGTCTTCAGACCAGCCATCTGCCTTTCTTGCCCTCCCAGGTTATCGCAGTGAACTTGTTAAACAGACCCCAGAAGGTCCTGAAACTGTAAGAGAGACGCCATTATTCCTCCGCTACCAACCTTTTAAAACGGGACCTGTGGGGCGCCTGGGTGGCTTAGTCAGTTAAGCGTCCGACTTTCGCTTAGGTCTTGATCTCGCGGTTCGTGGGTTCGAGCCCCGCGTCGGGCTCTGTGCTGACTGCCAGCTCAGAGCCTGGAGCCTGTTTCAGAGTCTGTGACTCCCTCTCTCTCTGACCCTCCCCTGCTCACGCCGTCTCTCTCTCTCTCCTAGAAATAAATAAAACATTAAAAAAATAAAATAAAATAAAACGGGACCTGTGTTCTGTCATACTGGAGTGGGTCTTTGCAACATCACAGGTGTTGACCCCTGTCTTCTGTCATCCCACAGGGCTGTCCCCACTTGCATCCTTGCCTTTGAACTTTGCATCTAGGAGATTCTTAGCAGTGCACACTGGCTGACAACTGAGGTCTTCCTAGACTTTCATGTGTTCTTTGCATTTGTCTTCCTTTGGTTCCTGTAATCCACTACACATTTCTATCAAGAGCGGGTGATCCTCTCTGAACTATATGACAGGGAGTGGCTGGCACTTGTACCCCTTCTATGCTTGTTTTATGATCTAGTTTATTTTTATTTTAAATGTTTAAAAATTTTTAAAAATATTTTTTAATGTTTATTCATTTGTGAGAGTGAGAGACAGAATGTGAGCAGGGGAGGGGCAGAGAGAGGGGGAGACACAGAATCTGAAGCAGCTGTAGGTTCTGAGCTGTCAGCACAGAGCCCGACACGGGGCTCAAACCCATGAACCGTGAGATCACGACCTGAGCCAAAGTCAACTGCCTAATCAACTGAGCCACCTAGGTTCCCCGTTTTTATTTTTATTTTTATTTAGAGAGAGAGAAAGGGCAGAAGAGGGGCTGAGATATAAAGAATCCCAAGCAGGCTCCACAGAGCTGGACACAACCTAGGAATTGTGACTTGAGTTGAAATCAAGAGTTGGGCGCTCAACCGATGGAGAGACCCAGGTGCCTCATTTTTATGATATAGCCTTAAAATGAGCTCATCATTAATTGGAGAATACATAAAATAGAGGAAAAGTTATTACTATCTCTGCCATTTCAGCACAACTGCCAATAACTAGTAGTTTTCTACTTGTGAACTTAATTCATAAAACTGTAGAACTATAATTGTAGATATTAACAACTTTGTAGTCCACTTTTCCCCTAAACATGATGATACAAACAGCTCTGTGCCATTTCACACATTTCATGTCATTTTTATGGCTGCAGACATTGTAGTAAGTTGAGCACGTGGGTATGAATGGACGATAAATGTGAGATGCCCCTTTGCGAGACGTTTCACTCATTTCTGATAGTGTGTGTGTGTGTGTGTGTGTGTGTGTGTGTGACTGGAGGGAACGGTGCAGTCTTTGCTTTGGCTTTTCTGATGTTTTACCTCTGCTAGAGTTCAGAAAGTGGGATTGTGGGTAAACAGGTAGGATTCTGGGAAGGGCAGTCTTGTGAGTTTCTCCGTGAGACCGCTTTGGTTGCAAGTAACAGAAATCTACTTCAGATCAGCTTCCGCAAGAGAGGATATTTATGGGAAGGATGCTGGGACTGCTCCCGGAATATGAGGGTAGAGTCCATTAGGACCTCATAAAGGACTGAAACTGGGAGCTGAACAATAATGAGAATGCAGACAGCTCCTGTTTGTCTGTCTGTGTGTGTGTCTCTCTCTCTCTTTTAATTCATGGAACCAGGATCTATTCAACTCCTGTGTACCAGTTTTAGGTAATAATTACAAGCTAAAAAGAAAAAAAAACAAGGAAGACTCAGCTCTTGCCCTCATAGGGCATGTCTGTCTGTCTCTCTTAGCATGAAATGTTGTCTCTGCTTCTCTGTAATTCCATTCTTTCTGTCTCTGCAGACATCCATTTTTGCTTTGGTGAGCAAAATGCTTGGGTGTGGCCCCTGTAAGCTGCTCGTTTACAGTCTTCATTTTAGGGAGCCTGCAGACCCTCTCAGCCCCGGTTCTAAATCCCTGGGGGAGAAAATCTGAGAGGCACAACTTAGGCCGAGTGTTGGTTGAATCAGCTCTGGCTGGAGGCATGCCCTGGGGGTGAGGGTGGGGGTGAGGATGGAGGTGGGTGGTCCTTATAAGAGGGAAAGGGGCAGCATGGCTATGCCAAACAGTATCTGTTCCACAGGGCACTGTTTTCCTCTTTGCTAATGTGACCTGTGGGGAAAAATGGTTTTTGTTTTCCTTTCCTAATGAACTTCTTAACAGAGCACTCCAGCAACAATGTGGCTGCTTCTGGAGGGAGGATGGGAAGGCCTACTGTGGATTGGTTTGTACTCATTATCAGAAACGTTTGTTGGGGAGGAGCTTGTTGGTACAGAGGGCATTCATGCATTGCTTTTTTTCTTCTGGGAGTAGGTAGATCACCAGTGTCTAACTCAGTAGGTCTGAGGTAGGGCCTGGGAACCTGCATTTCCAACAATTTCTCAGGTGGTGCTGGTGCTGCTGGCCCAGGCACCGTGCTTTGAAGACCACTGCCCTATTTCCATCCGCAGTACCACCATCTGCCACTCATTCAGATTTCTCTCTCTTTCTCTCCCTCAGCACCTACACTGAGCAGGCTCCAAGTTGTGGTCTTCTCTGTGGCTCAGGCCTTTCTTATTCCTCCGATCACACTGGCTCTTCCCATCATATCTGGGGGCCTTTGAGACCCTTCTATCCATCTCTCCTTCCCTTTGCTCCGCCCAAAAGTGGCCCACCTTGCACATCACAGACAACTCATCTGCCTGAGGCACAGTTCTCCTCGGGCACCCTCCTTCTCATAACCTCTGGCTGTTAAGAATAAAGCCGAATGTTCAAGTAAAGTCTGTGTGGACATACGTTTTTGCTTCTCTTGGGTAAATGCTTAGGAATGGAACTGCTGAGGGGTGGGTACAGAGCCTTCAGTTGCTCCCCTACCCTGAGGTCCATGATGACAAATGAAACAACAGAGTTTGGGCATCTGAGCCTGAAGGATGGGTTCTTGGCTCAGAGAGGAGAGAAGGGCATCACAGCGGCTTCTGTGTGCCTTCCTCTTGGCCAGAGTAGACTTATCTTTCATCCAGTTAGTGCTGTCTATGGTGAGTTTGGATGTATTTACTTTTCTTTGCCATGAAATCTAGGGCTTGGTTGATAATGGTTTTACAGGAATCATTCCTTTGTTATATTGGAATCTATTGGTATATTTATGCCACAGGACACATGTGTAAATGGATCTTTACCCACCTTCCTTGGAAGGAGAACTTCAACTCACTGGTTTCCTTCAATTTTATAAACTGCTTCTCTAACCTCCTCTCTACCCCTGAGCAATTCAACCATTCAATCGTTCGTTCGTATTTAGTGCATGTGCACTGTGTGCTGTGCTGTGCTAAGAGGTGGAGTTCTTCCTACTTCACATCAGTCACTTGGGCTTGCTGCTGCCCCCTTTAGTTTTCCCTCCCCCCAACACACAGCCTTTAGATGGATGCCAGCAGAATGTGCTCTGGGGAGAGATAGCTCCCCTCAGCCACACTGAGACATTTATAGCCCCCAGTCCACAATGCCGTCTCCTGTTTTTGGATTGTCTCCTGTTTTTGGGTTTGCTCGTGCTGTTCTCCTCTTTGTAGAATGCCTCCCCACCCCCACCTGCCTCCCCAGTACACCAGCCACCCCCTACCCTCTCCCTAAACTTTTCAGGATCTGCTGGAGCATCCCCTTCCTAGGGATGTTGCTGATTTAGAAGCTTAGCCTTGGCTCACAGAGCGTAATTACGGATATGATGGTCTGCTTGAATGTCATCCAGCTAGACTTAAACTCGGTGATGTTTAGGGCTGTCCCACTCATCTTTATATCATGACACTGATGGATAAAGGATCAAATGCTACTGTGGGCAGCAGGATCAGGGAGAAAGGGGAAGTATAAAGAAGAAAATAAAAAAACCGCTCACAATTCTCTGTACCTAGAGATACATTCTAGAGGGATCCTTAAGATTTTCTGAACACAAAAATTTTATGTGAGGTTACTGTGTCTCTTGCTTTTCCATGAACATTAATAAATTAATATTTTCTTTGTGTCCATGAGATTTCTAAACAGGATTTTAGTGCCCTTTTAAAAATCTTATAATCAATTCCTTTTTTAAAATTGTTGGATGTTTGTAATTATTTTCATTTTCTTTGACATAATAACAAAGCCGTGTAATAATGTATTTGTGCTTTAATCTTTGTTTGCCTCTGATGATTTCTTTTGGACGGATTCCCAGGAGTACAATTACTAGGTCAGAGGGTAGCAACAGCTGTTACAATCTGAGAAATAATGGCAACTTGCCTCCCAGAAAGATTGTAGCAATCTCTGCTCCCTTCCACAGTTTCTGATGGCTGGGCTTTACATTCTTAAAGAAGATGGAGGCAAAAAAGAAGCACCAATGGCCTTGTAATTGACTATGGCTCTAATCTGGAGGTTGTGGCAGCTTTTCCTGTGTCAGGAGCCATGTGGGTAGAGAAAGGCCCCTTGCTCTGCAGCCCTTGGCTGGGAGCTTGGCCTTTAGTGACAAGGGCCGGTGCTGTCAGTACAGCTGCTCCTTTCCAGGCGGGACACTGGGACTCAGGAGCCTCCTGGAGGGACTGCACAGGTCTCTGAAGCAGGGAGGGAAAGAAGCTGCCTCCTGACCTTTGGGTGGGAGGCTGCAGGCAGCGCTCCATTAGCCACAAATCCATTAATGAGGAACTCGAGGTTTGGGAAGCATGTCTGGTTTTAAAAAGCCTATCAGGAATTGAAGGAAAATGGAGCGTGGATGAAGCATTTATTGCTGTCACAGTGCAGGGAAGTCACTGTTGTGCATTCATTTGCATAGGCAGATTAAGCCCATGGCCAGTTAAACCCAGGAGTAAATGTGGGTTTTAAGAGGTCAGTCATTTGCCTGATAGGGAATTAGACCTGCCTGGAAACTGAACTTGCCGCTTCTTGGACATCTATGGAAGTGTTACATATGCTCTGTTGGTATTGCTTATTTTTGCTGACATACTTTTGGCACTGGTGCCATTTAGAGGACACCTAGAAAATAAAGTCAAATGAACCGTAATCAAGTTTTTATTTTCCAGCTGATTGTATATAATGAGGACAATCTCTGTCAAATTCTGTCTTGAAATTATATGTTGTAAAACTAAGTGACATTATATTGTCACTTAGTAAATTGAAAAATATGAATGAAAATATTTAATATGAACAGGATAGACAATATACCTGGTGAGTATAAAACTCTCTTGTGTTAATACTCTGGTCCCTTTAAAACTCTCTTGTTCATTTAATCCTTAAAATGGGAACAGTTGTTATTTCTTATTTTTGTAGATGAGGAAACTGGAAACTTGAGAAGTTAAGGAACTTGATCAAGGCCATAAACCTAGTGAGTGGTAGAAATAAGACGAGAATCCATCTGTCTGCTCCAGAACCCCATCCCTTCTCAGTATTTCAGGGGGTTATTTTACACCTGGCTCTGGCAGGAGGTGGAGGAGAGGGCGGTGTAAGCCAGCTGCTGTTATTTGCCCCTCGGGAGGGTAGGGCTGTGCACCCCTGGGAAAGTGTGTGGCTTCTGCCAGGGCAGGGCTGAGCTCTGAGAGAGAGGAGCTTTTCTGGCTTTAGACCCTCCCCGTGGGTGTTTGTATTTGGTGGGGGTGGTGAGAGTTTTTGTGCCAACATACACTTTTGATGGCTACTTATTCAGTCCTGGGTACCGTTGGCCTGGATTTCCAGCTCCCTCAACTCAGGAATGAGATCCTCACCTTTTGGTACTGTCGTAAATCGAGTTCATTGGTGGTACCGAAGTGTGAAGGGCTTGGTGCACCTACATGCATAATCTACTGTCAGAGAGGCCTTAGTCAGTCCCAGTGGTTGTGCGTTCAGATTGGAGAGGAGTTGGCTGAGGGGGGAGGGGCTGAGCTTTCAGGCATCAGTTGTCAGAGTTCTGATGGGCTGCGTCTTAGTTAGGACCTCTTTCTGGCTTTGTTTTTGTTGTGTGAACCAGGGTAGATAAAACCAGCTAGACTAAGGGACTCATTATGAAGAGTCAGAGAGTTGCAGCCAGACTCCCTGGTGTTCTAGACCCCAGGCTTAGAAGCTGCTGAGAAGCCTCCCCCCAGACCCAGGTCTGACCACTCTGCCTCTCTAGCCACATGTTTTATTTTTCTGCACGTGTGTGTATGTGGTGTGTGTGTGTGTGTGTGTGTATCTGCTGCTTTCTCTGACTTTACCTCCCTCTCCAGACTTCTGTTTTTCATGGGCACCCACCATGGCAGTCCTGCCTCCAAGCATCCAGCAACTACGAACTCCAGTTTCTCAACCCTAATACCAACCCCTGAGACCTTACTGCTTGGGATCGGAGGGGGGGGTGGTGGCAGGGAGGGGGGGAGGCCCTGTAGTGTAAACGTGGGAGCTGGAGCTCACCCCACCGGTTGGGAGGGGAAATTCTCAGAGGGTAAGAAGGAGGGCTGGATCAACCCCCCCATTTGGTGGGAAATAGACTGAGTGGACCAGTTTGGCTAAAGAGGTAGAATTTGAATTGGACCAAGGAATGGAAGCTCCCCGAGTAACAGATTTCAGGTCAGTAGAAGCAAGAGCTCTAGAACGGTCCAAGGTGGACTAGGCTGCTTTGTTTGGAGGATAGCAAGGTCCTGCATGTGCAGTGGTTGAAACAGAGTCAGGAGTAGCCTCCTCAAGGGGATCCAAACATGTGCTAGGATTGGGCCAGATGGCTCTCAGGGTCCCCTGGGGCCATGAAAGTCTGACTCTGAGCTGCTGCCTCTGCTGCATGTACTTGCCCTGGACTCTGTGCATGGAAAAGATTGGAGGGACATACACAAGTATTTTCTCCATATACCAGTATTGGAGGGACATACCCAGGATGGCAGTATTTTGGCTACTGTTATTGCTAATGGTGGGATTGTGGTGATTTTGATTGTTGTTTTATTCTTTTCTGTAATTAATCTTTTTCTTCAGTAGGCATAGACAAGTAGCATGAATGAGATATGTTTATGTTAACAGTAAGCAAGTGAAACCCAATGATTGAATTTCACTAGACCAGTAGGTAGTATCTACTCTGGGTGGCATTATGGCTTGTGTAAGATGGACAAAATGTGGTTCTTGCCCTCTAGAAACTTATGGCTTAATGGGGGTGTGGTGTGGTGTGATATAACCACTTATAAATGAAGCTGAAAGGAGTCCATGTTAAATGCTAGTAAAATATTACAATGTCTGTGGAAGGCACACAGATATGATATAAGCCTCCTTTAAAAAAAAAGTTTATGTATTTTGAAAAAGAGAGAGCACACAGTGGGGGGGGACAGAGAGAGAGAGAGAGAGAGAGAGAGAAACCCAAGCAGGTTCTGAGTCCTCAGCACAGAGCCCAACACAAGGCTCAATCTCACCATGAGACTGTGACTGAGCTGAAATCAAGAGTTAGATGCTTAACGAACTGAGCCACCCAGGCACTCCAATGATATAACCCTTCTTCTAAGAATCTCAGAGAAGGGTTTCTTGAAAAGAGTAGAACTGAGTCTGGGTGTAGAACAATGGTTCTCAGACCATTTAGAGGCTATTTTGCTCCCAGGAGACATTTTGGCAGTATCTAGAAATTTTTTAAGCCTATTTATTCTTTTGAGAGAGAGAAAGAGAAAACATAAGCAGGGGAGGGACAGAGAGAGAGAATCCCAAGCAGGCTCTGTGCTATTAGCGCAGAGCCTGATGTGGGGCCCAAACCCATGAACCGTGAGATCATGACCTGAGCTGAAACTGAGAGTTGGATGCTCAACCGACTGAGCCACCCAGGTGCCCCAAAATACTTTTACTCATGTTTATTTATTTTTGAGAGAGTGCAAGCAGGGGAGGAGCGGGGAGGGGCAGAGGGGGGCACAGAGAATCTAAAGCAGGCTCTACACTGACAGCAGAGAGCCAGATACAGGGCTTGAACCCATAAACCATGAGACTCACGACCTGAGCTGAAGCTGCGTGCCCAACCAAATGAGCCACCCAAGTGTCTCCCTAGAGACATTTCCTGCTGTCATACCTGGGACGGAGGGAATGTTACTGACATCTAGAGTTCCTAGCATTCAGAGCCTGAGGATACTGCCGAACACCTCATATTGCTCAGTACAGCCCCCCACCCAACAAAAAATTATCTGGCCCCCAAGGTCAGTTGTAACCAGTGCATTAGAAACATGTATAGGATTTTGGCAGATAGAGATAGGGGAAGAACATTCAGGCAAAGAAAATGATGGTAGAGCACAGTGGCAAGAAACGTATGAGGTGTGCACAGAAATTGGGGGTGGGGGCGTGAAGCTGGTGGGGGGGAGGCATGGCTAGATGGTAGAAGCCCTCAATTCCAAAGTAAGCAGTTTGGATGTTTTGCTGAGTGCAGCAGGGAGCCATGGAATGCTTTTGAGTGGTGAAATTGCTTCATGAAGAATGCTGTCAGTTCTTGGCACCCCTACTTTGCTTCATTGCTTGCTCATCTGCACATCCACAGAAACTAAAACACACCTGTATTTTCCTGTTTTCCACCCCAGTCCATCCATTCTTTGTTGTTTTCTGCCCATGTGAAGGAAAGCTCTGTCAGCACTCTGCCTTGCTGACCGATGGTTCCCATCTGCTGGTGACAAAGGGATACAGGAAAAAAAAGATCCCCCTGTGACCACACGAATTCTTGCTGCAGTTTCCAGGAATATACCACAGTACCACAGTGACAGGTGACTGTCCAGGTCTGCCCTGATGGCCTTGTAGCAGCTTTGGTTTTTGGCTTATCACCATGATTCGGGTTTTTGCTAACATCTTCACGCTATCTCAGGATGCAGAGTTGGGGGTGGGGGGGTAGTTCATGCTCAGTGGTGTCCGTACTGTGCAAGCAGCCAAGCAGAGACCAGGGCTGGACCTGGGTCAAACTATAGTCATTGGAGGAAAGAATGCCTGCGCTGGTGGTTGGGGGGTGCCCCGCAACTCCACAGTGTGCTCTTCCCATCTGTTCACTCAGGCTCGCCAGCAATAGAACAGTGCTGGCCACCTACTGTACTAGGTCAGTACAATATGTGCCAGGGCAGTAGGTCAGGGTTTTCTGAGTGAAAGAATGAGGAGACCGAGGTCTGGGAGACAGGAGTGGGGACTGGCGAAGGCTAAAGATCACCCTGCCAGTTGGGATCAGAGCTGAACCTGACCCTCAGTTGGGAGCCCTTCTCCTATGCCACCTCCCTGCTTCGGTGCCCAGGGACCCAGAGACGTCATCCTGAGGCCTAGTGGACATGAATCTTCCCCCAGACCGGGGACCTTTACCCAGCGGTGTGTGTTCCAAACCCCTCCCGGTCCTTGATTTCCACAGCTCCCTAAACCAACCAACTGACTAGCCAACCCACCCTAAGAAACAACTTGCTTTCTCTACCTGCTGCCATGGCAAATGAGCTGGAGAGCTACCCCATTTATACTAAAATGTCAGAGACTGCCAGTTACTTAGTCATACACCTCAGGGGCATCTCCAGGGATGTTTCAGCCCAGGCATTTCTTGGCAGACCAGTTAGGGTAGGGGTGGGAGGTAATAGCCTATAAGTGCTGAAGTTGTGGCCATCTATACCATTTATAGTAAAGCCTTCTTGGGTCTCCCTTGGGAAAGGGAATAGTGTAAACTTGTCAGTTGTTTCCTCTTTATTCTGGGAGGGACCCAGACTGGTGTCCTCTGAGTTCCCCCAGAACCTTTTGGGTAGAGGCATTTCCCTGATGTCACCCACCCAGAACCAAGCAATACGGTACTTTGATGATTCTACTGAGACAGTGGGACCTTCCCCCATACCTCCGAAAAATATCTGCATTGAAATGTCAGTGTTCTATTCCCCACACCAACCCCAGGGAGAATCTGCCTTGTGGGCAGTGGCTGCCCTTGGTATCCCAGATGCAGGACGTTCCTGGGTCTAGTAGGCCTAAGGGCTTGACCCAGCACCACTCTTGGACTGGTTAAATAACTCCCATGTGGGCTCCCACATCTCCCCTCTTGGTGGGTGGACACTACAGTCCATGGCCCTCTGCTCAGACTTTCCCTGGTAGGGAAAATAATTTTGCAGATCTGTGCATCATTTCTGTTTTCAAAGTATTTTTATGTTTATCATCCCATTTGACCCTCCCACCACCACCTGCGGGGATAAAACCATAGGAGATAAAACAAGTGAGACTCCTGGGCACTTGTCCAAGGACCCTTATCTGGCAGGTGTGCAGCACAGACCAGCGCCTAGGTTCCTGAGCCTCTGAGGTTGTTCCTCTGTCTGTGAGCAGCTTAGGGTGCAGGCAGATTTGCAGCCATGCATGTCCCCCGTTCACACATGCTGACTAGCTCTGTGGTCAGGGAAAGCTGCTGGGCCCTGTGAGTATGAAAGATCAAGTGGGTGGTTTGTAGCACAGTGCACAGCCTGGAGCAGGTACTGGGTCTGCACGTGCACCGAGCTTGTGGCACATACTCCCATGGGACATCGTGAGGAAGAAGTGACAGTCCCTGACCCAGCCCCTCACTCTTGTTTGCCTTCAGCTGAAACCAAGTTGTATTACAAATAGCATGAGCCTTGGTGTGTGGGCCTCTGTATTGGATAATCTCATTTTAAATTAATACTCCTGATGAGGGGCGCCTGGATGGCTTGGTTGGCTAATCATCCAACTTTGGCTCAGGTCATGATCTCATGGTTCGTGGGTTCTGCATCGGGCTGTGTGCTGACAACTCAGAGCCTGGAGCCTGCTTCATGAAGAGTCTGTATCTCCCTCTCTTTCTGTCTCTCCCCTGCTCCCTCTCTGTCTCTCTCAAAAAAAAAAAAAAAAAAAACAACCATTAAATTAATTCATTAATTAATAACCCTGTTGATAACTTAAAAAGATTTCCTCAGCAAAGCCCACAAATAATGTGATATAAGGAATGTGTGACCTAAATATTTTACTGACTTTAGTGCCATCAAAAAAGTGCAGACGTGGGAGGGTGCCTTGGTGGCTCAGTAGGTTAAGCATCTGACTTGATTTCAGTTCAAATCGTGATCTCAGGGTCATGGGATCCAGTCATGGGATCTAGCCATGTGTTGAGCTCCATGCTGAGTGTGGACTCTGGGATTCTCTCTCTCTCTCTCTCTCTCTCCATATATCTCTCTCTCTTTAAAAAAAAAAAAAAAAAAAGAGGACATCTGTGGTTTTAGCACCCAGGCTTTGAAATCTCACACTTGAGTTCCAGCCCTGCCAGACTCATTGTGTGACTTTAGCCCAATTATTTAACTTCTCTGGTCCTTATTTCCTGTCTATGGAGATTGTAATCATGCCTCCTTCATAGAATTTTTATACGTGCAAATGCATGTACAGTGAGTGCTTAAAACCATGCCTGACACTCCAAGCATTCAGTGCAGCCACTGGTTATTATGCAATGTTAACTTTTTTAAAAATTAAATTAAATTAAATTTTTGAGGGAGAGAGAGACAGAGTGTGAGCAAGAGAGGAGGAGGGACAGAAAGAGAGGGAGACACAGAATCTGAAGCAAGCTCCAGGCTCTGAGTTGTCAGCACAGAGCCCAATGTGAGGCTCGAACTCATGAACCGCAAGATCATGACCTGACCCAAAGTTGGGTGCTTAACCGACTGAACCACCCAGGCACCCTAACTTTTTTCTTCTAACTATGAAGCTTTTCCTTCTTGGTGTTGGTTCCTTGGATAACAGAATTTCCCTCACTAGACACTCCCTTATGCCTTCCCAAAAATCATCGCCACTGGGGACTCACAAATGGAAAGAATGCATATTGTTTTCATTCTGAAGCAAACCAAATTTCTTATATCTCAGCCTCAAAGCCAATTCTTTCTGTTTTGGAATTTTTCTGTCCTTCTCAGTGACCTACTTTTATCCATTCTTTTCAAATCTGCAGAAACAAATGGCATACTTGTTAAAGAGTAGTTCTTGGGGCACTTACCTGGCTCAGTTAGTGGATCATGTACTTCTTGATCTCAGTGTCATGGGTTCGGGTCCCACACTGGGTATAGATCTTACTTAAAAAAAAAAAGAGTAATTCTCATTCTGTGTTTGGGAGGAATATCTTTCTTTTCTAAACAAAGCAGACTGTTTCTTATATTCCAGGTTCTTAACTATGAAGCAGTATTCCCCCCATACCTTTTAGAGCAGTACCAAGAATTACCTTTACGAGCATCAAAAACAAACATTACCCAGCCTCGGGCCTCACCTTCCTTTCTCAAGGCCTGTGTGCGTTGGTGGCCAGAGCTTCTGGAGCAGTGCAGCTAGCACAGTGGGGAGGTCTACACGCGCTGTCCATCTCCCAGGGAAGCAGTGGACTCGCTTTACATCATCTGCAGGGCAAGTGTTCCCTTTGTGGGGAGCAGGCTGGCCAGCCCTGGAGCTGCCTCAGGAGAACACCCAACCAGGCCATCAGCTGTGCTTGTGCCCTACCTGTCTCTGATAATTAGCATAACTCCCTTATAATGAAGGCATATGCTGGAGATTCTCCTCTTAAAACTTGAACTTCTCTCCCAGAAGGAAACGTGGCTGTTGGCCAGCTTGCTTTCTTTTCTCCGGCTCTTGTGGTCTAATCAGGAAGGCATTCTGGGCATGAGCCAAATATCCCCATTTCAGGCCATCTTTGTTCTTCCATGAGCACTTGAGTCAGGTGTAGACAAGGTTTGCCTTCCTCTACTCCTTCCTCCCCTTCGGTGGGTTGACAGCTGTGATTTGTGTTAGCTGCCCCGAGCCTTTCTGCAGACAAGCCCAGCGGCCTGGAATCATGGTAATTTCTTTTTTTCTTTTTGTTTTTTTTAAATGTTTATTTATTTTTGTGAGAGAAAGAGAAATGCAAACAGGGAAGGGGCAGAGAGTGAGGGAAGCACAGACTCCGAAGCAGGCTGCAGGCTCTGAGATGTCAGCACAGAGCCCAACGTGGGGCTCAAACCCACTGACTGCAAGTTCATGACCTGAGCCCAAGTCGGACACTTAACTGACTGAGCCACCTAGGCGCCCCTAATGGTAATTTCTTATGAATCACACGAATATTTATAACAAAGCCCCCTCAGATCCTTTCTGGAACAAATCAAGGCGTAAAAAAATAAGTATTTAGAATATCAATAGAGGGAACATATTTAATGGTGTGACTTCGGAATAGAACATAATATACAGCATTTTCTTTCTTTCTCTACAACCAGAACCATTTAAAAAAGGGATATTTGCATTGCTTGTTAATTTTCATTCATTTTATGTCTTAATATCCTCTGTAATGAATTGAGATGACAATACCTTCTAAAGTTGGTAAGTCTTTTGTTTGAAAATTTCAGTAAATTAAGTAAATGGCATTATGCCATGAAACAGAACAGGTATTACTTGTCCCATTTTTTCTAAACTTGTTAGAATTTTTGTTAGAATTTGTGAGGATGAACCATTTATGGATTAAATGAGCTAATGGCTTATATGACGTAAATTTTGTTTTTTTAAGTTTTCAAATATAGATGATTCTAACAAATGTTCTTATCAAGATTTTTTTTTTTATTTTGAGAGAGAGGGGGAGTGAGCAGGGAAGGGGCAGAGAGAGAGGATCCCAAGCAGGCTTTGCGCGGTCCCAACGTGGGGGTTGATCTCACTAGCTGTGAGATTATGACCTGAGCTGAAACCAAGAGAGCCGACTGAGCCACCCAGGTGCCCCATGTAAGATTTTTTTGGGAGGATTTATAAACATCATACAATTTTATTTTTATTTTATTTTATTTTATTTTATTGTGATAAAAAAAGATATAACAAAATTTACCATCTTAACCACTCCTAAGTGTATAGTTCAGTAGTGTTAAGTATATTTGCACCCAGGTGCCCCATGTCAAGATTTTTTGGGGGGGGATTCATAAACATCATACAATTTTATTTTATTGTAGTAAAAAAAAAGATAACAAAATTTACCATCTTAACCACTCCTAAGTGTATAGTTCAGTAGTGTTAAGTATATTTGCATTGTTATACAACCAATCTCCTGGCCTTTTTTATCCTGCAAAATTCAAAATTGAAGCTCTATACCTGTTAGACAACAACTCCCTATTTCTTCTCCTCCCATCTCCTGGCAACTATCATTTATATTCTGTTTCTATGAATTTGGCCTATCTAGGGTAGTATCTACATGAGTAGTAGATTTATCTGAGGTTGTCTACTCTTGTAAATGGAATCATACAATATTTGTCTTTTTTGTGTCTAGCTTATTTCACTTAGCATAATGTCCACAAAGTCCATTGGTGTTATAGCAGGTGTCAGGATTTCCTTTATTTTTAAGGCTGAATAGTATTCCATTATATTATTTATANCTTATCTCACACATTTTATATACAAATATATATATAGCATCTCTTGGCTATGGTGAATAATGCTGCTATGAACATGGGTGTGTAAATATCTCTTGAGACAGAACAATTTTTAAGTCTTAGCTACATTCTGCTCTGTTAATTTGGCTTATTTTAACCATTAAAAACTCAGTAACTTGACATTCAAGACCAGCTTCTTTGGCAGTGTATGTTCACGTGGTATCATGGGATTGTAAGCCTGAGGAGTTGCAGCCTCCTTACGGCTGAGCAAGAGGGTTGGAAGGGCCTGGGTTCATACCTGGGCAGGTATGTCTGCCACAGGCCTGCATCCCTGTCGCCAGGGAAATTGGAGCATTNTGTCATTGCTTTTCAGGGAACCAGAAGGATGATAAATGTTTGTTACACCAACTTATCGGCATCTAGAATTTTCACATCACATTAGGTCACAGCTTTCCTACTTGCCTAGAATGGCTTGATGTGGCTGCGAGATCATGCCATGACAACGGGCGTGGGGTAGGGAACCTATAGTGTAGGACCACCAAATTCCTGGCGCTTGTGCCATCACTAGAAATCCTGGAAAGCTTCTGCATTTTGGTCCCTGCTGGTTCCTCTCCATGGATTGTCTTCTGTACCTCTGTCTGCTAGAACCAGGTCTTCCCTTTCTCTGGGGTTCCACTTGAGTCCACCTCCCTGGGAGCCTGCCATTCTTCCTGTCTTGTACTTGTTTCAGGGATGGATCTACTTTTCTTAGGCCCTGAAGCTTTTACGGTGGAGAGAAGGAGCCTTTTCAGAAAAAGTCATACAAAATTTGATGAACACATTGCTAGGGCCCCTCCCAGGACCCAGGCAGTTGAGGAGCCCTGAAGCTTTAACTTCATTAGCTTCAGTGTAAATCTACTTCTGCTTGTATTCATTCTTTTTCTTGCTCCCCCTCTTCCCCCCCCTTTTTAAAAACCAGAGGGGACACCTGGCTGGCTTAGCGGGTGGAGCATGCAGCTCTTGATCTCGGGGTTGTGAGCTGGAGACCCACTTTGGGGTAGAGATTGCATAAGTAAATAAACTTTAAAACAATTAGGGTATAATTTGCATGCAGTGAAATTCACCATTTCTATTGTGTATTTCTACACACTTTGACAAATGCATATAGGTGTATAACCACTGTCACAATATAAATATAGAACAGTTCCGTCACCTCCAAAATTTTCCTTTTTGGAAAAGGTCATCTTTTGTAGTCATCTCCTCCAACCCCAGCCTCTGGCAACTCACCTCTTTTCTATCTTTATGGTTTTATTGTTTCCAGAGTGGCGTAATTGGAGTCATGCAGCATATAGCCTTTTGAACCTGGCTTCTTTCACTTAGGCTAGTGCATCTGAATTTCATCTCTGTCATTGTGTGCATTACTTACTCTGTGCCCAGCCCTGGAGATGCTGAGATGGAGGAGGCCCATCACTATAGACTTTTCCTTTGATACTTAGTATACACAGCTTTGTCCTACTATCTATCTTGTTCCGATATACCTGGCACCCCCACCACTTTGTGATCACCCTGAGGAAAAAATCTCTGATCTTCTTGAGGCATCATATTAGACAGGAAAGAGTAAGGGGTTTGAAGCCAGGCAGACTCCGAATCCAGCTCACCCACTTAGCAGCTCCGTGAACTTGTGTTGGACTCAGAATTTGGCACAGACTGAACTGAGTAAATATCTGTTGACTAAATGAATGAAGGAAGCCTCCTTAAGTCCCAGATCCCTCCTGTGTAAAAGGGAATAATAACAACCTTACCTGACCGCTGGGGGCAGGAGGGCGGGGATCAGTGCCTGGTACAGCGCCTGGTGGGCATCACTAAAGGTTTGTTCTCCTCTCCTTCCTGAGAGCCCTGTGATACCCTCCTCCATTCATCTATGGTGTTTCTGGTATGTTAAGTCTTTACCTATAGTCTCATTTAATCTGCATAGCAGCTGTTGAAAGTAAGTATTTTGTACCCTCAAGGAAACTGGCTCAGAGTTGTTAAATGCACCCAGAGGGGCGCCTGGGTGGCTAAGTCGGTTGAGCGTCAGACTTCCGCTCAGGTCATGATCTCACGGTTCGTGGGTTCGAGCCCCGCATCGGGCTCTGTGCTGACAGCTAACCCAGAGCCTGGAGCCTGCTTCAGATTCTGTGTCTCCCTCTCTCTGTCCTTCCCCTGCTCACACCGTCTCTATCTCTCTCTCTCAAAAATAAATAAAACATTAAAAAAATTTAGCTTCCTCATAAAATTTCTTAAAGAAAGAAAGAAAAAAGAAGGAAAGAAACACGTCCACAGTCCCACAGGTAGTCAGTGATGGAGCTGCATTCAGTTTCAGGTTGGATGCCAAAACTCAGCCTCTAGATTACTTAAGAATAGAAATGTCTACAATTTAGACTTAAAAAAATATCCAGACTGATACTTGAGCAGGATTTGAGTGGGTTGGATTGCCGAGTTTCAAGCTTAACAGCATGAATTGAAAATTTGCAGAATGTTTGTTCCGTTTTGTGCTTTTCTAAATTGGGTTTGGGAGTATTTCTGTAATCCAATCTAAATCAGGGTTTTTATCACACCAATTACAGACAGCTCTAAGTAAGCAATAAAAGCCCCTCTCTCTGTACTAAGAGAGGTGGTGTGGGCCAGACAATGGTTGTGGACTTGGAGGCAGGAGGCCTGGGTTTGCATCTGGTTGGAATGGGAGGCCTTTGGCAGACCCTTGAACCACTGTAAGCCTCAGGTTTTCATTGTTCCGTGGTTTTCATTGTTTCATTTTCATGCGCACTGGGAAAGTAACCCCAATGATCTCAGACAGTTGTGGTGTGGATCAAATGAACAAATAAGCAAATGAGATGTTCATGCGTGAGGGGCATAACCCCAGGAGGAGTTTTGTGTGTGTTAGTTCCAAGTCTGCAGAGGAGGAGGAGCATGGAACACACCAGGAAAGAAAGACTGCGAAGAGAGGGCAGCAGAATCACATGGCCTGGTGCAAAAGACGAGTTTGTTTGTGTTCTGATCTTGGCAGAGGGTGAGGGAGAGAACCTCGTTTGTGTGAAAAGTTTGTGCATTTGGAACCCTGTAGCTACACTGTCACCTGTGTTAATAAGTATATAGCACAGGGCCAGTGTTGAATTGTCTTAGGCAAGAAAGCAGGCAACATTCTCTCTCTCTCTCTCTTTGGTCCTCATTAATTCAGGGATCACAGCAGACTCTGAGCCGCACGTTGCAGGCAAGTTAATAAAGCAGCAAATCCTGGGCAGTGGAGTCAGATAGACCTGGGTTCGAGTTTGGCCTCCTCCCCTAACTAATGTTAAACTCAGTTACTTGATTTCACTAAATCCCAGGTTCCCCATCTGCAGTACAAGGAAAACGATAACACTTGTCTTGTAGGGTTATATAAGATTAAAGTAATAATGCTTATAATGAGGTTTGCACAGTTCTTGGCACAGAATGGGCATTTAATAAGTAAATAGTTGCTTATACATCTTAATCATCTAACTGCCAAGGAGTCGAAATGCACAATGGGTCAGTTCTGCTGTTTTCATAGTTTCTCCTCTATCCTTTTAGAAGGTCACAATGGGTAAGGAGAAGCAGAGGCCCAAGGGTTGGGCCCCATGGCAACCACATTCCAGGTGGTTTACTGTGCCATGAGAACCCTGAGTGCCTAGCCTGAGCAACTCTGCCCAGATAAGCTTGTGGATAACCACTGTGAGTGACCATGTTCCCTGCAACAGCATGGTAGAGATCAGGCTGGCCCAGTTGTGTTTAGAACCCAGGGCCAGGGTGCATCTTTCAGGGCTAGAGTATTAACAGTCCCTGGAGGTGCATTATGGCTTTTGCAAGTCCTTGTTTCATTACATACGGACCCTCTGCTGTCAGGAAACTATCTCAGAGCTTGGAGGCATCAGTTGGCTTTATCCATTTTGGGAGCACACACATACACTTACACTCACACTTAAGAGTGTGAATTTTGTCCACATGCTTTTTTTAAAGGTCTTGTTTATTGAGATATAATTAGTAAAAGTCACTCTTTTTAGTGTGATTTTTCTTTTAATAATGAGTTTGAATTCTAACTTTAGATAAATGTAACCACCACCACAATCAACATGCAGGGTGGTTTCATCATTTCCCTAAATTCCTTTACTCTCCTTTGTAGTCAGTCCCTCCCACCCTTAGCCCCAACAACCACTGATCTATTTTTTTGTCTCTATAAATTTCCCTTTTTCAGAATAACATGTAAATGGAATCCTCCAGCATGTTGACTCCTGAGTCTGACTTCTTTCATATAATGTAATGCATTTGAGACTCCAAGTGCTTTTGATTGCAGCAGGATGAGTGGTTCTGAGATCAGTGTGGAAAATCATTAACATTCATGTATGCCATTAGTAACCAATAGAAAATCTAACTTAAAAATTCACAATACCACTGGGGTACCTGGGTGGCTTAGTCGGTTAGGCGTCCAACTTTCGCTTAGGTCATGATCTCGCGGTTCGTGGGTTTGAGCCCCGTGTCGGGCTCTGTGCTGACTGCCAGCTCAGAGCCTGGAGCCTATTTCAGAGTCTGTATCTCCCTCTCTCTCTGATCCTCCCCTGCTCACGCTGTCTCTCTCTCTCTCTTAGAAATAAATAAAAATATTTTTTAAAAAAATTCACAATACCACTAAAATCCCTGAAGAGCTTAGGAGTAAATAAAACATATCCAAGGTCTTTATGGAAAAATGTATAACATGTCATGAAAAGATGTTAAAGAAAACATGAGTAGATGGAAAAGATAATGTTCAAAAAGAGAAAACATGATAACATAAAGATGGTGTGCTTCTTCCTGAGTAAATCTACAAGTTCAGGATAGTCGTTATTTTGGGGGGAGAGAGAGTGGAACATATCAGGAAAGAATGTATAGGAAACTTCAAATATATGCCATATTTTAAAGTTTTTTCATATTAAAAATTATGGTATACTTATTGGAATGCCAATAGGAACTCAAAAACCAAGGAGCATCCTTCTCTTAGCATAGACAGCAAAAATGGTCTTGGGGATTAATTCTCATAGAGAGTAATAAAAATTGATTCATATGCTTTTAGAAAAAACCTTCAGAGAACAACAATTAGAAATTATATATTTTTATTTTATTGAGAACAGAAAGCACAAAATGTAATCAATGTAAAATTTAATAGCAGGGCGCCTGGGTGGCTCAATCGGTTAAGCTATGGACTTTGGCTCAGGTCATGATCATGCAGTTGGTGAGTTTGAGCCCCACCTTGGGTGCTGTGCTGACAAGTCAGAGCCTGGAGCCTGCTTCAGATTCTGTCTCTGTCTCTCTCTCTCAAAAAATGAATAAATATTAAAAATATTTGATAGCCTTTTGATGTGCAAAAGAAACACTGTACCTTCATGATTTGGAAGACCTTTTGTGCAAATCCATTTTTTTGGATATGGGACACCGCTTTTAAAATGTATAAAATATAACATTCACATACAAAAAAGTGCATAGAACATACATGTACAGTTTCATATACATTTGTAATTGCAAAGCAGAACTCTGCATAACTACTGCCCAGGTCCAGAAATTCAGCATTCCAGAAGCCTGTGTGTGGTATACTATTCCTTAAATTCAATTTGTTTTATCGTAATATGAACAACCATACAGTGGGCCTGTTATGTTTCTTACATTAAAANGCTCTGAGCTGGCAGTCAGCACAGAGCCCGACGCGGGGCTCGAACCCACGAACCGCGAGATCATGACCTAAGCGAAAGTCGGACGCTTAACCAACTAAGCCACCCAGGCGCCCCTAAAAAATTAATTTTAAAAAGAAACATTCTTACCGTTGATTTTTTAAAATTTTCAACATAATTTGGGATTGGGAAATGTTAGTCCAATACTAGGATGTCTGAGAGGACTATAGAAAATACTGTTTTGTGGTTTGGAGAAGTCTTGGCCAAGGTTAGCAACCGCCTGTCCCACAGCTTGTACTTGAGCTCCAGACCGGCGGCTGCTCTCCTGCAGGCATCGGGAATGGTAAGCGCTCCTCCTTGGTAACTGTAAATGGCATCATAGTTATGATTTATTCATGTGAGCAATATCTCTGTTCTCTTGGCCAGAGCTCCAGGAAGTTGATAAGTAGCTTCAGAGTTGTGTTTTCCCTGACCCTGACCAATGGAATAGGTATGTGGTCTTGGCCACTTTGGGTAGCCCCTTCCTATTTGAGCATCTGCTGTCTTGCCTGGGATGCTGGGCTCCCCCCCTCACCCCCAATCTGGGCATTAAAAACAAAACAAAACAAACAAAACTCAGGGCAGATTGTCCTTGACGACTGAGTGAAGAATCCATGGCAAAGGACTAGGAAACAGCACACTGGACCAGGGTTTCTCCACTTTGGCCCTTTTGACTTTTTGGACTGGATAATTATTTGTTGGGGGGGAGGGGTATCCTTTGCATTGTAGCATCCCTGGCTTCCACCCACTAGATGCCAGTAGCACTCTCTCACTGTGACAGAGTATTTCCAGACACTGTCCAGATGTCTGGGGAAACTAAATCACCTCTGGTAGGGAAACATTGCCTTAGGAGATGAGACTCGTGGTCCCTTCTAGATACTACAGCTGTGGAAGTGGTGAGGGAGGCAGCCCCTGGATGAAGGCCCTTAACTTAGAGCAAGAGAAAGAATGAAAGGCAGAGATAGGAGAAATGAGTCAGGCAGATAAATGGAGCCAGTCAGTTAAGGGTAGAGGCTTCAGGGTAGCAGTAAATGACAGCTGCGAGAAGGCAGGGTAGGTGCAGGGCTCTGAGGCTGTCGGGTGCAGTGTGAGGTCTGTTCAGTAATAACAGGGAGGAGGGAGTTAGCCAGAGCCTGGTCTCCTCTCCAGAGGGAGGCGCTCAAGCCCCCCACCTTCCCTCTGCTGAGGCCAGCCTTGAGCACCTGAGGACTTTAAATCCTCCTAAGTATTTTACTGCTTTGCTCCTGACCTTGTGGGGAGAGTTATATAAATCTGTCAAGTGGGTTAAGCTCCTTGGAGTGAGACTGCAATTCTTTGATTTTTATTCACTCAACAGACATTTATCAAGTACCCATTTGGGCAGGGGCTACGCCAGACAGTAAGAACCCCACTAATCAGAACTGCATGGTCTGGATGGGGAGACGACCCAGCCAGCACAGGCAAGCCTGATAGAAGAAATAAGGCAGGCCCCATTGTCAGGCTGCCTGGGCCCGCATCCCACCTCTGCTCCTGGCTGTTCCATCTCCCTAAGGAGACAAGCGTCCTTGTCTTTAAAATGGAGTAGTGAGAATTCTTGACCCAAACCGGTGTTGAGAGGATGAAGTGAGAGAATGTGTACAGCCTGTAGAGCAGCACCTGGCATTAATATTAATTATATTAATATCATTACTGTTAATGATTTATCAGTATTATTATTCTGTTACAGCATAGAGGCTATAATAGAGCGCCAAGAAGACTCTGAGAGACAAGTGACCAAAGATACACAGAAGAAGTGGCTTTTTTGAGATGGGTCTTAAAGGATTAGTTGGACTTTATCAGGAAAAGAGGTGTGGAGTTGTGAAAAGGTCACGCACTGAGATGCGGGCAGCAAGGCACAGACTGGGAACAAGTGAGCATACAGCTGCTGGCTGTGACGTCTGTCCGGAGGCTGAGGCTGGGGAGGAAGCCGGGTGGGGGGGTTGTGCTGGAGAAGGGACTTGATCTGAATGGACATTAAGTGCCAAAACCCTTTGGCTTGGATCTGCTTCGCTTGTTATTTCTTTTCTCCAGAACAGATTTGGGAGAGGTTGCCATTTTTAAAATAATTTTTAAAAAATTTATGTATTTATTTTAAGAGAGAGGGAAAGCAAGTGAGGGGAAGGGCAGAGAGAGAGAGGGAGAGAGGATCCTAAGCAGGCTCTGTGCTGACAGCCAACACAGGAATCAAACTCACGAACCGTAAGATTATGACCTCAGCCAAAATCGAGTTGGATGCTTAACCCACTGAGCCACCCAGGCATCTCAGAACTTGCTGTTTTAATCCCATTCTCCTTTCCCTGATCAGTGAAGTGCTGGATGTGTTCCCTTACCTGCCGGCATAATTGAGCTTTTAGAGGTTGAAAAACAAATTTGTCTTGTGGTCCCTGTGCCATCAAACATGGGGTGGGGTGGCATCCAGGGGAACACTGGCCACCACGTCACATCAGGGGTCCAGCAGGCAGAGCACAGCCTATCTTGTCTGGGCACCCTTGAGGCTTTCTGTTTCTGTGACCACTCAGATGGTGTCAGTGTCACGCTCTACTTGCTGGGGTTCACAGAAGAGCAAATCAGTCAGCTGGCCCTGGGTCAGGATGCATTTTCCACCTCTGTCTTTTCTGCAGCTCACACACTGCCTCAAGGCTGGAAACCATCCTGGCAGATGTGGCTAATAACCAGGGCATCTGTGCCAAAGGAGTCGTGTGTTTATTTCTCCGGAACCCATGGCCCTGTGCCCGAGGCTTTGCTGAATCAGCCTGGTGCCGTCTGGCTTTCCCCCTGATGCTGAGACCTCAATCCCAAGGTCACGAGTGTCCCCTGGATGGCTCTGGCTTTCACTTCGCCACTCTCTGAAACTTCACACAGTGAATACGTACTTACTGAGCACCTGCCAGNGGGGGGCATTATGAATGAGAGAGATACCATCCTGGGTGTGGGGAAGCATGAGTCTTTTAGGGGAGACAGACATTGAACAAACCATTACAGGTGGTTTGGATAAGGGCTAAGAAAGGTGAACATCCAGAGTTCTGACAGCAGGGAACAGGGAAAGGAACCTAATCTTGGGTGTGGGGTATGATGGCAAGGTCAAGAAAGACCCCACAAGAAAGTAAGACTCCCTGACATCTGAGAATGCTTGGAGGGGGTTGGCTGGGGAGACCTCCCTCACCAAGCTGGCTCATGACTGAACCCAGTGGGCTCCCCCAAGAGATGTCCCCCTTGGCCTGCCCAGTGCCTTTGACACTGCTACCTTCTTTCTCTTTCTTAAAATTCCTTTCCTCCCATCCCAGTCCTTCATTTTCCCCTTCCTTTCAGACTACCCTTCCATCCCCCTTTGCTGGCTTCCCTTGCTCCCCACACATAATTCTGCCTTCCAAGAGATGGCCCAGCTCTCCAGAGCAGTAGGCAGTGGTGGTGAGAAGCCAGGTTTGGAGGAGGCCAACCTGGCTGGATCCTAGCCCCTGATTTACTCCTGATGGTCCCACAACCTGAGACAAGCAAGTGACTGCCTGCTCCATGTTGGTATTCAGTCTATAAAAGAGGTGGGCTTTTTTGTTTTTTGTTTTGTTTTTTAAATCAAGGCAGTCTGAGGCCTGAGGTGATGCCTATAAAGCACCTAGTGCAAGGCCCTTGTGAGTCAAGGTTACAAAACCCTTTCTCTTTTAGCCTCAGAAATGGACTCAGTTCCACTCACTTTCCATTTTTCCCCAGAAACCTGATGAATGTCAAATGTCAAGGTGTTACCTGGCCACACAGCTTATGGTAAAACTGACCCCTGCTTGGTACGTTGAATCTGGACTGGAATTTCTTTGTATGGACTCTAAATATATGATGAGGAAGCTATGACTTTGGGCTTCCTGAGTGTGGTGTCTCCTCACAGGGACCCTAGAAGCTCTATCTGGGGGTGGTTAGAGAAGGTGTTGGCTCCTGTGGGGCCTGGGACAGAGTGCCTCTGTTCCCAATTAGCTTACACCTGAATTGACACTTGGAGGTGACTGCATCTGCCAGATGAAAGGATCAAACTCAGCGCTACCGTTCCGTCCATTCATTCATTTGAAAATATCCATTGAGAGCCATTGAAGTGCTGCGAACACATTGTTGAACAAAACAGATTCACTGTGTGGTCTGCAGGCACTTATAGTTCGACTGGGAGATGTTGTCGAAGGGTCACAAATTGTAGGAAAAGAGCATTTTGATGTTGTGTCCATCATGTAGTAGGAGATTTGACCTAGTCGATAAGGCCAGATGTCTTCCATGAGGAGGTCATGATGGAGCTGGGATCTGATGTATGAACACCATTAACCAGCAAAGAGGGGAAAGGGAAGATTCCAGAAAGCGACAATAGCACAGGCAAAGGCTTTGAGTGGGGGATGGTGCAAGGTGGAGAGAATGAGAGCCGGTGGAGCTGTGCTGTGCAGGTCCTCAGGGGCAGGGGTGAGAGTCAAATTGTTTAATGGCCCCCTGCAGCCCTGGGCATGGGTCAGTAGGAGCTGATACCCAAGCAGTTGTGCTGGTCTCATTTCTCCTTCTTCTTAAGAGAAGTGAGAAGCAGGTTAATGCAGGGTGGGATGTGTGTATCGGGAAAGAGGAGGCTTGATTTGAAAAGACTGATTTTAGCTGCAGGATGTGGGAATCAAGTGTGAGGGGAGTGAAATTTGAAGTAACTTTAAATGAAAAGATTTTTTTGGAGAAGGATGCCCAAGGTGTGGGTGAGCTTTATAGAACATCAGTGGGGCTTAGCAGGAGAGGAAAGTTTGACCTTTAATTTCAGGGGTTGTGGCTGCTCACCTTGACTTCCCACCCCCACTCTCACCCCCAATTTTGGCCTCCATAACCCTGGATCACTCTTTTATGTTGCCAGATCACAGACTGAAGGGAGGTGGGTGTGCAGCTGTAACAGAAGACAGAAGTTCCTAAGCTCACCCCAGCTCGGGGAAGGAACCTTTAGGGCATTCATAAAACTAGATCAAGCCTCACAGCAGCATTTTCTGGAGCATGGAGAACTGTTTTTGGCATTGTGGACAGACCTTTTCCGTCAAAGAGGATGAATGAAAATGACATTTCTCTTTTTTTTCTCTCTCTCTCTCTCTTCCCTCCAGGCTTATATTTGGCACCCTTTACCCTGCATATTATTCCTACAAGGCTGTGAAGTCGAAGGACATTAAAGAATATGTAAGTAGCACTTATTATTGGCGGGGGCCTGATGGTTGTGGGGAAGCTGGGTGTGAAGCATGGGGAGAAGCAGGGTGGCCTCCTTGGTGCGGGCACTGAGAAGGGAAGCAGAATACTTACAGGTCGGAGGACCGTATTATTGCTGGGTGGCACCTCTAGGCAGGAGAATCGTCAAACCACCCCTGATCCACAAAGCCCTACATGGGGTGGGTGATGAGGAAAGGGTACCCCATTCCACGGTAGCACAGAAGCCCAGGGCAAAGTACAAAGGATGTGGACTTGGGCATCAAGAGTCTGAAGTCCTGGTGCTGCCATCTGATTAATGCAGTGCAGAACAGGAAGCCTGACTTCCCAGAGCCTTGGTTTCCTAATCGGAGGGATGGATGTCAACAATCCCGGGCCCTAGTGTTGGGAGAGACAACGAGTCTTTGTTCTACCTCTTTTACTCAGATGTCATTTTGGAAATGTGGCACAGGTAAAGAAATAAAGCGTATTTGAAAGTCACTTTCTTTCTCAGATTTTCCAGAATGACCTTGTGATTAAATCAGCACCTCCAGATTAACTGCAACCAGGACTCACCCCCCTCCCCTGCCCACCCCGCCTTGTTCCCTCAGTTTCCCAGAACTGCTTGCCTGGGCTTGGATCTGCTACAAAGCAGGGGGTCCAAATAGGGGTGTGTTCTCTGGAGACTGGGTCCCTGGTAAATTTGAAGGAGTCTTGGAGTGTGAACTATAAATAGTAGGTTAAAAGCACAGAACCTCATGATTCAGGATTGGCTTGGCATAGGCATAAAACATGAGGTAGCCTTTCCCAAGGTGTCTCTTTGTCTCTGTCTCTCTTTCTGTCTCTCTCTCTCGACCCCTTTCAGCCTAGGATGCAGGGAAGCTGTGCTGGGTAAGGAGGCATAATCAGGGTCACCGTGGTTCAGGGTCTGATCCTCTACTTTGCAGGGGCAGAAACTCAATTCTGTCAGCTCATCTGGGAGAGATCAGATGCTGGTAAATTGTTTTTGCTCTGACCAAACTCACAGGAGCCTGGTTTATGACTAAAATGGCAATTCATTAATTTGGAGTGAAAAATATCACCAACGAGCAGAGCAGCTGTTTGTGTTGGCTGGTAAGCACGAGCTTTTCCCAGTAGGGAAAGCTTGGGAGTTAAGATTAGAAGGTTTCTTGGTAAAAATGGAATCGGAAGAGAGGGGCCGAGTAGTATGAGGAGACACTTGCCTGCTTTCCCTGCACTCGTTCACACGCTCTCACACTCTCACTCCCTCTCACTTGCTCTCACGTGTACTCTCACACACACTTACATGCTCCCCAGCGTGTTCCCGCACTCTCATGTGCTCTCACACGCGCTCTCACGTGCTCTCAAACATGTTCTCTCACTCTTACACACCCATGCATACCTCTTACCCCCCCACACTCTCGCATGCTCTCTCACACACACTTTCACAATTCTCACACACTGTCACACATGTTCTCTCACTCAACGCCCCCACACACTTCTCACACCCCTCACTTTTGCATGCACTCTCACACATAGTTTCATATGCTTTCACACATGCTCATGTGCTCTCACACTCACACACAGTCACACACCCATAAACACTCTCACATGCTCTCTTGTGCTCTCACACACTCTCACTCACACACTCACATGCTCTTTCACACACATTCTCACACAATCTCTCACTCACACACTCCCTAACATGTTCTCTCACACACCCACACACATCTCCCACACACATCTCCCACACCCTACACATGCACTCACACACTCACTCTCACACTCACACATACACATGCTCCCCAACATGTTCTTGCACTCTCATGTACTCTTACTCTGTCACACGTTCTCTTGCTTACACCCCATACACACTCACACACACTCTCACACTCTCACATACACACTTATACACTCTGTCTCACTCACTCTCACACTTGCTCTCACATGCACCCTCACACACATTCACACTCACCATTGCACTCACCTCTTTTCTTCCTTTTGACCACTAAGCCCATTTGTCCAAGAAAAAAACCTGGAATTGCCTTCAACTTCCACTTCCTCCTCACCACCCAAACCTGTACACATATCTTCTTCTCTATCCCCCTAATGATCCTTCAGCCAGGTCTCTCCTCCTGTACTGCCACTCTCTTAAATGTGGTTCTCTTCGTCTTCCCTGGGATGTTACAATAGCCTACTGTACTAGTTTTTTATTGCCACTGTAACAAATTACCATGAACTTAGTGCCTTAAACCAACATAAAGGTATTGTCTCCCAGTTCTAGAGGTCAGAAGTGTCATAGGTTAAATCAAGCAGGGCTACCTTCCTTCTGGAGACTCTAGGGGAGAATCCATTTCCTTGTCTTTTCCAGTTCCTAGAAGCTGGATGTGTTCCTTGGCTCGTGCCCGTGCCCCCATCTTCAGAGCCTGCGAGTAGCATCTCTGACTGTTCTTCCATAGTCACATCTCACGGAGATGACAGCCTCTTGGTGCCAGCCAACCTCACGTCACAGGAAAGGCTCTGGGTAGGAAGCTGCTGCCAATGTCACCACCTGGGACACTGGCTGCCAGCTCTCTGTACCTTTGGAACATTCCCTGAAGATTCAAAATCCTAAATGCAAGTGTTTGATTTTTCTAAGCCTATGTAACAGGCCTTGCCTCCCACGAACATCCTCGTACTGGGAAACTCTCCCCAAATTAGAAGGCATTGGATGTAGGTAGAAAAAACAAATGTATATCTCCATGTCAGTTACCTCTTTGGCTGCTCAACACCCACATTCACTCCTTTGCCCATAGTTTGGCTTAAAAAAAGCTTTCCAACAAGAATACTATCTAATTTATGTATTGGCAAATCCAGATTTTTTTTTTACCTGAGTCCACCACCAGATCCAATATTTCTGGCAAAGTCCTCTCCTCCTCGGGGTATGACCCTAGTGTGAAGCACTCTAAAAATGGATGGTTCACTGACATAGCCCACATACTATATTAGGGAGAGAAAGAGAATACATAAAAATAAAACTAGTTAAAATATTTAAGTCTATACATAACACAGAAAGGAAGAAAATATGGATAGAGGCTATAGTCCTTAGTCATGGAAGTAGTCATGAGTTCATAGCTGGTACTTCTGTATTTTGCTAAAAGATAATTTTTAAAGGGCAAGTTCATGCTCTTGTACAAAGTAAAGTTGACACATGTTGAAAGTTTTACTTAACTCATTAATTAATAAGGGAACCAGTAAGGTGTTAAAAAAATAAAAACAGTTCAAAGGAGACTCCAAAGAACAGATGCATATAAGCAGTCAGGAATGATTAAATGAATTTGTTAATAGATATTTAGCTGATTTGTGGGGAATAGTTTACCTCTGTGGACAAAATCATTTGCATTACAGTCAGTTTTATATAACTTACAACGTTTTAAATTTAAAAAGATTGTTTTATGTTTATTTTTGATAGAGAGAGACACAGAGTGTGAGTGAGGGAGGGGCAGAGAGAGGGAGACACAGAATTTGAAGCAAGTTCCAGGCTCTGAGTCAGCACAAAGCCCAATGCAGGGCTCAAATCCACAAACTGTGAGAGCACAACCTGAGCTGAAGTCAGACACTTAACCAACTGAGCCACCCAGGTGTCCCTATAACATTTTAACATAGTTCAAAGATACTGAAAAACAAGACATGTGTAGAATCAAGATAATTCAAAAGGTGCTGTGGATAGCATCTAGCATTCTACAGAACACCCATTCCAAAATCTTTCACAGTTTTTCCTATTACTTCCCTTTTCTACCATTTAATTCATGTACCCTTTGTCTTTAGTTAGAGCATTAGTAGGTGGGGTTCCTTATCCAAGGGTGCAGCCTAAATCTTCATTCTTGGAGAATCTGAGGCCTCAGTAATCTTGCCTCTATAAGGTTGTGGTGATGATCCACTGACATTTACCCCTGAACAAGGCTGTACTCGCTTACATGAGTGATCACACTCAGATTCCCCCAGAGGATCCTTAACTCCCATGCACCCTCCTTCCTGCCATATTGTTTAGCGGCAACTCTGGTTCCCCTTGATAATCAGGATCAGTCACCCATCAAAGCCCATGAGTCCCTTTACTGTCTATTTCCTAGGGGCATCGCCGACCTGAAATGGCCAGGTAACAGTATTGTTTCTGCTTTCACTTCATTGGAATCATTTGGTATCCTCAGTGAAAGCAGCCATCCCTCAGTTTCTGTAAGATTTAAGAAGCAGATCTCAGAGGTTTAAGGGCGAAAAGCAAAAATATTGTGAATCCGTTAGACCCGTGATTCTCAAAGTTCAATGTGCATATAGAATGAACAGAGGGTTTTACTAAAATGCAGATGCTGATCCGTTAGGTCTGGGGTGTCCTGAGATTCTGTATCTCTATTAAGCTCGTATGTGATGCCAGTGGTGTTGGTCCATGAGCCACAAATTGAGCTGCAAGGAGCTGGCAATAGTCTCAATCATAAGAAACACCACTATCATTTCCTTGGTCCCTGAACCTTTAGAATCAGGCTAAGCTTCAGAAGCATGTGTGGGTTAGTAGTTCATGGAAGAAACTGCATCTTCCTGGGCAGCGCATCAACCACACAGAATGCTCACTCCCACCTGGTTCTCTTCCTGAACTCTCTTCCTGTTGCCACACAAGTTAAGGCCAGCTGCCTCAGAGCAATGGGGGGGTGGGACGGGAGATGCATGCTAAGCTCAGAGACTTCCAAAACATCACCCTATTAACAGTCTTGGAGTTTGCTCTAAAAGGCCCTTGGTTACAAGGAGTTTTGGGTGGCATGCATTAAAATGAAAAGGATGCAGAGTCCACAGCTTACTCCATGGCTGCCAGAAACATGGCAGGGAGAAAAGCAAGTCCACATGCAGAGTAAGTGAGAGTTCCAGAAAAGGACTCTGCTGCCTTTTCTGTGAGGGAAGATGCCTGTATGATGAGCCGGCTCCCAGGGGGCTGACTGAGGCCATGAGGTAAGGTACCGCCATAGAGATGCTTGTGTTGCTCTTGGCAACCTGGTCTCTGAGCAGTGGTTGTGCCCAGGGCAGCCTTGGTGAGAAGGATTCCACATCGCTAAGCCCATCTGCCACCTCTGTCACTGCTGCATGGCCACTGGTTCGTGAGCACATTGAACATGCACTATCACCCTGAGGAAAGTGGCTGGCTGACATCCACGGGGCTGGTCATCTCATCCACTTGATTACCAAAAGCACCCTCTGCCATGGGGACCTTTTGGTGAGCATGAGCAGGAACCACAAATATCTAAATCCTGTAGGCCGATTCACATCATTCCCAAACCACTTCGACACTAGCCACTCAGCCTTGTACCTGCCAGGTACCTCATGATTTAGTCAGTCCTTATCTGGTGTTTTAAAATGTACCTGGAATTTGTTTCAGTCAGGTATGGTAGGGCGTGCGGACATAGAAATGACTGTCATGAAGGGAAGTTCTTACCGTTTCCCAGAAGTAGGAGGCCCAGCACGCCATGGAGGGCCATGTGGGGGAACACCAGGGTCTGTCAGGAGTCAGAGGGAGCAGCACTCTTTATTGTGGTGTCTGTGGAAAAGTCAAGGCTAGACAGTGGAAGCAGGTTTAGGATTGGCTAGTTGGAGTAATTTCAGCTGGTTCTGGAGTGATTAGGGCTGGGGAATGTTTCATGTTGTGAGAGCACCATGAAAGGGAGTTTGGAGTATGGGCTCTGGACTGGTCAGTTTGCATATGGAAGATGTGCTCGGGGGCAAGTCCTTTGCTATCTCTAAGGTTTGGCTAGTCCTGGGAGGGGTAGCCTTTTCCCAGCCAGTGAAGCTTCCGATGTCAGAGAATCAGGAATACAGAAAATAAGAAAATATACTTAATATACCTGGTGACAGTGTAAAGGCATCACCTCAGGACATTTCTCCTTCCAGGCTAAGTGCGCTGTTCAAAGTTCTGCCTGCAGGGGACTGTCACTTTTGCTACTCTCTCTGGGTCACCTGTACAGCTGTCTGCTGTGAGCTCACACTAACAGATGGTACAGAGTGATCTGTAAACCAGACTTGTATTTTTCCTTTCTCAGTCATAGGCATAGGTAATTCTCTGGGAGGCTGAAGCAGGCTCGGATGTGAAAGAGAGTGTGAAAGGCTCAAGAAATATTAGTGTGGCTGGTGTAGGGGAGGGTCCAAAGGTGAGGTGTGGTGAAAGTGGTGACTAAGCCTACTACCTCCCCAGCCCATGGTGGAGGCCTTTTGAAGGCTGCCAGGAGCCTTGGGCGGGGAGGTGGGGGTAGGATCTGATGAGCTGTGGGATCTCAGCTTGCCTCTGTCATTTATGAAGTGTCTAGGCTCTGCCTCCCACCCTCTTGCTATGGTCTAGAGTCTCACCTCCTCTCCTATCTCCTCACTCCTGGGTCCTGCCCCTGACCAGTTGAGAGGGGCTTCCCAATCTCTCTCTTTCAACTCTCTGTTTCTAAATTGCTCCTGGACACTCCTTCTCACATCAGCCATGGCTTCCTCTCTCTATTCTGGATGCTGCCTCCCCAGCCCCCTCCCCCATCTTATAATAAGTATTACATAGAATCCCTCAAACTTGGCAAGTTCTACTTCAAACCTTGGAAAAAACAGCCATTATTTGGTTTCTCCATGGCATGATGGGGAAAACCATTTCCTAGTAATTTATTTATGGTTTCCATTTCTGAGTCACATATTCCATTTACCCTGTTAGTCTTGCTCAGTAAATCATTCTCAGACCCTTCTTTCCGCATGGCAATATTTAAAGTGAAGGAGTACATGATGGAAACTTTGTTAGGTTAACACATGATTAACACTTCAAGCCTCCTCTTTGCCATGGCTCCCTCATCTTTGTCCATAGTTTCAACCTCCCTTCTGAGATTTGGTCTTATCCTTTTTCAGGAGCCCATTAGGCATTTTCCTTGAATGTCCTCCTGAACCCTCAGACTCCCCTCAATATTATGGAGCCCAGCCTTCTCCCTAAATTGCCTCTTTCTTTGCTTTCTTGCTGGTGTGAGTGGCTCCATATTATACTATGTCTTGGCTTTAGTAAGCCCCTTTCCACCTATGTATGCCCAGCCATCCATTCAGCAGGCATTCATGAGGAACATCTATTGCCTTGCAAGCTGTCTGATTTGGACTTTTCTCCTCAAAAAGCCACCTAAACCAGTATTTCCCAAGGTATATTATTCCTCAACATGTAAAAACCATCCTTTCTTGGGGCACCTGAGGTGGCTTAGTCAGTTAAGCATCTGACTTCAGCTCCGGTCATTATCTCACAGTTCATGAGTTCAAGCCCCACATTGGGTGAGCTTGAGTCCTGCTTTGGGTGAGCCCTGCTTCTCTCTGTCTTCCCCTCTCTTTCTCAATCTCTCTCTCTCTCTCTCTCTGCCCCTCAACCACTTGTACCCTCTCTCTCTCAAAACAAACAAACCAACAAAACCTATCCTTTCTTTCCCATTCACAAAGCCAACATTCTAATTGAGTCATTCAAAACATATGCCTTTAGTACCTACTATGTGCCAATAGTGGTTTTAGGTACTAGAGATATGGTGATGAGACAAGAATAAATTGTCTCCACTCTTAGGGAGCTTACAATTTAGTAAGAAAATCAGAAATAAATAGGTACTTCAAAGCAGAGTGATAAGTGTATGACAGGGAGCATGTATGACAGTGTGGGAGGAAGAAAGGAGAGGGTACTTACCCAAACTTTGGACACTTACTTGAAAGAGTGAAATTTAGGCTGAGCTCTCAGGGCTGAAATCTGTAGGCAAAAGAAGATGCACTGTTCAGAGAACTGAAAGAGGTTCATTATAATTGGAGTGAAAATTTCAAGAAAGAATTGGTGTGGAGGAGAGCTTTTTATGAGGGTTTCATTCATGCAAGGACTTGTAAGCCAATTTAAGGGATTTGGGCTTTATTTTAACAACAATATGGTACTGATGAGGATTTTAAAGTAGGAAGGAGAATCTCAAATTTGGATTTAAGATCATTCTGACTATAATATGGAGGATAGATTGGTAGATTAGATTAGAGGTCAGATTAGGTCAGAGGTTTAGAGACCAAGCAGAAGGCTGGAGTTCTAGTCTAGATAGGGGATGTTCATGGTCTAAAGGAAGCAAATGGCAAAAGGGATGGAGAGAAGAAGATAGAGTCAACAGAAATAAGAGACAGGAAGTGACAGACCTTGGTGACTGATTGGCTGTGTTAGGTGAGGAATGCAGAGTTTTCCCAGGGAGAATGTCTTATCTAGAGTTAGAAGAGAATGTCTAGAACAAAGCCTTGTGAAGGGACTGATGAACCTGAGAAGTAGCCAGAAAGTCAAGAGGGAAACCAGGACAGTTGTGTTGGGGAAGCTTTTCAGGAAATGATAGTTTTGTATCCATCTGAAAGTCAAACAAATTTAGTGAAAAAAAAAAAACCTGAAAAAGGGTCAGTTACACTCCCTTGAAGTGGGAACCCCAGTGAGAGCAGTATTAATTTAATGAATGTAGTGCACTGAGTAAATGGAGGATGAGGAAGTAGACACTGCAAGTATAGATGACTCATTAGATAAGCTTATAGCTAAGGGTTGTTTCGAGGAAAGGGATTTTTTATTGTTGTTATCATCATCCTTTTTTTAAAGTTTATTTATTTATATTGAGAAAAAAAGAGAGAGACAGTGTGGAAGGGGCAGAGAGAGATGGAGAGAAAGAATCCCAAGCAGGCTGTGCCCTCACGCTCTCAGGCAGAGCCTGATGCAGGGCTGGAGCTCATGAATGGTGAGATCATGACCTGGGCTGAAATCAAGAGTTAGATGCTTAATCAGCTGAGCTACCCAGGTGCCCCTCATTGTCCTTTGTTTTTAACTGAAGATATTAGAGCATGGTTTGAGTGTTAAGAAGAAAAAGACAATAGAGTGGGAAATCAGGCTCCTGGTTGTGTATCTGGATACCACCGTTGGGAATTCCTGGATCCTGGGCCCTAGCATGCCTTGGAAACATACAGTTGGAAAGACTTTCTTTGTACCCTACTGAGGGTCCTATTCTGCTGCAGGTACTCTTGACAACATGTAGTCTCTTAGACAGTAGTTACTTTTGATGGATTAAACTAGAGTGGTTCCCAGGGGACAGTCGTTTTTCTGAATAAAGAAGACCTCTGAGTAATCTCTTGAGCCACATGTTTCAGAATCACAAAGACAATGCGCATTCACCAGAACTGCCTTTATTTTTGAAATATATTTTTGCTGGTTATAAAATTCTAGGTTGATTTATCTTCTTTCAGCACTTTAAATATGTTATTTTATTTCTTCTGGTATTCATAATTTCCAATGAAAAGTCATCTGTTGTTGTTCCCTGTATGTAGTATTTCTTCCCCCCCTCTCTTAAGATTTTCTTTCTTTTTCAGCAATTTTACTGTGATGTGCCTGGGTGTGGTTTTCTTTGTATTTATCTTGTTTGAGGTTTTCTGAGCTCCCTGGTTCTGTAGATTTGCTATTTTTGATTGATTCTGGACAATTCAGTCATTATTTTTTAAAATAATTTTTATGTCCCACTCTCTTTTTCCTCTGAAAATTCCTATTCCATATATGTTAGACTTCTTGATGCTATTCCACAGGCATTGAGCCTCTGTTTTTTTCTAATCTAGACTTTTGTCTTATTGACTTTATTGTCTTGTCCTCAAGTTCACAGATGCTTTCTGTGATTGTTGCATCCAATCTGCTCTTAATTTCATTCAGTAATTTTAAAAATTCCAAATATTCTGTTTTTCAGTTTTAGGGTATCATTTGGTTTTTTAAAAAGAGTTTCTTTCTCTTGAAATCCCTCATCTCTTCACTCATTATATCTACTTTTTCCTATAGACTCTTCAAAATATTTATATTTTTCAAGAAAAATATTATTGAATCCTCCCTTCTCCTTCTGGGATAAGTGTCTTGTTAAGTGGTGACAGAAGAAAAAATTAGGTTTCATAACAAAAGCTTTGTTTATAAGTTGCTATGTATCTGTATATCTTTTTTTGGTGAGGTGTTCAGATGTTTGGCCCAGTTTTTAATTGGGTTGTTTATTTTTTATGAGATTTTTATGAATTTAAGAGTTCTTTGTATTTTTGGATAAGAGTTTTTTTTACCAGATATATGTACTGAAAATATTTTCTCCCATTCTGTGGCTTCTCTTTTAATTCTCTTAACAGTGTCTTGCAGAGAAGAAGTTTTTAATTTTAATGAAGTCCAAATTATGAGTTTTTTCTTCCGTGGTTTATGCTGTTCACCTCATTCTCTGCCCCTTCTACACTTGTTCTCTCCCTCTCTCTCTGTCTCTCTCTTTCTCTCTCCCTCTCTCTGTGTCTCTCAAAAATAAGTAAACATTTAAAAAATTAAATATTTTGTTTAGAGTTTGTTAGCATTGTTGGCAGGAAAGGCCTAGTCAAATACCTTACTCCACCATGACCAGAAACTAGAAGGAGAAGACTAAGGAATTTGGACTTTATTCTGCAGTCTGGAAGATTTTAAGTTAGGGAGTAGTCTGATAAATTCTTGGTTTTGGGAGATTAATATAGAGATTGTTTATAGGTTGGGTTGGGGAGGGGGGGAAGCCCTGAGACAAAGGAAGCAGTTAGAAGATTCTTGTGGTAGTTCAGGAGACAGTTGACAAAGATCTCTACAGGGGGAGAGAGTTGAAATGGACAGAGATGCTCACGTAGGAGAGATTTTTAAAAAAAGATCCAGTTTCTGTGAGGGGTGGTAAGACTTTTCCACAGGAAAGCATTCTTAAGTGACCACCATTATATTCCAGAAAGTCTGGTCTGGTTAAAGGTCATTCCAAAGTGTGTCTCCCCAGTACAAACTCTGGAGAGTTTACTAACCTGTTGTTAGTCTTGGAAAAAAATGACCTAACTGAGTCCTGAGTCACTCCTGGTCCGCAGCTCCCCCTGGCTTACCTGAGGGCCACTGAAGGTCACCCAGAGTCTACTTTGACCTGGAGCCTGGGTCAGTTGTGGGAAAAGTGTGTTTGCCTCCAGGCCCAAGACCTGGAGTAGACTGGACATGAGCTGTGGAAGAATAGGGAGAAGGGGTTACAAATGCTGGATACACTGCTTGAACGTGCCTCATTGTCCACTTCTTCCTCTTCTTCTTGATGTTGGGCAGCCAGCCATTTAGCCTTGACCTTTTCTACTTAGCTTTGTCACTTTCTCTTTCAACAGGTCAAATGGATGATGTACTGGATTATATTTGCACTTTTCACCACAGCAGAGACATTTACCGACATCTTCCTTTGTTGGTAAGTTACTCCAGGAATTGGGACCTTTCAGGGGAAGATGTTGCCTCGTGTCAGTGGAGAGATGGGAAACGTCTAAAAGCAGTCCCAAACCTTACTTCAGAACAGAAAAGCAAGTGCAGGATGTTAACTGCAATATTTTTAAGAAATTAATCTATAAAGTCTTCAAGTAAACATTTATTCAATGACCTTATAAGAGCCAATATTTTTCTTATAATACAATGATATAATGATGGACAAAATAAGGAGTTCCTCAATTAATGGAGTTGGTAAAGAAGCATTCAGATGTCAAAAAAAAGGGGAAAAAACAGTATACAAAAGTTTCCCCTTAACTAATAAAACTAAATTTCTCTCAAACACAATTCACTCTCACCATAGCTACTAGTTCTAGCTGTATATACCTTAAATTTTTTAAAAAATATTTATTTATTTTTGAGAGAGAGAGAGAGCAGGGGAAGAGTCAGAGAGAGGGAGACACAGAATCTGAAGCAGGCTCCAGGCTCTGAGCTGTCAGCACAGAGCCTGATGTGGGGCTCGAACCCATGAACTACGAGATCATGACTTGAGCTGAAGTCGAGCACTTAACTGACTGAGCCACCCAGGCGCCCTTCCAGCTATATGTGGTTTTTAAATATTTATTTAAATATTTTTCTTTTTTAACAATAATATCATAGTGTATGTAACAGTTCTTACTTTGCTTATTAAATTTATTTTTTAAATACTTTCATATAAGCATAATTAGATCTATATTTTCAGTGGCCACATGGAATTTCATGGTATGGATGGACCACAATTTATTTAATCAATCCCCTTTGGATGGAAAAAAAAATTTCCCCTTATAAACTAAACAAAACAGCTATTACAGCAATGGAGCAAGTAAAAATTGTAAGCTAGGTCTATGTATTGATATGCTGCATCTTCTTAGGTGAAAGCGACTGAGTAATATATAGTATCTTGTTTACATTTAAAGGACTTGAATTTCTCTGTACACATGTAAATGTATACTAAAAGTAGTTTGGAAATACTCATCAGTTAGCCAGAGTTATTTTTGCAACTTGGAATCATGGGGTTGGTTTTATATTTGCTGTTTTGCATGAATGTTATGCCATGATCAATTATCATCAGAGAAAATAGTAAAAATAGTTCCATTTTGGAGAAAGTCCTTACCCAGAAAGGATCAGTATGAACTTACCCTCCAGGATGTGACAGGCCAAGGACCAGACCTGAACACCACTTCTGTGAATCCTATTTTTTTTAATTTTATTTATTTACTTTTGAGAGGGAGAGAGAAGAAGAGCATGAGCTGGAGAAGGGCAGAAAGAGAGAGAGAGAGAGAGAAAGAGAGAGAGAAAGAGAGAGAGAATTCACACAGCACAGATCCTGATGCAGGAATCAAACCTACAAACTGTGAGATCATGACCTGAACCAAAACCAAGAGTCAGATGCTTAACCGACTGAGCCACCCAGGCGTCCCCTGTGAATCCTGTTTTGAATCAGTGGTCTTAATGACCTTAGTATGTAGTTTCTCCCCCCGAAGGATCCTGGCTCACTTCCACTGTGAGAAATAGATGTCTCAGCCATTGTGGCCTCAAGCTGTAGGGAATAAATGTGGATTACCGAATTTAACAAGTTTGTGCCATCCTGAACTGCCTTGCGCCCAGATAAATAACAGACTCAGAATGGGGCTAAGTCTCTGGGAGTGGAGAAGGAACTCTGCCGAGCTATTTTTCATCTTCCCCAGGTCCAGGGGCTGGCACTGTGAGTCAGGCACAGTATTGTGCAGAGCTGCATTGGGGAGGCTCCTCTGTCCCATGGAGATGAGAACAACAGGCTAGAGCCAATGAAGGACAGGGTAGTTATTTAAGCATCGTGGCTAGCACCTTATGTCCTCCAGTCTTCCCTCTTAACAATGTCCTGTGTCTCGTGCTGGGTGGCCTCCTTCTGTCCTTCTGTCCCTCCTCAGGAACTTCAAGGGGGATAGTGTTAGTCTTATAAGTTCTTTCCCAGGGATGTCAGCATTTCAGTCTCACTGCTTTTGGCTAAGTGAAAGTGCAGTCTAATGATGCATGTGTCCCTCCCTGATAGCTGGACTGTTTTCACCTATGGCCCAGGAACTTTAGAGTTTCATACTAATAAGTGCTTATCAACTATTTCTGGAATTGATTTGATTTTGATTTTAGGAAGTGTATTAGCTTTCCATTGCTGCTGTAACAAATTGTCACAAACTTAGGAGCTTAAAACAACAGAAATGTCTTATTTCAGTTTCTATGAGTCAGAAGTCCAGGTAGAATCAACTAAGCCCTCTGCTTAGGGACTCACAAGGCCAAAATCGGTGTGGGCCAGCCTGGGCTCTTATCTGGAGACTTGTGGGGAGAGTCCGCTTCAGGCTCATTTTGATTGTTTGGTAGAATTCAGTTCCTTGTGGCTGTAAGACTGGGGTCCCCATTTCCTCGACATGTACCTCCTATTTCATTTTGAAGCCAAGAAAGGCATGTCAAATCCTTTTCATGCTTCAAATCTCTGCCTTCTGCTACCAGCCAGGGAAAGGTCTCTGCTTTTGCTTTAAGGGATCATATTATTAAATTAGGCCTACCCCAATAACCCAGTATAATTTCCCTGTTTTAAAGTCAGCTGATTAATAATCTCAGTTAAACCTTCAGAATCCCCTTTGCCATATTAAGGGAACATATTTTGTGGGAGTAACATCAGAACAAGAAGATTATAGGACTGAAATTCTGCCTACCACAGGAGGGCCTCTGATACCTGCTGTGTTTGGCACATGTGCACAGGTATGGGTAGAATCCCCTTCTTCCTGATCCACCTGGAGGCCTTATCTGGCCCACCTTAGCGGGAGCTGCCCAGGTGGGAAGTGAAGGTGCTGTCCATCTCCTGCCTCCCCCCTCCCCCTAGTGCTGCTTATGCAGGGAAGAGGTTGGGAACCTTCTCTGCCTGCATTATCCTACAGCCTAGTCATGCTCTCAGCCCTGCCTTCTCTTTTTCTGCCAATCTCCAGCTATCAAGGGTCATAGTTGTCTTTAGGCAAAATCTTCGCAATTTTTCCTCCCTCTTGCTCTGGGAACGGTGCAGAACAGGCTGATCAGACAAACAGAGCCCTATTTCCCTTCCAGGGATGTGGACACCAGCTCAGCAGCTCTGACTGCTCTTTATAATGAGGGGACGGGGGAGGGGGCAGGAGAGAGAAGTTTCTGTTTTTACCGGAAGCACGTTCTGGATTCCTGGGGAGCATCTTTAACTTTGGTTCACTTCCAGGATTGGAGCTTGCTCCTCACTCCTCACTCCTCCGCACTCCTCTCTCTCCACCCTCCCCTGGACCAGTTCTCTCTTCATAGTTCTTTTTTTTTTTTCTTTCTTTTTAACTTTCTATCTTGATGTAAACAGCAATTGTATATGGTCACAGAAGAGGTAGATGGTGGCTTGCTTCACAATTTCTATAGGTGATTTCATTTAGTTTTTTAACAATTATAGAATACAGCATCACATGGCAAAATGAAATTGAAACAGTACACCAGAAAGTGAGTCCCTCCTCTCCCCGGCCTTCAGTCCTTCTCCCCAGGGGCACCCCTGTTAAAAGTTACTTGTGTTTTCTTCCAGGAATTCTCTATACACATGAATTGCATGTATTTTGTCAATACCATCACTTGTCCAGCCCTCTTAGAAGACAGTTGGCCCTCATGAGTGTGAAGGTATAACATTGAAGGGTGGGAGTCTGTACCTCTCACACACACCGCAGAGCTGTGCACCTGTATCTGGGGAGGCAAGTACATCCTAGAGGTCAGGACAGTTCAAGGGTCAATCATTAAGGAATGAGCAGGGTCCTTCTCCCCTTCTTGGTGAAGGCTTGGGACTGTGGAGGTCCAGTGGAAAGTGACCTGGTTGGTCGCGATTTCATTGGTAGAGCCAAGTGAGCCCAAGGCGGCTGGGAAACCCAGGGTCTGAGGGGCTCAACTGGGAGACCCTTACGATACCTGACAAGGGCCTGGGCCTGGTATGATAATTCCAGGGGCAGTTTGAGATAATTCCCAATGTATACTGTTAATTGGGGGAGGGGGGATTATAGGATGTTAATGTGTATGGATGGGGGGGTGTTAAAGGAGTCATATATACCCACGTGATGTTATGTCTTAGGCATCTGAAGTTTACTACTGATAATGTTTTTGCTTTTGGAAAAGGGACAGAGGTCTGGGAATGGAAGAAGATTCCTTGTTGTATGCTCTTCTGGATATTTGGATTTTTAAAACTATATATTCATGCATTACCTATTGAAAAAACACATCTTTTACATAAACAACAAAAGCACTGCCATGTGACAGATCCCTTGGGATTATGTGTGTGTCTTGTGTTGATGCCTGAGCTTGCTTTCCTCTTGGGGTTGGCAAATACTTGTTTCCAAGATAAAATTTCCTCTAATGTTAATCACTAGAGTGTTCAAATGTGGGAGAATCACACCTCTGTTCCTTCAGCCTCTTATCTGTGACAGCTGTGAAACATTAAACAATCTTGACATGACAGTGTCCTCGAGTTGCTGAGGGAATATTCCGGAAGAGCCTGCCAGAGGCAGAAGAAGGCAGGCCAGGGACCTGGATGAGGAAAGCAGAGTAGGTGGATCTGCTGATTTTGGGGTCTGTGTGAGAGCTGAAGGCTCTGAACTGACTTGCCAGAAATTACTCTGTATTTTCAGCTCTTTTGTGTGT